>NC_045739.1:27199759-27554759 GCF_008692095.1 Etheostoma spectabile | reverse complement strand
TAAAACACACTACAGGAGGGAGCTATATGTTACGTTGCACCGTCCACAGTGCTGTACACATGATAGTCACTCGCCAGCTGTGGAAAAAAATGATGTAACATTATCTTTTATGGTGGTGGTGATGGTGCAGTAGATAGGACACAAGACTTTAGTGTGGGAGACCTGGGTTCAATTCCCACTGCGACACATCAACCAATGTGTCTCTAAGCAAGATACTTAACCCCTAGTTGCTCTAGAGGCGTGCAACTTCTGTTATATAACAATTGTAAGTTGCTTTGGATAAAAGCATCAGCTAAATGAGATGTAATGTAATATTTGGGTTGCTAAAATTCCCACAAGGAACTTGGATTTTGTTCCAGAGTGTGTTAAATTTGGTCATGTTTATGGGATTTTAAACACACACAAAGCATCTAAATTTGCCTCGTTTTAAATGTATCTGGTGATTAACTAAATAACTGTAGTGGTGCACCAAACCCATTTTTTCCTTTGATTGCAGCATAGTTTTGGTTACATGTGAAACTGTTTACACATTGGTTTCCTTCCATGCGGATGGGAGTGTTAAGAAATGATGTTGCAGGATGAATGGATTTCAAGGCTGTCCTCGTTTGCCTCCAATTTATACCCCAAAGTCAGTTCTCTCATTTTGATTGGCAGCGTGATTCCTGATTGATGTTCATTCATGTTTTCCTCTGCATCAGGATCGCTATCAACAAGTCGCACATTTATGCAAACAACAGTTGACCCAAAGTGCTTTACAGGTAGAGCATGGAAGGCAGAATCAGTATGCATTAAAAATACATAATCAAGTGTGCAAGGTTCCATGAATATAGTTAGACAAAGGTAAAGTCAAATGATGTAACAATGGAACAGAATTTGCAAGTACAAAAAGATAAGAAAAAGATGAGTTCAATTCATAGCTCTGAAACCTAAAAAAAAATTTAATAAAAAATAAAAAATAAGTAAAATAATCAGAAGTTGATAGTTCCAAATGAACAGATGACTTTGCAGTCATCTGTTCATATAAAACAATATGTCGAGGATCTTTACATGTAATAATTTAACATTGGACTTTAGACGTCAAAAGGTGAATTACCTTTTGACCTAGGGAAGCCATTTTTTCAATTACCTTAAAAGTCCCTCACATGAACTTGGGAAATGCTGTCCTACTTTTCTTAAACTTCCTAACTTCCTTTTATGGCACAAAATGCATTCACTACAACAGAGAGAGGCCCCTTCCTAAACTGCATCTCCCAAAATGTCCCATCAGGGTTAGGTCGTGGATCAGGTTATGTTTTGGCGTAGTTTGCAACACAGTAATACAACAGATATCTTATTTATTGATATTGATTGATTTTGACCATCCACTATCATTACAGCCCCGGGGACACATCCACAGTCAGCCCCCAGCCAGCTAGCAACCATCCCGGTCAGTACTTAACTCCGGTGCTAAGGACGCTAACGACAGTTTAACAATGCACATCCATTAGCATTACCGGTGCCCCCTCTTTCGCTTTTAAATTTACCAGACAAAACAGGAATAAGGCACCAAAAAGACTAGCCCACTAGTAATTTAAAGATGTGGTAGCGTTGGATCTGGACGAGAAAGACAACTCTGCTTCTTACACCATGACACAGATTTGCGATTTTCGGTTTTATTTTCCATATTGTTACAGCTCTACTCAACACACAGACAAATCCCAAAAATTCACTACTTACTCCAGGTTTTGCCTAAGAATATTCAGCTTTTTACGTTTTCTTCCTCATTTTTTTTGTAATGGTGCCAGTTGTATCCCGCAACTAACCAAATGTATCCATGGCAACGTTTTGACATGACATTCCCAATGCCGCAGATGTTCCAATTTTGTCTGATGGTGAGCCCACAATGTGTCAGACTGGCAATACAAGATTAAATAAAAGGCTAAAATGTCCTGTTATATTCATCATGCAATCTGTTTCTGCTTATCTTAGCTGGATAATGATGTTAAACCAGCCATCAAAGTGCATTGATTCCTCTTATGAAAGTCAATGGCCCTCATTTATCAACCTAACGTAGAAACCAGCGCAGATATGAGCGCTGAAATCCTCTTACAACCGGCTTCACGTGGGATTCATAAAACGTTTGTATCCCACCAATCAGAGCGTAAGAATGGTCATACATTTTTAAATGCAGCGCCTTCTGCAGAGCCATCTGGCTCCGTCACTAGGCTACATTTATAGCGCCCTGTTTTCCTGCGCAATGTTGTGCAGAACCCCACAGGCTAAAACAATGTTGCAGACCTTTTCTGGCGTGTATAGTACTAGTAGGTTGTACTTTCGTAAATGAGGGCCATTGTGTTTAAGTTGCTGTCTCTTTCTCTCTGTCTCACTTGCTCTCCTTTTCTTGCAGATGAGGTGATGTGTCAGGATGTACCCACATTGACTCCTTCATACACCAATACAGGTAGGAGCCTTGATAAATGCACAATGAACCTTAAGTCATTATGGGGTCAGGGCGGGTTGAGCAGGACTTTTGAGAAGTTATTCCAGAGTTCACATTTTCTTAGGTTATAGCACTCGATGTCCACTTCTAATGGGACGTTAGTGTTCACTGTGGCATTTTTGAGCCATCAAAGTATAGTTTTACCTTTCACTGTTAACTCCTTTTTTGACGGCAGGGAGCTTCCCGCTTTCTTCTAGGGTTACACAATTAATCGCAATTTAATTGACATCGCAGTATGAACAAGTGCAATATCCAAATCGCTAAAATAAAGTATTTTGGTGCTGCAGAGACATCCCTAGACATCGTATCCTACAGGCTGAAGAAAAAAGATCACATTTTAAAACACATTTTTCAGTGCAAAAGAGAATAATGATACAAACATCATCATTCCCTCCAATATTGTGAATCATCTCGCAATTGCAATATCAGTCAAATTAATCAATTAGGAATTAGATATTTTTCTTATACCGCAGGCCTAATTTCAACTGTTAGTTAGACGCTTGGTGGGCTTGCCACTAACAGGAATCAATTTTTGTCTCTAACTCTTCAATGAACACTGACAAGCAAAGCAAACATTCTACTGTGCACCCTCCTTCAACTGTGGCTTTACCTGAATGAAAGCTATGTAGATTGCTAAAACAGAAGACATTGAATGGGAAGCGTGGAAATGACACATATAAGAGAGCCTATAATACCATAGTGACACAACAAGTGACAACACTTGATACATCCACTGTGTGCCTGCGTATAAAAGCCTTTCCCTTGGATTGTGTTCTTAGTGGTAAGCTCTGCAGCTCCAGATTCTACAGCTTCAGGTGCTACAGCTCAAATTCCAAAGGATGCACATCCAGCCCAAGATGTAGGTACTTCTCCCACTTCTGGAGAATCTGCTAAGACCACTGCAAACCTTATAGATGATCCAATTAAAGCAACCAATGAAAACAATGCACTCGGCGCCGCAGCGACCGCTGCTGTCGTCACGGCAGTCCCCCACACTGTGGTGGTGAGTACCATGTTTCTGGTGCTTTTCTACTTTTGGACATTTCAACATCTTGGCATCAGTATGAAATAAAACTTGAATAATTACTATAATTTTTATGCTTTTAACTATTTCACATACATTTTTGTAAAATATACCATTTTGGTTTTAAGGAAGATTGTTTTGATAAAGTGGTTGCAACCATATTTGTAAAGGGTGCTGTCTTGTCCTGACCTCCATTGTCTCTGTGACCTGTCTCCGCAGCCTGAAGTGATGTGCGTTGGAAAAGAGGACGTTCTAGAAAGTAATGCTGTCAAGGTTGAGTTGGCAACAGAAAATTGCGTGAGTATGAGTTTTTATTGCTTTATAATATTATAATACGTCATAGCATAGCATAGATATTTGGGTCAATATCTATGCTATGCTATGACGTGTAAATGACAGGTCATATAGTCTCACTTAATGTCAAGTTGTCGTAACACAAAAATCTCAGACAATGCTAACTTTGCATTAAAAGTTTCATAATTTATCGAATGACACTGAATGACAACATTCAGAAACATTCATAAAGACTCCTTTGTGTTCCTGACCGGTGTCATGTCATGGTTATTCAACTTTCAACTTTGATAACTTTGATAATAATTGATATTATCCCAGAGGGGCAATCTGCAATCAGACACACAGAAAGAACAAAAGACAACAAAAGGAAATCCGCATTCAGTGGAGCACTGGACGTAAGCAAATGGAATACATAAATCACATCATTTGAGGACGTTAAGGTCCTATAATCCATCATTAAGATGCCAGCCATTCCCCCATAAAGTGCTAATGCAATAAAATCCAGCAAAATTAATATACTGTAAATCTATACAAACCAACCTAATAATATCTGAGCAGCAAGTACCATCCCAAATAAAACCCCAACCAATCCATACAAATCTACAGTACAATCAATAATAAGACTAAAATGGACACTAACGCCCTATATACACACACACACACTAAGAAAAATCATGGAAATAACAAGTCAGTATGACGGTGTCCTGTCAGTATATGCACGTATTCAAACTAAGTGTTACTGATATTCTCATTAGCTCAATCCTTCAGCACCAAATCTACATCCTATCACTTTTATGTCGTCCAGCTTGTACCAAAAGCACTCCTCTACTCCCTGACAACAACAGGCAGAATCGGGCTACCAACAGCTGTCAGGTTTGCTGTAGTAAAACCCAAATGCAGATCGGACCAGGAGAGTGATCCAAGCAGTTTATTTTTAGACCAGGGGAGGAAGAGTCCAGGTGGTTTCCGGAACAGAAAGCAGCTGGCTGGTGGACTTGAGGGTGGGTCTGGATCCGAATGGTAGGCGACGGGGTTCCATGACCGAGATCAGAGAATCCTTTACTATGACAGGAGATCAGTAGTCCGTTGCAGGCTAGTCTTGCATCCACTGACTTTCCTCCACAGCACTTCGAAGGAGGGTCTTCTGGTTTATTGGCATGTCTTTAAACCAATAACAATTGTCATGGGCACCGCTAAGCTCGGCACGGAGCAGCTGCATGGGGAAGAAACTTGTTTTGGTGGAACATGTGTATGTTCAAAGATTTTTAGATGTAAATGTGCTGTATTTTACATAGCGCTTTTCTAGGCTTAACGACTACTCAAAGCACTTTGTAGTACATAGTACAGGAGAAACATTCACACACATTCATACAGTCATACATTGTGGCCGAGGTTGCCATACAAGGTGCCACCTGCTCATCAAAACACTCACACACATTTACACTCCGATGGCGCAGCATCGGGGGCAGTGGGGTTCAGTGTCTTGCCCAAGGACACATTGACATGGGACTGCAGAGCCAGGGATTGAACCACCAACTTTCCAATCGGCAGGCAACCACTGAGCCACTGAGCCAAAGCCGCATGAACTCTCAGATTGGACAGCTAGCTGTCTGAATTCACCCTGCAGAGATTTGAGAGCAGTTAACCATAGTCCTCAGAAACCCACCAGAGTTCAAATTCCATCACAAAGAAAGTGGAAGGAATCGGACATTGGCGAAAAGACATGTATTGGGCGGAATTTCCTTTGGCGCTGGAGCAGTCGCGGAAGTGGAACTTCCTGGATATGGACTAGTTGCAGGCTAAAAACATAGGCAAGAAATTGAGAACTAAAGCTATACTGGTAATGTTAAAACGTACCCAGGGAGTGGATGTCTGGCTGTTCCTAAAGTACCGCTTTCGACGAGCGGATGAGATTCGGGTGTGGTGACTGGATCAGCGCCAAGTGTGTGGAAGACCTACACCGACCCAAACCGACTGCCAGGGGAGAGATAGAGGGAGACGCACACACACAGAATAGACAGACCACACCAAGCATACTACAGATAAGGACAAACAAAGCAAACGCAATCACTCAGAGACAAGTGTCACAGGCGGGAATTCAAGACAACAGCTGACATTTTGGCATGCAACATTTAAGCCCATCGTGAAACAATAGTAGAGAACTGAGCCCGGTTACCTTTTAATGACACGTTCCTTTTACCAAAAGCTTATCTGGCCCCCTCCACCATGGGTGTAGAGGAAGTGGCTTACTTCAGTTAGAGGAAGAAGATGAATGTGTTTTGAAGGGCTACAGTTGGAAATAAGCCCTGATAAAGGCAGATCTTTTCGCAGACATTCCTCAGGCGTTGTAAATCTTGAGACTGTGTTCCTGGAGGGAGACAAATGAAGAGGAGGGCTAATGTTTCCTCTCTTGCTCTGGGGGTAGAAAAAAGGGATAAAATAAATAATACACATAGAGATGTTTTTTTTTACATCAGGAACGGATGAGTTGTTTCATATTTGGAGCCATCTAAGTACAGTTTTACCTTTCATGAAACACATCATGTATAAAAAACCAGTCATTGTTACATTGTACAGTATGCCAGTCCAGGTGCACCTAGTCGAAGACATCAGGTACTTAGGTTAGCCTCTATCTAGGTCGTTACTGCGTCATTCACAGAGCCAGGGCCATTTGCAGAAGTCAGATGTCCAACTCAACCTGGAACTAAACATGGACACAGTGCCAGAAGCCTTAGCCAGTTGATGATTAATTCAAAATGCATTTAGGGAAATACATGAATGGCAAGAAAGACCTTGATAAAGGGACAGCCTGTATCAATGGAACAAATTTAATAAAGCTGTGACGCACTGAATTAGTTGCAAATAAGAAAGGTCTTTTTCAAACCTCTCTAAATCCCAAAGTGTGCACGTGTGCGTGTAAGTGTAACTCATCTGAACTCCAACCACGGGTGCAGGAAGTTGTGATGGGAAGGGACACAGACAGATGGAGAAAAGAATGGGTTCCATTCCACGATTCAGCCGTTCAAGTTCCTCCCTCCAGATTTCATTTCTCCGTGCCTCAAAGATCTGGGTGTTTCAGCAGAGTCCAGCTGTGGGCCCACTCCCAACTAACTGAGGATTCAGAGTTTGCTCACAGTGGTCTTCTGGGAACACTGAGAGCTGTCTGGATCACATTACAGAAAATCAAATGTGTGTTCCCAAGTCGCAAAGCTTAAAGTTGTGCAATGAGGTGATGTCATACTTCAGGGTTAAGGTGGGGATAAAGAAGGTGTGGTCAGTAAATTTTCTCCCCAACTGCATTTTGTCTCCATGACTCACACAAAGGCCTACGTTCGCTGATGGTCAGCGGGGAAAATTCAGAAACATTAGATTGTGCTTCCCACTGATCATCCAAAAGAGATACGATGGCTATAATTTGGTAGGAAGCTACACCAAAAATGTGAAATTTGTTCAGACTTTTGCAAGTTCATGCTTAATTTGCTCAAATCACAAATGTACACTGTGCACTACAATATGCAGTATAGGCTACTATTTTTATTGGGCATGATATCATAAAACGTACTGCACAAAATGATTAAAACTAAGTTTAGAGTCTGCATTAACCTCTTGAGTTTTTTTAGACAGCTTTGTGAATTAGTACTGCACTGACACAGAAACCTTTCTCATAGGAAGCATCTAAACGCATTCTAAGGCAGTACCCTACAGGCTGGTGCTCCAAGGATACGTGTAATCTGAAAATCTTCCAAGACAGCAACACTATGCTTGTGGCCAGTGATGATGGTGGGTATTAAAGAATCCTTCAAAATATAATAACTTGTACATGTTCACTATCATACATTAATGTGCTATTATGTTGCAGAAAATACAACATAGATCTGATTAATAGTACCGATACATTTGTAATATTCACTTCCCCTGCAGCTACGTTGGCGTCTTTGGCTAGAACACTCGAGGGTGACGATTTGAAAGACAAGGTAAGAGATGCTTAGCTTAGAAATCTAGACGCACCCTAGCGGCAGCAAATGTAGTTGCAGCTAGGGTCGGTCTAGCTGGAAAAAACACAATTCTGGTCAGGCCAATCACATTGTGTGTAGAGTTGGTGGGCGGGCTTAACAAAGGACGGTAGAGTTGTGACAGTTCTTCGTGAATTCCCTTCTACTTGAAAACAAAGAAGATAGCAGTGTTAAAACAGTGGTCTTTCAAATTGGCTTTGGCTGCGAAGAAGACTTGGAGATAGGCACTGAAGTCATTCCTAAAAACTGAAGATGTGTTAATATTATCAGCTAGCGTTGCTCTGGTTGGTTGTAGCGCTATCCTATTGCATGCAGAGGGAATTTGAAAGACAACCGTTTATCCCGCCCCTCGGATTGAGCCCTGCCAATGGTGAGTTCCCAGACCCAACACCTGGATGTGGGTCTGGCTTGTCAGGCTACTAGATGCTACCAGCTTGAGTATGATGGTGTGGAGGTAAAATAACCACACTTTCTTTTACTGCAAGGCCTGCAGCTGAAATTAACTTTTATTCATACAACAGTTAGGTCTGGGCAACATATAAATATGATATTGATAAATGAGACTAGATAGCCTCTTCAATTTTGGATATTGTAACATCGTGATATAAACAAGTGTTGTCTTTTCCTGGTTATAAAAGGCTGCATTTTCTGAAATTACCAGACTGTTCTATTATTTGCCATTATACCCAAAACTGTTGATTATTTATCAAAAATCTCTTTGTGTAAGTGTTTTGTGAAAGCAGCAATTGTACCCTCTACAATATCACCAAAATATGGATATGGTATTTGGTCAAAAATATTGTGATATTTGATTTTCTCCATATTCCCAATTCTAATTCTATATAGTATGCACCAAATGTTCATCATAGTATACAGCATAGCATAGTATACAGTTTTTTTAGCAGTCTGTATACAAAAACAACAACATCTTTACCATATTAACAGGAAATTATGAACATGTGTTATGGCAACTTGGAGAGAAAAAAGTATATTTTTTATTAGATTTCTTTCTCTTTAATGCTTTTTGTTTTCTTAGAGCTACGTACAATTTTTTGTAGCCCCGAGCAGCTCCTCCATTTCTTTTGTGCATTGCAATGTGAGACGATTGATTTTGCATGGTTTCAAATCCACACACATATTTCTTTTGAGCAAAACCCTATCTCGTTTTTAACCTGTTTGCAGCTAGGTGTGACAAAGACTGAGACCCCGTCATCATCAAGTTCCTCTGTCTTTTGGGGCGTCCTGGTCACTGGTCTGCTTGCCGCCATTGCAATTACTGTAGGTTACCTCAAATGCCCACGCAGGTCTGACGCCAAGGGAGTGAGACTGGTAAGCACATTTTTCTGAAAAAATCTACAATAAAGGGCACTGTATGTATCCAACGAGGACCTTATTTATTTACTCACTTTCTGGTTTACACGGTCATGCAGTCTCTACGGGAGTTGCCTTTCAGTGGTTCATTATTCAGCAAAGAGCCCATGAATATAAAATCATTGCATAGATGTTGCCTTCCCTCCGCAGATCCTGCATAACGTTTGTTTGATCAGGTTTGCAATGATTCCAACTTGTTCATTGGAAATGTTTTGTTCTCTTAATTTTCTACACCGATCCAAGTGACTTCGCACAGTGACTTGTGGGTGTGTTTTATCATATATGTGTATGTCCATTCAGTAACGCTATGCAACGTTCGGTTCCACTTGAAGGTATCTACACATGAACAAGTCATAAACGTTTATGACATAATGCTTCTTTATAGTAAGTGTCATTCCATTTTTTGGGATTTTGTCATGACAAACACGTGGGCATGGTTCGGGTTAGGGTTCATGACCTAGTCATGACAGTGTCATGTGTTTATGACAGTGTCTGACTCTTATGTAGATACCTTCAAGTAAAGTGTTACCCACCGTTCTTCTCAAGCAGAGTTTCATCTTTTACTGCATCCGAAATCACAACAGCACTATTTTCCTCCCAATTGGAATCCATTGCTGCCAAGTTTTTAATTAGGGAACGTTGCTGGCCAGCTATCAGAGGGAATACGCAGAGAATGAGTGAGTTTGCGTTATCCAAATACCCACACCCTGCTCTCTGGTGCCTTTTTCATCTGCAGAGCTCACTGTTTCATGTACTAGCCAGCCACAGCTGTTTCTCTGTACTACTCGCAGGATCACGTAATAGAGACCACATTAGAGGATGTGTTTGTGTGTGTATGGTAGTGGAAGGGTGTGGGGGTTAGTGGCTGCATATGTGTACTTGTGTGTCTTCATGTGCATGGCAGAACTGTGTCTGAACATCAAATAAGATTCTCTTTTTTATCCCTGCATAGCACAGTTAAAGGGATATTTCACAGATGAATATATCTTCAACTTGGGTCACTTATGTAGTAGAAATATGAAATTCTTTTCAAAATTGGTGCCTTTTAGGCTGAGAAAAGACAGAAAATGAGAGAGTCCACTCCCAAGCCACACCTAGTGGTCCAGTTTGTTGTTTAATGATCGGACACTTGCAAACAGGATGGATCGGACAGGTGCCCGTCTAGCGTTAGCGTACCACCTAGCTGGAACTCCTGCCCTTGTTCGGCGTTTCCACGCTTACCCCGGTCAATGTCCCCTTACCAGCATGCTAGCGGCTTCAGCGATATCGCTGGCTGAGGTGCTGGTCTCTGTAGCAGGCGAAGCTCTCGTAGTATGTCCAGTATTCCGTCTGTAATAATGTTTCCTGCATATTCTCCACTCTATACCTACGTATTCCGGTGGTACACATTGGCGGCCAATTGAATGCACATAATTGGTGTAAAGGTTTGTTGCTGAAAAGAGATAGCAATAGCTTAATATTACTTAATATTAGTACTTAATCATTTCATTCCATCACTGTGCAATATTATTTATTGAGTGTTAACACTTACCTATGCTTATTCAAGCTGATTTATATATGTATACTGGACAGTCACTACACTTTATATCTTTGACTTTATATTTTTTATATTTTATACTGTTATATTCTTATATTTTTTTTTGTGTCAACACTGCAAAGGGATTGCTTTAATCTTGTTGCACAAGTACCGTGTACTTGTGTATAATGACAATAAAGGCATTCTATTCTATTCTATTCTATTCTATTCTATTCTTATCTCCAAGATGGCTGACACTCGGCTGGCTTCGGGTCCAACCCCGTGGGGGGATTGAAAACAGTTGTTTTTTTCCCCAGACCCACAATACAGAGAGCTCTCGTCTCAGGGGGACATGAGGGAGGGAGGCATAGTCATTAAAAAATACTATCGTGTTTCTACTGATACAAAGCTTAATGCTAATGCTTTATGCTTTAACCTGTTGGTAACACAACACGCAACATGATAGCGCATTGTTAGCATGTTTATAGTGCATTATAGACATAAAAAAGACAGAGTGTGACCAGCAGTTATAAAGTGTGATAGTAACTGACCTTAGAAGTCATTTTAAAATTTAATTATAATGTGTTATGATTTCATGAGTGTGCACTCTTCCTTAAAGCAATAAGTACCCTGACACCCAGGTGTTGTTGAAGTGTTCTATCTAGCTGTCCCATGATGATGTTGACTCATGCTGTTGGTTTGTGCTGCATTTGCAGGCGGAGGAGGCCTATCCAGCAGATCAGGAAAACCAGGGGAACACTCTTGTATCTGTGGCCCCCCTCAACCCCCCTCCGGAAAGTCCGGAGAAACCCAGCGTAAACGGAGAGTCCCCGGAGGAGGCCAAGACCCAGCCTCCTCCTCCCACCAACGGCCACTCCACCACCAAGACAGCCGACACCGAGCTGTAAAATAGTCCACAAATAATTGCAGCCCAGGAACTACCCACCCAACCCCCCCCCCACCACCAAACACACACACACACACACACACACACACACACACACACACACACACACACACACACACACACACACACACACACACACACACACGCCTATGCAAACTCACCCCTTTCTGCATCCACTCCTGCCTCCTAACCATAGAGTGTCCACAGTAAAGTGGACATCAGGGACTAGAACTATTTCCTACATCAACGCTCCTCTTGTTATAGTCCCCTTGCGTCCTTCTCTTTGGCTATGTGCCGCAATAAACATCAGGAAAACTAGTCTGACGATGATGGCGGTGATGCTGGTGATGACAAAGGCTCGGCCCCTGAGTTGTTGACGGCAGTCAGGCTGGAGACGAGAGACGGGAGATGGGCAGCTCTGGGTGGGAAGAGAGTGGATTTTAGCATTAGTCACAAACTGGTTCCCATGATGACTGCAGCCTCTGGAGTCACAGCCATATGTCGTCAACACACAGCAAGGGGCTCTGCATGTCATCGAGTTCAAAGCTCCAAGCAACTCTGCCACTATTAAATCCAGCATAAGCACATCAATGGAATTGATGTTTGAGTTTATTGTAAAGCCATGACAGACAGAGAGGAAATAAATCACACTGTCTTTTAAATCTGTGTACAAACTCAGAGAGAAAATCCATTGGGCTCTCATCTTGTTTGTGTTATTGAGTTATTGATCAGCGTGCGGATGTGTGTGCTGCTTTCAAATGCTGCGTGTGTGTCTGTTAACGCATACTTGCAACTGTACTGTGCATCGGCTGTAGGTATATCCATACATGCCTCAAGCTTCTTTTGCTTACTGTGTGTAACAAGTGGTTGATTTTGATCAAGTATGTGAGTGAATGATGAGTCCGAATGTGCATGTGAAGTACTAAAGTTTTTTTTATCGCACCATTTTCTTGAAAAGGGCTAGGCGCAAGGAATTCTCCAATCTTCCACGGCAAACTAGTGGAATCAATCCCAAAGCCAACAGGCCTCTTTACAGTGGATTTATAGTCACTGCTGACTATGGCCTCGGTGCAAAGCCCCGTACTGTCATCTGTAACTTTATCGGCGTTACTCTCTTTTTAATATTCTGCGTATGCTATTTTTTCTATCCGTATTCTATTGTGCAGTGTGTATAGTATGATGAATTACTTTGTCTTGTTTTTATTTTGTGTATCGACACCTTTTTATGTGCCAAAGAATTTCATTTCATATCTTATGTTGTACTAAAATATGTACTTCTGCGGCACCACAAATCTGTGATTTTGTTTTGGTCCTGTAAAAGCATTTTTTTCTTCTTACTGACATACCTGAGATCAAATACAAAAGGAAACTGCAATATTCCGTAGTCGACCTGGCACAAAGCAAAAATATTCTGCTATATAAATGGGATGTTTCGCATTGATTTCTCCTTTTCAATCCACTTTGTATCTTTTCATTGCTAACATTCCGATGTGACTGTTTTATTCTACTAGCACCCTGTAGGTAATAATTAAATATAAAAAAATAAAAAATGAAGGATGAATAACTTTTTTACGAATTGTCATGTTTTCAGCCTCTAGCAGTGGGAAGAGCAACTGTTTGTTTTTTTTAACTACAGAAACACGTGCACAAGCACCCACATACATCTGTGCTCTATCACACATTGCATTTAAATCCCATACAGCCCATAAGGTCACACAGCTGGTTTGCATAAGCAGTAGTAATGACATCACTTCAGACTGTTGTCTTTCACAGTTTGGGTGCGGCAGCGAAAACATACCAGCTGTCTTTTCTAAATGCCAAAGGACATGTTCATGAGCACCATTACAGTCTATCTGAATGAATCTACACACCATCCATCATCATGTTCATACACACATTTCTAATTCGTTGTCTGTCGCCATGAACCGCATGTGACAGTGTGACTTGTTTATTTCCCATCCACTAGCACCCACCACAAGATCGAGCCCCATGTGCATTCCTACCCTGTCCTGTCCCTTTCTGCACCCTACAAGAAAAATATTTCCTCAAGGCCATTGAGCAGTGCTCATGAACAGTACGGTTGTCACAATGTGCCACAACTGTAAAGCCATAACAAAAAGCACACATCATAGATATATATACTGTATGTATATATATATTGGGTTAAATGTGGTCATCTAAAATGTGAGACTGCAACAACTGCTGAGCGGTGTTAATCCCAGTGGACGTGAGCATTGCTGTATGTGTATACACTCAGACATCTCTGTTATTTCTAACCTATGTGGACTTAAACTCTGTGAGGTAAAAGCCAAGATATTTTACACACCAACAGACTCCCAACAGACTTTGTCTGCTCTACGTTTAATTACTCCTCAGGCTCTCCTGTCTGTCAAACTTACAAAAATGACACGCAAAGATATCTATTTTCACTTTCTCCTAAAAGCGTCTAGCCATGCAGATTTAGTTTGCCGAGGTTTTGCTGAGATATGGATCTCTGGGTTTTCTGCCGACACCTTATTTTTGTCTTTTTCCTTATTTGAATCATTGACTATATTTTTGAAAGATATGTTTGCTGAGGATTTTGTCTTTGTTGGTTCTTTTTCCTGTACTAAAATTTACATCTTATTTATTTTCTTCTTCTTTTTTAACCAAAACACCCCGATGAATGGAATTTGCTTTGTGCTGCTCACAGCATTTCAAAAAGCAACAGCATCTTTTTCTTTGTTCACAACAAGGCCTTTATATTATGGAGTGACATTTTTCAATGGAAATCCATTAAACTGTGTTATATTGAGGTTTGTGACGGAACAAATAAAACCAATGCAATCTATCTGGCCAGATACCAGAAGTAAGTGAATAAAAAAAGTTTTATTTGGAATCTGGGTGACCTGACCCCTTATATTTTCCACCCATCAACCCTTTGTGACCCCACAGTATATCCCTCCAAATCTTCTCTTCCACAAGTTCCCCCAGCTCCAGCATACTCCCCTCCCATCCTTCATCCCAGCCAGCTTTCAGTTCCTCCACCCCTCTATCCCTTCATCCAGCCAAGAGTAGTGTATGTGCAGTGGAATCTGGGATTACGAACAGACCTCAGCCGGTTGTTTTTATTGTGGGGTGGCTCCCCCCTCGGCGTAGTTACAGCTGCCTAATACGTCATGTTTTCCTTCTCCGTGCCAAAGCATGCCCCTTCTAAACTCATTGAAGGTAAGATAATATTGGGAGGAATGGAAGGGTGGGAGGTAAAGGCAAGCCCACAAGACAATTAGCGGGACCCTTGGGTCAGGAGGTGGGGTCTGCAGGGTGAGCCTGTGATTAAAATGAAAAGCTGATCAGTCTTCAGGTTCATGAAAAGTTTACAGGAATGCCAGAAGGCAGTTTAAGCAAAGGAGTCCATCAAGTTTTTGATCTGGCATTAAAATGACATTAAAAACCCTACAATTTTAAAGCTGCTCGTAATTTTCTGTGACATCATGTCTCTCAGCTTGCTGAGTTTCCTGCTCCAGCAGGGAAATATACAATAAGGAATGTTGACCAACTTCTTTCCTCTCTGGAACATCATGTATGGTGCGGATAGTGAGTGGAAAACTCTGAAGACAACATGACCTCTCTGAAGTTTAGGCAAGCTAATCCCTGTTGACATGATTTACCACTGTATAATTACAATAAAATAATATTATATACAGTGATCTTTATGGGCATTTTTACCAAAGCAAAGGTCCACATTCTTGACATTCTCCTTTTGTTTGTCAATTCAAGCTGGAAAAGGAAAAAAGCCTCTACCAGGTTAAGCAGTGTAATATTTAAATCAGTGAATCAAAAATATTGTTTTATCATATCTAAAATAGTGATGGCTTATACGTGCAGTAACTAATTTTGACCACTTGGGGGCAACAGAAACAAGTTGTGAACAAATCATATCTTTAATTTGATATGGAAAGCTTTATCTATCATTAGCCAACAGTTGCATATTGGCACATCTAACAGATATAGAGCAACATTAACATTCGTTTGAATCCAATATTGTCATCGCTTTTGGCTCTGCTTTTTGCCTCCACTAACTTTTGATGGAAATATTAAGTAGGTTACCATCGGTCTCTAAAGGATAATTAGACTAACTGGTGATATTTTAAAAACAGGTCATTAAAAAAACAATGTATTTCCATAATTCCAAGACTATTCTAACAATCTTTATGGGGGGAAAAATAAAACCTTTTTAACCGGTTTCCCAACTTGCGACAAAAAAAAGAAAAGAAAAAAGATGGCAGCCAGTCATAGGCCTATAGCCGAGGCTACCATTCACCTGGATAAGTAGCGTTAGCCAAACTGAGTCGGCGCTTTGAAAATGTGTTAACGTCCAATATCAATTCGACTGTGTAGCGGACGTTTTCATCCCGGTGGTTAAGAATCTTTGTGGATTCAGAAAATAGCGTCAGAACAGCGGTAAGAATTTTTAAACGGCATTTCTAGAAATTTCGAACATCGCTAATTACTGATGGTTACCTGTGTGACGTGAATGTATGCTAATACGTGAGTGGCATGGCACTGCTAGCTAAGTGCTCCACTATGTTCACCTGCTAGCTAACGTTGTCTGCTGTTTGGTGCTGGTGGGTTTAGTGTATCTTTTTGTAGCTGTAAAGTTGTAGGTATAAAACCAGAATAATGAGCTGAAAGATCCTAAAACACTCAGTAGAGCTGAGAGGAACTAGAGTTGGGTGATACACTTGGGCACTTTATGTTTAAATTTCACAAGTAGCAACTCATGCTAACAATTTTTGGTTCCCAGAACGTTCTGGGAACGTTCTTTTTGGGTTGCGGGAATGTTCCCTGAGGGTTAGGTTGGTTGTATTTTGGTTGCGTGTTGGTTAGTGATACATCGTTACATAACCAAAATGTGGTTTACAGCCACTAAGAATAAAGAGGTAGCACATTTGTAGAGCTAAGTCTCCAGACGTCCACAAATACTTAGTAAACAGATAAGTGCTAATATAATAACTTAAGTTAATGCAGTCTAAGTAGCTTCAGATAAAGCTGAGTGACTGGATAACTGGCTGCTTGCTCAGATCTAATCCTACACACATCTGGAAGTATAGCTTACTGTTACTGTGGAGAAGAGTACACCACAAACAGTTGTCAGAATTACTTACGGTGGACAATTTGATCACTTAGTGGTTTGTGAAATAGCTACACAAATGACTGTGTGATTCTACACAGGCTGAAATACACCCGGTATCAAAGCAGGAAGGTCAAACAGGGATACATATACTAATCAGCACACAATGTTTGTTCAAAATGCTGACCTGGAATCCATTACCACAACTCTAGCATTTTCACCTGTTTTTAGGTTTTTAAATATCAATGAACCCACCAGTTAACTAATTCATAAATAAAGCAATACAGTAATGGACAGTTTTAGATGAAGAGAAATTTTCAAAAATGTACTCCACTTGAACTTGATGAAACGATTTATGTTTTTGACACTTTGGCAGCAGTGAAGTTTTTTTTTTTTTTTACTTTTCTCGTGCAACACCCTTTCATGAACATACACATGAACAACAGTATGCATCCACCCAGACTCCTATAGACATTCTTCCCAAAATCCAAAATGCATGACATCTGGTGAGAAATGTAATGTACTTGCACATACTTTGAAAAAAATAAAAGCATGCGTCATGGGAAATGTACTATGCAATTTCAAAGCTGGGATCCACATTAAGGGAGGGGTCCACTGTAAGACAAATATGGGGCCCCACTGACTAATGTGCACGCATGAGGGAGTGACCAGACACATCCTACATGTAACTATCAGACAGATGTGTCAAAGGCCAGTGGGGGTTAATCCTGATGCTTATGTAAAAAGTCACCACAAAACGTGTTTGTTGTTACTCTATACAGCGCGCATGCATGGAGCGCCAGGAAAAATTCTGGACATTTGGCTCAGCATCGCTGAATCCTTGAGGTCCAGGCTGTAGCCTTGTGCTACAACCTTTTGTTTTAACTTGCGCATGTGATTGGTCCCTTGTCTTTTGTCTATCTGTGTGTGTATGTGTGTCTCTGTGTGTGTCTGTTTATGCATATGCTGTTTTGTCTCTCTCCCTCCCATCTTTACTGTTTTTATGGCCGTAGGATACGTTCCTAGGTTTCTCCAGTTTACTGTTTTTAATTGTCACTGTTCATAATTTCTAAATATAAAAAAAGGTTATTGTCATGTGTGGTATGAGGCAATACTTTATATTATGCTTTTATTGTTAAGAAGTCTAAAATGACTAAAATCACTGTTAAAATGAAGGGATTAAGGGCTGCATTATCAAAGAAATGTAATAAATGAATGATGGAAATTGAAAAGCCCAAATTAAATATTTTGTTTCCATAGACACCTAAATGGCAAACAACAGTGGAAACTTAAATTGATATCCCGTCTGTTTCCTGCACATTGCTCCTTGCTGTCGTTGTCTATTACCAACATCTGCTGAGAGAAACAATCTGGAAGGCATTGTCTCTTCTTTTTTTTCCAGTGATTGAACTGTCTACAGAAGGCACATCACACCCTTCAGTAAAGACCACGCAGTGGACTATATACTAATGATAATTTACTAAAGCTGACTTAGTATATAATACAATATAATTTATCAGGATGATAATAAAAAGTGTATTAGTAGCCTCTAAATAATTGAACTGAAACGTTTATTAAAAATTTACACACACACACACACACACACATACATACATACATACATACATACGTACATAACATACATACTGTACATACAAACATGCACACAAAAACTTCTCCCCATGTTGAAAAAATCCCGACCTTAGAGTGAAGCACACAGAGGAAAGTGAAGTTTGAATGTGATCGTTGGGTTAGGATGCCCCCTGCTGTGGCCTTAGGGGCAAACTAAAAACAGCCAAGTCAAAGTGAAATGAAACAAATAAAAAGCCAACTGAAAACAATTTGTATAACTTAAGAAATACGATTCACGTATCCCAACCACGAGTTTATTTTTTATTTTTAAAGTGCTATTTAAATAAAATGTATTCTGTGCAATTGAAAATAGCCTGTGATGACATAAAATGTAAGTAAAGGAACCGAATAGTTACAGTAACAAAAAGAAGTACAAGAACAGATCCAAAGTAAATGGAATAACCTTAAAAAAACTAGAATACTATACATATTATGAGCATCTACTGTGTACAAAATGAAGTTGTGAAATTGTATTTGTGTACCATGTATAGTGTACAACACTATGCATACATTAATATACATTGTTAAACAACTGCAGCGTCTATTAGGAAACACATAATTAAGTCACAATTGTTAATTAACCTTACTTGCAGAGTTACTTTATTATTTTATGTGCCCAAAGCTAAATGAAGGGTACATAATGGCCTTAGAGGATACATTTCCAGTCGTGAGATTGTTTTCCATGTTAGTAGTCCTGTAGGTGCTGTGAGCATCTCGGGTACCAACTCCAATTACATAGTCAGCTTCTCTCTACGGGGTCCTACATTAAGACACGATTTTCTGTTAAAGTTGGAACAATGTGGGTTATTTCAAATTAGACATTTCTGTATTTATGTTTTTTGTCCTTGCTTCTATTGGTGTTCTGGAGTGGGCAGGTTTCAGCTGGAAAAGGTGACGACATATGTTTCTGAGATCTCCCAAGCCTTACCCACAGAATTCTTTTTTTTTTTTTTTTTTAAATATAAATATATACCCAAATATATTCTCAGTTCTGGATTTGTACCCATATACTCCAAATTCCCCTGGGTTCTATCAGTTTAATTTGTAAAATCTTTGCTGATCTATTGTCTGTGGAGCAGTTCCAGACTGATGACATCACAAATTTCAGTTTTCGCAGTCTAGTTTTTAGGGACATATGTTTAATAATGTGTCTTTGACCACAGGAATAGCAATGGGTGTAAAATGGGTGTAGTTCCTGGTTTACATGTGATTACTGCTTATTTAGCAATACATATCAAATTTTATAGACACTTTGAATAGTACTTTTGAAAGAAAGTGCCCGCTATATCATGCTATATTTAGAAATAGTGGAAGTGGAGACCCCATGTTTATGAAAATTTGGAAAGTCTGACACCAAAGACACTTGATCTTTAGAACTTCCACATTCACCCCTTTATAGTCAGTAAAGATAGTTTTGATTATTTGGGTGTCTGTGTAACATATGATTACAGTTGCTTGTTTAACAAAAACTTCGCTAAGGCACTGAATAAGGCTAAATTAGACATGGAGAAGTGGTCAAAACTCCCTCTGTCTCTTGTAGGAAGAATAAACTCAGTCAAGATGACAATCATGCCAAGGTTCTTATATCTGTTCCAAACCATACCAGTCTTTATTCCTAAGAAATTCTTCAAGGAACTAAACAGACATATATCTGTGTTTATCTGGAATAAAAACATTCCGAGAATTAGAAAGGAATATCTAGAGAGACAGAAAGAGGACGGGGGACTGTCCCTACCTAATTTCCTTGGCTATTACTGGGCAACCAATATCCATATGTTTTTGTACTGGTTTATAGATCAGACGGGTCCTGAATCCCCAGATTGGGTCCACCTGGAACAACACTCTAGCAATCCAGTGTTGCTTAGCTCATTAATATGTAGCCCTTTACCTCTGAGTAAATGCCACAGGACGAATAATCCAGTTGTTGCGGGCGCTCTTAAGATATGGCTCCAATTTAGGACTCATTTTCAATTTAGAAATGCACTAATTGCATCTCCTGTGCGATGCAATGTCCAGTTCATCCCATCCTTGATAGATCCATCCTTTCAGAAGTGGCACGAGAGAGGCATAACTTGCGTTAAGGACCTTTTTGAAAGAGGTCAATTTGTTTCTTTTGAACAACTTAAAAGGCGCTTTGGTGTCCCTCAGGCTGACTTCTTCAGATATCTCCAGGCGCGTAGTTACGTGAAAACTAATTTCTCATTAACACTGCCTCGAATAACGTGGATTGATGAATGTTTGGATATGAATCCGACTGATAAGGGCTTAATATCAGTTATATACGGCAAAATTCAGAACGCTGCATCCCCATCACTTATACATCTAAAAGAATCATGGGAAGAAGAGTTAGGGGAACTATTTACTGATACAGCCTGGCAGGCTGCAATCTCAAGAATCCACTCTTCTTCAATTTGCATTAGACATAGCCTGCTACAATTTAAGGTTCTGCACAGATTGCACTTGTCCCCTAATAAATTAGCTAGAATGTATCCTGGTGTAGATTCATCTTGTGTTAGGTGTGGACACAACCCTGCTGATCTCAGTCATATGTTCTGGTTTTGCCCTAGGCTCCTCCCCTTTTGGGAGTCAGTTTTTAGGACGATTACACTTATATGCAAGAGGAATATTGATCACAGTGCTCTAACTGCCTTATTTGGGGTTGTCCCTCCGGCTACACCAATAACAACGCAGCAGGCCAATGCTATAGCATTTGTTACACTGCTGGCAAGACGTCTAATATTATTCAATTGGAAGAGAGCTGCTCCTCCATCTCATAAGCAATGGATGGAAGATGTTATGCTCCATCTGAAGCTTGAACATCTGAAGCATACAATACATGACTCAATCCAACAATACAATATCACCTGGCAGCCATTTCTTTTGCATTTTGAGACAGACTTCTGAGCATGT
This sequence comes from Etheostoma spectabile, assembly GCF_008692095.1. Taxonomy (NCBI): domain Eukaryota; kingdom Metazoa; phylum Chordata; class Actinopteri; order Perciformes; family Percidae; genus Etheostoma; species Etheostoma spectabile. The sequence continues at coordinate 27,533,500 of NC_045739.1, read as the reverse complement.
AGCCCTCCCCTCCTCCTTCCCCTTTCCCCCCCCCCCCCCTCCCCTCCCCCCCCCCCCCCCCCCCCCCCCCCCACTAACTGTGTGATGTTAGCACCTGTTGTCATTTTGTTTTTGTTTGTTTTATTGTTGTTCTTACATGTACAAGACAATAAAAAGATTAGAATAATAAGAACTTCCACATTAAGCTCGTACAGATTTTACTTTTCTTTGGATGGAAACCGCTTAAGCCCCAGAAAAATCTTTTGTTTAACTCCCTGCAGTCGGCTTCTTCGAAAGGAAATGTAATCCCGCAGGTTAGTGAGCTATTATTAGCTATTATTATTATAAGTCTTTACGTTGGCTTCCTCTGTCTCAAAGAATAGATTTCAAAATACTTCTGCTGGTTTATAAAAAAAAAAAAAAAAGGTTTTCTGCCCCAAGAGTCTGAACCAAAAGAGGGAAGCAGCATTCAGTTTCTCTGCTCCACATACTGTATCTGAAACACACTTCTGGACTGTAAACTGTAGGTCGGCACCTACTCTCAGCTCTTTTAAATCAAAGCTGAAGACCTTTCTTTTTGACATTGCCTTTTTTTTTTTTTTTTTTTTTTATTATTGTGAATTTTATTTGTGTAATCTGTTTTTAATTTTGTATTTATTGTTTTTAATGTACTAACTGTTTTTAATGCATTATGTAAAGCACTTTGTATTGCACTGTTGAAATGTGCTACATAAATTAAACTGCCTTGCCTTATAGGCAGGATCAATAACGGTGCAAGTAATTAGAATTTTCAAGAATACTGGTGAGATAGATAGATAATCACTTGTATGAGCTCGACATAATACATTAGTTTTCTTTAATTATACAAGCATGTGCTTCCTAAAAGAGAAAAGTATACGTAATTTCATCCGGAACCGGAAGTACAGAGAAGTGGCTCCTCTTGTTTCTGCTGTGCGCCCTCTCTCTCTGCCTGTTTGTAAAACTGCGTCAAAAGCACGTGATCCTGTTGACGCCTTTCGAAGCGCCGTCCAATCACGAAACGGGGGTGTGTGTGTTGGTGGGCGTGGCTTGTTCGTGTTGCTGTGACTATGTCGATGGCCAGTGTTTCAGAGCAAGGGGACCACTCCGGATTCGATATTGGGAGATAATGACAGCTAATGTCGGAGTAGAAATAGTTTGGTATAGTTTCAACACGGGCGACCTGTTGCGAAGAAAGAGGCGCTGTCGGTAAGCCGTCGGCCTTTCAAAGAGAGTGTGTTTACCGGTATTTAGCGACATGAACGTGATGTTCCCCGGTGAATAAAATAACGTTACGATGGATTCAGGTGTAGTGCTTGTATAGTGCGCGGTCGGCTGTATTAGTAACGTACGTCTTTTGTTTTCCGTTGTCTTGTACCGTATGGTGTTCCACTAATGTTACAATGTTCATGTCTATATATATATATATATAATTGTATTTGTTTTGAAACGTGTGTTATAAAGGCGAGTGAGAAATGCGCATGGCCATGATTTGATTAGTCTGTTGCGACGTAGTGCGCAGTTTCCAGCGTTGTTTCCAACGTTACCCGGAAACAAGCAAGGCATTTGCTCTCAGCTGCTTCCTTATAAAAACACGTCTGGGGGATGTGGGCCTCATTTTCCTTCGGAGCCAGAGCAGCAGGGTGGGATGGAGAGGTGTATGCTGGATGCTTGCTGCAGGAGGATGTTGCGCACTTCAGTTTACCTCAGGAGTGAGTGCTCTTTGCATCCTTGCGGTACTGCGTAACGATTTAACTCATGTGTTAGATGTTATTTTCTGTGTTTTGCATTAGACTTGATATATAATTGTTTGATCAGTATAAGTAGCAGGTTACTAAGTTTAAAAGTTACAGAGGAGGGACATTTCTTTAAACTAGTGTTCCCTTAAAAAAAAAAACCATTTGAAAATACATTGTAGCTACTTTCTCAGGAAATTTAAATTATAGTGCGCTGACTTTGATTGTGTTGTTGCACTGTTGCACCTGTCAGTGTGTCATTCTGTGCGTAGTGCCATTTCCAGCTGATCCTGTATTTAGATTGTAACATAAAGGAATGTAAAAAAAACTAGTTGTCACTTATAGCAGCATGTAACATAGCATATAACAGCATGTTGCTGTAAATCGGCCTGAAGTTAAAATGATCTAACATTGCTTTTTCCATTGTTCATTTGCAGAAGTAGATTTTCTTTCAAAAAGTTTATTTAAAAAATATATATATCATTGCTTCTTTCTAAAGACAAATTAGTGTTAATTGTAAACCCAAAGTGCGTGCGCCTGTTGTGCCAGTGCCTTGACTCAGCACCATCCATCCAGAGGTTTCCATGTCATACGCACTTTTTATTCCTGATGTCAACAAACCCTCCAAAAGCAATACACTTACTTAACACAGGGGGGTGTATTTGTGCAGGCTGAGGTCTTTTTACAGAGCATGAAGTTATCAGAAACCGTGTTCTTGGAATGAGTCAGATGTTGTTAGTGAACACTACAGAGTGAGGGTAAAACAGCAGTAGCTACACGAGTGCGAGTGGACTGCATGTGTATGTTCATCTTGTGCTTTGTGTCAACTTCAGCCGACAGGAGGACTGGCACATCCATCGGTTGTTCTTTGGCCTGACATCTCCTGACATCCAAACATCAAACCCACTGCAGTCGGTTGACCGATTGATTTGCTGACTGCTTCAGTGGCACAGTAAGAGAACATGTTGTTTTAATAGTGTGATGGACTGGGCTCTGAGGGCATAACTATATCGGCGAATAGAACAAAACAATAAACGTAAGCTTTGGAAATTGACATTGCTTGCCTTCTGGATAAATATTGGTATTTCTCTTTTCACAGAGATAAAGCAGGTATTGCATTCAACTCCTTGAGAAAGGTAAGAGCCAGTATATTTCCCAGCAATCACAGCCAGTATCATCTGTTTATATCAATTATTGTCAAAAAGTTATAAGTGAATTACAGTTGGCCAGTCCCAGATTAGTGGAGCCAGGGGCCAGCAGTCATACATACAACCGAAATTACAATGGCACAGCATCAAAGTGTCACATAATGTACACAATAAGTACTTTTCTCTGATGTTGTCCATCACTGCGATGCCAGAAACGGCTGAGCTTAGGGGAAACATTTTTAATTCACTTGCTAGTGTTGTGGGATTTTCTCAAGACCTGCTGACGATAGAGCTTTCAGTGACTTATTTTTCATCATACAGTGAGTGATGCTGCAACACGTGCGGACGTCCCCAGAGAGAGCCTGTTTGCATTCTTCTGAGTGGTAACTGCAGAACCACTGAACCAGATAATACCAGAAAAAGAGTACACTGTTTACTTTCAATTAAACGCTTTAAGAAGGTTATAGCTTTTTTTGCCTAAATGTACATCTGGGTGCATAGGAGCTATGCCCATTGTTCCCAATACAGCCCAAAAACAATATTAATGGAGCTGACTAGGCACCTTTTCAAAGGGAGAGATTAAGGTTTAGGAAGTAGAACAGGCATGGCTGATAGATGACATAGCTAAAATTAACACCCTACCCACTGGATGAGAAGCATAAATAGCAGACAGGAAGGACCGGCACTTGAAGTATCTTTAAAGCTGTAGCGTGTCTCTGTTAGCACAAGCACAAACCTCTCCCAGTAAAACCTCCTGTTTTCCTTAGAGGCTACAGGGTGCAGTATGTTGGGAAAAGAAATAATAATAATAATAAGTTATCAACAACAATTGAATATCTGTAGTGACTGGATATGGACAGATACATTTTTCACTTATCTGTACTTTACTTAAGTAGAATCAGTAGTGCATACCTTAACTTTTACTTTGTTACAGTTTGCAGCAATTATGATGCTTTCTACTCCACTACATTTTATTTTTATTTTTGTAGATTCATTTCCAGTCTTTATTTTTACAGGACAGATGAAGACATGAAAGGGGAAATAGAGGGGGAATAACATGCGGCAAAGGCCACAGTTCGGATTCGAACCGGGGCCCGCTGCTTCGAGGCGTAAACCTCCTATATATGGGCGCCCAGCCCCTCCACTACAATGTTCCGTTCCATTTTGGTTCCATTTTCTGATCCAAAGTGTCTTACTGACCATCACGTACGGCACGAGCCGGCCCAAAGTAGAAGTGGGTGAGCAGGTCAGGGACGGCAAGTCACGGGGATCACCGTAGCTCTCCGCGGGGTAGTGGAGCTGCCGAGCCTGCTGGCGGAGCCCTGACTGCTGCTGCTATAGGCGGAGGTGAGAGCTCAGCCGCCCTGAGGCTTTACGGATGTTTACAGCCTGTTTGTGGTTTCCTGAATTTTTGTCTCGAAAAGCGACTCCGTATAAAGAGAGGGTACATGGAGGACAGACCAGAGTTTAGTTTTTTTGTTTATTTTTCAGATATAATATAGACATTAAGATAATAAATCGTTATGCAAGTACTTTTAATACTTAAAGAACATTTAAAATCAGGTACTTTTTACTTTCTGCTTAAGTAGGATTGTCATTGTTGCACTTCTACTTTTACTAAAGTAAATATGTCTCTGGTTGTTTGTACTTTTACTTAAGATTCAGTACTCCATGATGAATTTAGTAGTACTGTCACCGGCATATGACAGCATTGAATATAAGATACACATTAAATGCAATAGTTATTTTATATAGCGTCCAAATCAATGCCCTTTTCAAAATGGAAATCTTTCATCCAATCTTCGTTGCAGGAAATGGAGCACCAAACCAAGTGCCCAACTTGTATTCATATTCCTAAGCGTTGCTATAGTTATCTTGCACAGGATGCACATACAATGCTGTGGAAAATTATTTTCCCCTTTCCGATTCCTGTCATACTTAATTGTTTCAGATCTTCAAACCAAATGAAATATAAGACAAAGACAACCTTACTCAACACACTATACAGTTTTTTTAATGATCATTTATTGAAGGAAAAAAATTCATCCAACACCTATATCATTTAAGTCAGGACTTTGACTCGGCCAAAATAGCGATGCACCGATCCCATTCTGATTTTGGCTTTAGGGCAGATACTGACTCAATAGCTAGGAAAGCAATGTTTAAGTCAAGCTTAATGTTGTCTTACTCATAAAAGAGTGATCCCAGCCCAGCGAGGCATACAGCTTATTAATTAAACACTGGTACCAGATACTGTACTGTGTATTGGCTGATAGCCAAAGCCCAGGTCTCCGTATCGGGACTGGAAGACAAAAAAACAGTGCTTAATTTAGTTTATTTTGAGCCATTAAGAGGGAAGCTTGCTCTTGTTGCAGTCTTGTTGTCTTGCTGCATAACAAAGTTGAGCTTGAGCGTCCGATCCCAGACTGATGACAGATTAATTTGGAAATTTGAATTTGAAGGAATTTGATGGAAAGCAGAGTTGATGCTTCCACCAATTATGGCAAGTTGTTTTCTTCTACTTTGGACCCATCACTGTGTTATTTGGCAAATGAGAGACCGCTGAAGAGCCGTGGTTTTCACCCTGCAACTCTCCCATAGGTGCCATTTTTTGCGCGGATTCTTTGTCGTGGTGGAATCCCGAGGCCTGACGTTCCTTAGATGTTTGCTTAGGTTCTTTTGTGACTTTTTGTTCCTGTCAATGTCGGAAGTTTTGTTGGCCAGTCACTGCTGGGAAGATCCATCACTCTTCCAAGTTTTCTCCATTTGGAGATAATGGCTCTCACTGTGGTTTGCTGGCGGAGTCCCAGAGCCTTAAAAAAGGCTTTGATATAGACTTTCTTTCTCATCTCGCCTAGAATTTCTTTTGATCGCATGCGTCATACTGTGCTGCTTGTTTAAACCTTTTAGCCAACTTCACATTGCTGCAAAAGGTTCTACTTTAGTGATGTTTGATACAACAGGGCAGGCAGTAATCAAGCCTGATTGCGTCTAGTCTAATTGAACCCAGTTATCAATTCAATTTGGTTCATTGGTTGAATGAATGGGAGTGACTTGGGAGGCAATAGCGTTTTAACAAAGGGCAAATTGGTGTTGGATTTTTTATTTCTGTGTGACAAATGTGCAAAAACAGGACATCTTCATTCTGGAGGAGAATTTGATTTAATTTTATTTATAGTATCAAATCATAACCGTTATCTCAAGACATTTTACGGATAGAGTAGGTCTAGACCACACTCTATAATTTATAAAGTCACAACAATTCTAGTCTTTGCCCCAAGAGAAGCGTAGTGCGACAGTGGCGAGGAAAAACTTCCTTTTAGCAAGAAACCTCGGCCAGATCCAGGCTCTTGGTAGGCGGTGTCTGACAGTGCCGGTTGGGATGGGATGAACAGTGGGAATAATAGTCATAATAAAGATAATGGAACAGTGGCTAAAAATGGTAGAACATAGACCTGAATCCTCAAATCAATACCATCCGCATCTACCAGTCTGCTCAGAGCAAACATGCCTTGATCCCTGAGATCCCTTACATTTCCCTTATAGCTCGAGGGTGAAAGCCGATTCTTTTGCCGATGCGCTCTCCTTTCTCAGTCTTGTAAGGTGAAGCTGTGGGCCCCATATCCTCTGGTTCCAGTGGAGAATTAGGACATCACAAGTTGCAAGTGCTTTAGGGGAGAACGTGTACAGCCACATGAAAAGCCCCATGAGTGATGAGACCTGTAACTGGAGGATACTGAGACATTTAATACATCAAAATAGAGATGGTGCATGTGTGCCTTGTGTAAACTACAAGGTTTTGGTGGTTAGTGAGTCAGCACTGCAGCATAGTAAATATTCTCAAAACGTAGTTTACTGTAGTTCCCTTGAGTTGGAGTCAATAGTCATGATGTTTGGATACACATCGTCCCCTGTGGTAGGGTTGTTCCAAGTTTAATAAAAAAAACAAAAAACTGAATCATTTATGAACCGACTTGGTAAAGTGGTAAGTTGGCACTAATGGGAACTTTGTTTACTTTTTGTTAACTGAGACAAAGCTTTTATTTTAGCCTAGCACATAAATGGGACTTTATGCATCCGCAGTGCAGACAAACCTAATAGGCACAGCGTTGTTTAGAACAGACAAGCTCATAAAAGAGACAGAACCGAGCTTGTTCCTCTTATTTGCAGTGTTGCAGAGGAAGCTAACCCAAAATGGCTAATTTGGCACATTTAAGACCAACTACCATAAGAGGAACAAACATTATTTTTCATTGGATTGACCAGACTAATTATGGATATTGATAGTGGGGAAACCATTCATAGTGTAGGTTTCCTGATTTGGAATTCATCCAAAGTGCATTGTCTAATGGAGTGTTCCACATTTGTCATGACTCATATTCATGTTATAAGTTAAATTGGATCATTTTTTGTTTTTTAGGGTGTTATGTTTTGGTTTTGCATTCTAAAAAGTTTTTTTTTCTTCTCCTTTTTATCTTCCCACAGCTTCATCAGTCAGATTTGTATACAAATGAAGAATCATCTGATCAAGGTATGTAAGCATGGCAGAGACTCTCGTCTTTAAAAAGAAAAGAAAAACTCAGCTAAAGTTTGACCTAACCAATACAGACTATTTACAAAGCCGGAACACAGTCCTTTTAAAGGAACAGCTAAATTCCTGGCTTGCATAGATAATATACTATTTTTATACTACTTTTCTTTTTTAAGTCTTACCTTTTTACAAGATTTGTGATTAGTTGAACTGAATAACGGTATTATTTGAACAGAAGCAGAGGATAAAACTGTTCTCTGTGTCTCCTCTAGGCCAGATCTGTGGTAGGAAGCGCCAGGAACTGAAAGAGGAAGTACACGCAGTAGTGAGTGTGATTGTGACAGTCAATCCCCTCACACTGTATACGATGTTTTCGTACATATATAAACGCTTGCTCCACTCTGGAAGTCAAAAGTAGTAACATTGAATAAGGAACAGCATGTATTCTGCATCAGAAATCACTTTAGTAACCAACATATGGGCATTACAAAAGCATCACATCACAACGTAAACAGAGCGCCATGTAAATATTCCCTTTGGTGCAGATTCAGAGGTAAATAACATCCCTCATTAGACTGTTTTTTTTTAATTATAAGAGCCAAAAGACAATCTGAGTGCTTATGCAACTGATACACATGCTGGTGATGTGCCTTTAAAAGCAGTGGCTTGTCAGGTGATCGAGGAGGCTCAGTCAGCTCAGCCTCACAGACAGAGGAGCCGGTGCGTCTCTAGCCGAGAGCAGAGAAGAGTGCGCCAGAGAGAAGGGCAGCGAAGAGTGAGAGAGACCCAATTATATGGGAGCATGGTGGAAATGGGGACACAGCAACGTCACAGAGTGGGGGACAGGGAGCCATGGTGGTAGGGTTCCCTTTAACTGGAGTCTGCTCATGCTCACTTGCCTTGTGTGGCAGCTAGCAAGTGTGTTTCAGCTTGATCAAGAAGTTGCGTTGTGTAGCCACAACAGTTGTATGAAAGCACAGAGAATTAGGTGCTGCGTCACACTCGGGAAGAGGGATGGAGTGATCATACGCGCATGTGCATTGGCACGCACAGCCGTATGCATTTGTGTGGGTTCTGCACTGTGTATTTGTTAGCTTGCAGTAGCAGTGTAATAGCAGTTCTGCCGTTGAAACAAGATGAAAATAAAGAGTGCGTGTGTTTCAGAGGCAGGCAGAATAGGAGAGAGAGGGAGATTCAGGGAGGGAGGGCGAACAAGTCGGAGAGTGAGAGAGAGAGGTTTTGGATTAGTTGCTACGTCACTTTTTCATGTCAGGAGAAACAGAAGCTGAGATAACAAGCCCAGAGTCATCGAATTTTTTCACCTGAAGTCGACACAATGGTTTCGGACAACCTCGTCTTTCACCTCCTCTTCCTCCTTGGTAGTGTGTGTGTGTGTGTGTGTGTGTGTGTGGTGTGTGTGTGTGGTGTGTGTGTGTGTGTGTGTGTGTGTGTGTGTGTGTGTGTGTGTGTGTGTGTGTGTGTGTGTGTGTGTGTGTGTGTGTGTGTGGTGTGTGTGTGTGTGTGTGTGTGTGTGTGTGTGTGTGTGTGTGTGTGTGTGTGTGTGTGTGTGTGTGTGTGTGTGTGTCTGTGTGTGTTCTGTGTGTGTTCTGTGTGTGTTCTGTGTGTGTTCTGTGTGTTCTGTGGTTCTGTGTGTTCTGGTATCGGGAGTTTCAACATGGATGGCTGTTGTCCGACACAGTTTCTCTAGGTCTTGTTGTGATAGCATGGTAAGGTGTGTGGTTTGTTTGGGCAGAGGTGCGACAAAGGGGTTAACAAAAGAATATTCTGGAGTGTTCTTAATATCACAGCGAAGCTCGGTCAGCAATGTTTTTTATCAAGGTATTCAGACATCGCTTTTTTTACACCTCAAGAAATATGATTGGACTTTGGTGTGACTACAATCATGCATGGTGGCATCTTGCGTATTATAAAACAGTATTGGACGTTTAATACACCAATGTATGAGAGTGTGCGCAGATGCAGCCAGGTGGAAATCACAGCAACCTTCAAAAAAACGACAGGATAAGTTTGTTGTTGAATTCAAGTCAAGAGGTTAACAACTTATACGTCACCACTTACGTACGTACACATGTGTCTGTGTTCGAACTGTTGATTGCTGACCTACTTTGTGGTTAACTCTTGGAGTTGAAGGACAGAGTAAACATGGAGAGGCAGGCATGTATGAAGGCAAAGACTGGTTGGCATACAGCTGTATGTTGCTATCAGACAACAGATCAGATCAGTGTGCGTATGTGGCTAGTGGCTCTTGTGTCATGTGATTCGTTTTCACCCTCCAGGGCCACTGTTATTTGCCAAAACCCTTCCCAAGACACATTTGTTTCTACGTAGTTAGGAGAGACCGAGATGGTGACGCAGTCATATCTGGGCTGGCTTTCTCTTTAACCAGTACACAGCTTATAACTCTCCCTTTCTCTCTCTATCTGTTATGTATCTATCTATATGTCTCGGAGAAAGGGAGCAACAGAAGGGGTCTAAATGCCATGGCTTAGGATCAGAGAGAGAGAAAGGGAGAGAAATGGAGGAGAGAGGAAAAGAGATTGACAAAGAGAGAGAACTTGTTTACCTTGCTCTCTTGGTGACTCTGCTTTGGCTTCTCTCCAGTTCACACGCACTGGACTTCCTAAAGCTGCTGCATCACAGGCCCATCGGGCCAAAGCTGGATTCTCATTGGGTAGGAGGAGCTTCCCCTGGCTCCACAAGCTGCACAGCAGTACTTTATTGGTTTAGTAAAAGCAAGCAGCTGGAGTTCAACATCTGATTGGTTATTTTAAAAAAAAGCACTGTTCTCTTATACAAAGGCTTTGCAGTAGCAAAAACACTTTTCCATGCATACGTTAGAACCATCTATGTTTATATGGGTTAATATATTGATAAAAAAGATTTTAGTAAAAATGGTAACTTTTGTTTCCCATGTGGGTTTAGAAAGCTGGTGATTTAGATCACTGACTGTGTTTTTGTTTGGGAAGTGATTATCATACATTTATCATTTAGTCAATGCTATCAGTACCTGTCGCTTATGAAGCCGTGGGCCTACCTCAGGCCTCGGTAACACATTGTTTAACAATTCTATTTCTACTTTTCTTAGTTTGTACTAAAATATTGGGCTTTTCTCAATTTTTTTTTTTTACAAATGTAAGTCAATGGGCGATGTCTTCCAATCCTCTTAAACCCACTCCAATCCAAATGCTAAATCCTTCCGCATACTTTCAGCTTCAGACTTCGTTTATGATTAACAGTTTATTGGTTTTTCAGAAAATTTAAACACACACGCATATCTATCAGAAAAATGAAGCAGTACACATATCACAAAATAGAATGAAAGGAAGACAAAGCGCGGCCATAGAAAAAAACTAAACTATAACAATACATTTTAGAAAATTATGAAAAATAAAAATAAATAAAACAAATGTAGCCGCAAGCGGCGATTCACAGGTTCAAACCTTTTTTCTCAATAGTGACTTCAAAGTAATTTCACACATGTGGTCCAACGTCGTTATAAAACATATCCTGCAAGCTTTGTAACGATTGGACAAACTGACTTTGTTGAAAATGCCTACAACTGATTGGTCAAAAACATTTTTTTTTCACTTCAGTGTGATATGTAGCTCAGTCCATCTCACGGCCATTTGAGAAAATAAGATGACCAATACAAAAACAACTGCTAAAAAGCCGCAAGTTATTGTGCATTTAAAGCGCCTCCTAGTGGTCAATTTGAACAAGACTTGCAGTGTATGTGTGAGGTCGTTATATAGACATTTCTTGGAAGTTTTGTGTTGATTGGACAAATATTTGGTCATTTATAGCCTGATTTGTGCTATATCACCTGCAGTTTGTTTGCATTTATAGCGCCCCCTGGTGTTCAACTTGAATGAATCTTTCAGGGCATAGTTTAGGCACTTTAGTAGTAGTAGTTCAGGTACTTATGAGGACATATCCTGAGATATGTTGATTGGATGATTAAACAATGAATTTGTGATTTATAGTGAAATGTGTGTAATGCCACTCACCTATCTTGTGCTTGTAGCGCCCCCTAGTGGTGTATGTATATAAAACTGTCTGGATATATCTGGGGCACTTATTTGAATACACCCTGTGAGTTTTGTGATGAATGGCCTTACGGTTGCTGATTTGTGTTCCTTTAAGTCCAGAGCCATGCCCCTTTTTGAAGTTCATTGATCAATAACTTGACTAGTAATTGATCTCAAAAATGTGTTTTTCCAAAAATTCAAAATGGCAGAAATTTTTTCTAGGCGGATGTTAATGGTCCTTAAGGCTTTTTTTAGAGCACATTACGCTGCACCTGTGTGAGAAATTTCAAGTCAATCGGACTTACGGTGTGGGGGGCGTGGCCTTTTAAAGTTTGCATATTAAAAGCATAAATAACAGCGCCACCATGTGGCCGATTGGATTCATATTTCTATAGAAGTACATGCACACTGTTTCTATGGGAATATTCTTTTGAGTTTATTTTTGTAATACCTGACAAAACCTGTGTTGAAAATAGAACGTTGATATTGGAGTTTACCAGTGACCTGGAATAATGTAATTTGATTGGCTGCTAGATGTAGTATAAAAAGAAATGGTACCCTCCAAACAGCCAGAAGCCACTGGACCTTTGACCTACACGGAATTGCTGTTAATTTATAAGAAAAGTAAAGATCCTAACTTTTTGTATTTTATGTTTTGAAATTTTTTGAGTAAACAGGCAAACGCAGAACTTTGGATTCAAGACTTTTATTTACTGACGTTTTGTGTTGAGTACAAAAGAACTTTGAAGTCCTAAGCTAGTGAGTCAGCTTGTAGCACTCACACACCATTTCCAGTTATTCCCCCATGTTCGCATGTTTCGAGCTCATTCCATTTCACGGGAATTTGAGCCAGCGCAACAGACAACTAATAGACAATAACTTAAACAGAGAAACAGAGAAGGGTTCTACCGCTTCATGGTTTAAACCCTAATAATAATAATAATTATAATAATAATAATAATAATAATAATAATAATAATAACCTAAACAGAGAAGGGTTCTACCGCTTCATGGTTTAAACCCTAATAATAATAATAATTATAATAATAATAATAACCTAAACAGAGAAACAGAGAAGGGTTCTACCGCTTCATGGTTTAAACCCTAATAATAATAATAATTATAATAATAATAATAATAATAATAACCTAAACAGACAAACAGAGAAGGGTTCTACCGCTTCATGGTTTAAACCCTAATAATAATAATAATAATTATTATAATAATAATAATAATAAAAAATAATAATAATAATAATAAACCTAAACAGACAAACAGAGAAGGGTTCTACCGCTTCATGGTTTAAACCCTAATAATAATAATAATAATTATAATAATAATAATAATAATAATAACCTAAACAGACAAACAGAGAAGGGTTCTACCGCTTCATGGTTTAAACCCTAATAATAATAATAATAATAATAATAATAATAACCTAAACAGACAAACAGAGAAGGGTTCTACCGCTTCATGGTTTAAACCCTAATAATAATAATTATAATAATAATAATAATAATAATAACTTACACAGACAGAAGGGTTCTACTGCGTTGTGGTTTGAACCCTAATAATAATTATAATAATAATAATAATAATAACTTAAACAGACAAACAGAGAAGGGTTCTACCGCTTCACGGTTTAAACCCTAATAATAATAATAATAAATAATAATAATAATAATAATAACTTAAACAGACAAACATAGTAGGGTTCCACCGCTTTACGGTTTAAACCCCAATAATAATGTGTATATATATATATATATATATATATATATATATATATATATATATATATATAATAATTTAAAATAATTTTTTAGAAAAAGAGAGAGTGATGCACAGAGCCCTTGAGTTTACAACCTGGCTTATATGTACTGTAGGCATAGGATTTTATCAAAATGTATCCCTCAGTCATGTTTCTTAGGTAAACGTTATGTTTATGAGCCGGAACGCCATTAAACGCCCAAAGTGTACAAACGATACTTCCCCCATGTCAAGGTGTACTCCTCCTCCACTTTATCAAGCTACCTGTAGGACAGTTGTTCAAGGACAGCCAGCTGGCCCAGAGCGGCGCGCCACAGATCCAGTGCTGGCGCAGAGGAGGCCTTCCATTATTTGACCAATAGTCTCCGGCCTAACATGAGGACAATCTGGGTCCAGAGAGTGGAGGGGTCAGGTCACTTAATGCAGAGGGGGTCAGCTTCAGACTTTTAAACTTTCAACAGGTTACAAGACTTTGAACTGGCATTCAACTTTTTTCACTTGTCATGCACAATTGATATAGAAAAGTCTCAAGAATGTGAATAGAATGTAGAATGTGTCTTCCCACACACATTACATGTCTACATCTTCAGCCAAGTCTTGAGATGCTCAAAGGGAAGAGATTTCAGCGATACATCTTTTTACAAGGCGCAAGTTTCATTTGTCAAGTAGTCCCTTTCTATTTTTTTCCCTCTTTATTGTCGAACAAATTTTACAAACAACAAGCCAGGTTGAACACGATTTCCGAATCGGTTTCAAAATCCTTATGTCTGATTTGTAAAAATAAAATTTCTAAAATAAAACAATAAGAAAATGAATTAAAGTGCATAAATTCTAAATAATAAAATATATGTACTAAATGTGTAATAAATACATATAAATGGTCTTCAATTTAAATTAAAGGTTAATGCATTCAAACTATTAAATTGTACAACCTCTTAGCAGTTCAATATTTCTGGAATTATCTCTGTTGTCACCACTTCTACTCAACAGTGACACAGCATATTGCCCGGCTACAGAGACACACCGCAGATTGGGATTGGCTGATTAGACCTCCGTCAGTTCTTGCCTGTTTCTGATTGCTGCATCACTTTTACGCTATTTTTGGTAACTCTCTCTCTACTTTTTTAATTGTTAAAGGTCCCATGGCATGAACATTTCACTTTATGAGGTTTTTTTTAAGATTAATATGAGTTGCCCCAGCCTGCCTATGGTCCCCCAGTGGCTAGACATGGCGATAGGTGTAAACCAAGCCCTGGGTATCCTGCTCTGCCTTTGAGGAAATGAAAGCTCAGATGGGCCGATCTGGAATCTCACAGAAATGGCACATACATAGGAAGGCTCATTGTGGGACTGGCTCTAGTGGCTCTAATTCTGCACCAAGGCTGAATGTTGGGAAAGAGACTTCAGATATGGAATTAGGGGACCACTAGGGTCTATATAAAGAGACTTCAGAAACAGTATTAGAGGACCACTAAGGTCTATATAAAAGAGACTTCAGATACAGTATTAGGGGACCACTAAGGTCTATATAAAAGAGACTTCAGATACAGTTTTAGGGGACCACTAAGGTCTATATAAAAGAGACTTCAGAAACAGAATTAGGGGACCACTAAGGTCTATATAAAAGAGACTTCAGATACAGTATTAGGGGACCACTGAGGTCTATATAAAAGAGACTTCAGATACAGTATTAGGGGACCACTGAGGTCTATATAAAGAGACTTCAGATACAGTATTAGGGGACCACTAAGGTCTATATAAAAGAGACTTCAGATACAGTATTAGGGGACCACTAAGGTCTATATAAAAGAGACTTCAGATACAGTATTAGGGACCACTAAGGTCTATATAAAAGAGACTTCAGATACAGTATTAGGGGACCACTGAGGTCTATATAAAAGAGACTTCAGATACAGTATTAGGGGACCACTAAGGTCTATATAAAAGAGACTTCAGATACAGTATTAGGGGACCACTAAGGTCTACATAAAAGAGACTTCAGATACAGTATTAGGGGACCACCAAGGTCTATATAGAAGAGACTTCAGATACAGTATTAGGGGACCACTAAGGTCTATATAAAAGAGACTTCAGATACAGTATTAGGGGACCAATAAGGTCTATATAAAAGCACTTTCATGTTGGAACTATTTTCTTTCTACCGATTTACACCTGCCGACCGTATCACCACGCAGAAGGAGACACACTCATGGACGAAAAAGCCCTTCTTGCCTTTTCTCTCTCTCTCTTTCACAGCTTTGTCGAAGTTACCTTCAACTTCTGAGGTGGATATGGCTAAGTTTTGGGTCAGAGTCACTATCTAGGCCTAGGTCTGGGATAAATTGTGCAAAAGGTCAAGGTGCTCTTGTTGCAGCAATGTGCAGTATGACAAAAACATGGTGTTTTCTGAAAATTAAACCACATAAACCTATTGCGGTACAACCTCTAAATGAACCTGAAAATGAGCATTACATGAGCACTCAAAACAACACTGTTCTGTTCAGTTTATTTGCGTGTTCCTTTTCAAGAAAATACATTTTGAGATTAATTGTGTTGCTGAAATGTCTGTGAGAGGGGACATTATAGCACACCCGCATCAAGTAACATTAAAATGCTCAAGTTAGGGATCGGATTGCCCTGTCTGAATCTGCATGGAGAAGTAGTTGCTCTGTCTTTCTCTGGTTCCTCCTTGGGCTGTCAGCAGTAAAAGCTCTGTAAATGCCACTAGCATAAGCCACATGTGTTGCACAGCGCTTGCACGCAGTTGTCACTTTATCCACCACGTTCCCTGTCATTGTCAGGTAGAGACTGACTGGCATCTGCACTCGGCACCTCAAACTGTGCAAGGCTTTTTTTTTCCCTCGATGACTTAATTTCAAATTTTTTCTCTTTCTCTCTCTCTCTGAACAAGCCTTTTGGACTAAAATCTGTGACGCTAAAATGAACAGAACAATACATACATAAATGCCCCAAACTGACTATTGAATCAAACGGTTCTGATTTTTTTTTTTTTACTTGGTTTGAGTAATTTCTTTTTTTATTTAGAAAAAAGTAAAACTTCCTGGATTCCAGCTTCTTAAATGTAAATATTTTCTAGTGTCTTCAATACTCTATGACAGTAAACTAAACACTACCGGTCAAAAGTTTGGGGTCACTTATACATTTCCATACCACTCCATTATAGACAGAATACCTGCTAATTTGGGTGCGGGGCTGATCTTTAATGCAATATCTTCTTTGCCCATTATCAGCAACCATTCATCAAATGTTCCAAAGGCACATTCTGTTTACTAAGTTATCGTTTAAAAAAAAAAAGTAGAAAACATTGGAGAACCATTTTGCAATTATGTAAAGCACATAATGTAATTTGAAAACTGCTGCCCTGGTTAAAAAAAACAATGCAACTGATCTCAGCTGGGATTCTGTCTACAATGGAGTGCAATAAAAATTTCTAATTGACCCCAGACTTTTGACCGGTAGTGTATATCTTTGAGTTGTGGACAGACGTCATCTTGGACTTTTATCAACATTTTTCTCCATTATCTGACATTTTATACACCAAACAAGTAATCGATTAATCGAGAAAATAATCAATGTGACTAATTCTAAGTTGCAGTAAGTTTGCAGGTGACCTGTCAGTTTCTAGGCTGCACCAGCAATTAATCAGAGTTAATTGAGTTTAAATGCACAGATAGATGCTGTTTTAAGTTTCCAAAGAATAAATAGTCCCTTTCTTCCAATTTACAGTGACATATTATGTCCTTTCAATGAGATTATGGGAAACCATGGAGCTCGTAAAATAAAGCCTTACCTTAACTGACATTTAAAGAGCGGCTCAGCATATCTCGCATAGTGTACATGCCTGACACTGATACCTGTGATGAGGAAGGATTTAAATCCCTAGACAAAAGAGGCCTTCTCGCTCTCCTGGCTCAAATTCCAACATGCAAAAAAATGCCACATTTAGATGATGCAAGAGTGTGTTTGGCTGCCCGTGGTCTGCATTGCAGCTGCAGCCTCTACAGTCAGCGCCTTTCTCTCCTCCAAATGTGCTGATGGTATAACATACTGTATACAATCGCTGCCTCTTTAGTTTTTCTTTATGAAGATGGTCGTGAAGAAGAAGTTGATACTTCTCATCACTGCTGAAGCTGGAACTCTACCAGTCACCTCACCCATGTGGGGTCCTTCCTTATCAATGAGTTAACATCACGGTTAGCCACTTAGTCCAGCAGTCTGTGGCTATATATTAACACAGGGCATACTCATGACACTCAGTCAGATACAAAAGTACACTCGTCCAGCTTCCATGCAGACAGCTGATTTATGTAATATGTATTTTTTTCACAATAAGCTATATTTTAACATGATAGTATTTTGGAGATGTGTGGAAAAGTACAACTGTAAGCCAACAAATTGCTTAAAATGCATGTTACATTGCAGTTTACTCACTCAGCAATTTACTGTTGGTGTTTCTATTTCTTTGGAAATGAGGACCGCTGTGAATGTTTCCCCCCTACGGGCTTCCCTAGGGTGCTTCACAGTTCCATTCCCTTTCTGTCGTTGACTGCTCGCTAAAGACCTCCTGTCCCTTTAAATCTTGTGTAAGCATTACACAACAGGTCCAGTGGCACACAAGCAACAAACAACCTGGAAAAGCAAACTGACAGGGTTGGGTTGAGCCAGCCAGATGAAGGAACCAGACACCTATGGACAGACAGGCCCTCTGATCTGAGCCCTCACTGTGGCAACAGTGCAAACACACACATATACATAGCCTTACACACCCTTTAACACATAAACAGAAAAAAGGCTTGTTCTGGTTTATCTGAACCCTGTGAGGACTTGTAAGAGCCGCATGGATGTTGTCCTTCCACTTGTTGTGGAAAATCAAAGAAAATTGCATCTGATGTTTAGAGGCTGTGATTAGGCTTCTCTGGTTTTTGCTTTAGTCATTTTTCGAGACTAGTAGTATTTGTGGAAGTTGTCATTGTAAACATGGAGAAATGAAAGCAGACTGTGTGTGGGTGTTTGTTCTGGAGGGACAGAGGGGTTTGAAGCAAGACAATGTTAGTAAGTGGTCTTTTCACTTGCATGCAAAGAATTCGAAAGAAGCAGGAGGAAAAGAAAAAGGATATTTGAAATGGTTGGGTAGTTTTATACTTTGTTGAAGCGCTTGGCAACAAGTCAAGTGAACTGGCCACTACCTATCTTGGTCCCGCCCTCTCAGTGTATTGTAGCTGCGTGTTTGCGTCATGGCTCTCCATGCCAGCGATTTACTGCCACTTCCTTGCTTAATCCACTGTAGTGGTTACTATTTTACCAAGAAACAGAGAGAAGAGGACTCATCGAGGTCTGTATGCAAAGAGCTGCAGGTCAGTCTAAAAGATATGCAGTGGCAGTGTTCTGTGTGTTGGTTCTTGTTTGGCCCTGCACACATCCACGAAGCTTGGATCAAGTATCAGATCAGTCGTGTGGGCGTGTTAGAGAGAAATAGATAGAGAGAGAGAGAGAGAGAGAGGTGTTCTGGTGCTTTCTCAGTGGTTTTCCATTTCATCTCTCACTGCTTCCCTCCTCTCTGCTTTCTGTCCTGAACCAGGGCGGTGACTCAAACTTGTTTTTGGGCACGAGCATGAGCGTAACCCATTCCAGAGAGCATCACAGTTATGGTCTCTGACAGTCTCCCAAGATGCCGTCAAGATTTCCTGGAACATCATTTTGGTCCACTCAAAAATAAGGTAGAGACAGACACAATTCAAAGCTTACTGTGCCTACACAGTGTAATGGCATTAAGGCATTGTTTAAAAATTGAATTGTTCTACTTGGAAATGGAAAGGCCTCCAGATGAACCGAGACGTCACACAACACATCATACAGCTGTTATCTCTCAAGAACGTTTCCAAATGAAAGAAGGAACGATCTGTTGGGATTAAATGTTGCGCATATTTGTCTGATATTACTGTGGGGTTTTGGTTTCATAATTCACATCTGTATAAAGTGGTCTGTGATGGGTAGTTTCTGCATTTCATACGATTACTGTACGTATAATCAGCTGTTCCTTAAGAGATGTATTTTCCACTCCTATCCTTCTACAACTTCAGGTAATGAGTGATAAAAGTCAAGTACCTGATGAGAAATAGATGTCTAACTGTAAACGGTAATTAGTCAATTTTAGGGTATATGTTGCGTGGGCCACTGGGCCTAGACAATGGGGGGTCCAAGTTGTTACAATCTCTGCTTCCATGACACAATTTGGGGGTGTCATGTAGAGTTTGCCCTTCCATATTTGTTACGATTCTGTTTGGGATTTTAATGAACGCCCCGCGGCTCTAGTAAAAATAGAGCAGGCATTGACTTGAACGGCCGTGATCGCCTTGTGAAGGATAGGGAGCAGAATTGCATCTCTGCAGATGATGTGGTTCTTTTGGCTACATCACCTACCTCATGTGGATGAGCCCATGGTTCCCTGCCGGAAAGCGGTGGATTTCTCCCTCCGGGTCGGGAGTGACTTTCTGCCCCAAGCAAAGGAGTTTTCAAGTATCTTGTATCTTGTTCACTAGTCACGGTCAATGGCATTGGGTAGTGACCGAAAGAATGGGATCAACATACTGTATACAAGCAGCCTCCTCCATGGGGGGGGCTGGGCTCAGCTTTAGAGCTGAGGACCTCAGGCATCTGGAGGGAGCTTAGAGTAGCTGCTCACTCGCGTCAAAAGGGGCCAGGTGAGGTGGTTTGGGATGGTCAGAATGCCTCTGGGCACCTTCAGTTAGAACTGGACATCTAGAATACTTTGCCTAACTTTCCACCCCCCACGACCCACATCTGTATAAGAGGATCCACAATGAATGGGAGGATGGAGTTCTGCTCTTATATTCTCCACTATAATGACTTGGTCTTGTTTCTTGTTGTCACGCTAACAACTAATTTGACTTTTGTTTTTCACTATGTTCTGCTACTACTATGTTATTTTTCATTATTCTTTTTAGATTCAAGGGTTTTTTCCACCACAGAAGGATGCCTTTTGTCAAGAGTACCCCCCTTGGAAGCTGGTTTCAGATGGTGGCTTAGAGTATTGTCATCTATCTAGCACCATTTGAAATCAGTGTTCTTGGGGTGGGAAGTGTATTTCCCCTGCCAGCAACACGCAGCGGTGTCGTGTCACCAGGGGCGTCCGGAGATAGACGTATTCCTCCCTGAAGAACTACTCAGTGGGCTCCAGACCACCGGTCTATGGGGGATGTCCTGACAGCTCCAGCTCTTTGTCCTCTCTCCAAGGTTGACCGATTTCTTTTGGTGTTCAGAGTCTGCTTTTGTTTCTAGCACCATTTGAAATCGGTTACAGTGAAGGACAGATCATCTCATCATACCTTGAGGAGGATTTTACAAGTAAGCTGTACGCTTTATTTTGTGGATTGACTGTAGTGAAAATTACAAATTAAACACAAGTACTCTCATCCTGGATCTCTCATTGTTTGCAGTGGAGAAAGAAGTATTCCGATTCTTTCCTTAAGAACAACTCTGTAGAAAATACTCTTTACATTATGAGTAAAAGTAATTAAAAGTACATAAGTATTATCAGCTAAATGTGTTATTTTTAATGTAAAACTTTAATCTGTACAGTAACGAAGCTGTTAAGTCAACGTAGTCTCGTAAAACATTATTTTACTTGAAATGTAGGGAAGAAAGCATAAAGAAGCATTACATGAAAATACCAGTAGGAAAGTACGAGTACCTTAGAATTGTACTTGGGTCCTGTACTCCATCATCAAATGCACTCCTTCACTGGATGTGTGTCTCGTCAACTTCATTCAGGCAGGATTTGAACAATTTTCTTGTAAAATCCATAAGGTGCCACTGTTATAATATATATTATATACCCGCTGAACCCCACTCGTGATAAGGATTGGGGATTGCGATTATTTCACATGAATGAGGAATTCCCAGTAAGCGCGAACACCAGCTTGTGTTGATTAAGTCAATTCAGAGGCCAAGTACGCTGTGGCTCACTGGTAGAGCGGTTGCCTGCCAATCAGAAGGTTGGAGGTGCGATCCCTCGTCAAGGTCCCATGTTGAAGTGTCCTTGGACAAGACACTAAACCCTGCTGTGTAAGTGTGTGTTTATCTGATGAGCACGTGGCACCTTGTACGTCACCCTTGGTGTATGAATAGAGTTAAGACAAGGAAAGCTACTGTGTGTATATGTATGTAAGAAAAGTGGATGCACGCACATTGCCATAGCAACCACTTCTGCTATTGTCTCTGCTGAATGAACAAAATGTGGCAGAGTTGACGTTAGGTTGTGGATTAGCAAACTGTCGCTACTGGTGATAGGGAACAGCCATCACAAACGATAGCAAACCGACGAGGTTCAACAGCGAAAAGTGGAACAGCCAAGCTAACGTTATTACTCACTTTCCCATAACGATGAAAGCAACCTCCTCATCAGTTTTCATTCCCTTGAAATCGTGGCGTTGGAAAGCCTCGCCGGTGGCAGACTGATGTGAAATGGCTTAAGAATAACACGCTAATTCGTATGCTGTTATTGCATCAAGACGCATACACGCTTTTTAGCGTGTTTATCAACAGCGTTCGGCCTCCATTGACCTACATTACCTTGCGATGCCGTGGAAATTTACGCCAAGCAAGTAGTGTGGAAGGGTGAAAATCCGCATAGGGAGGTTGGTCGGGTGGTTGATGGGTAAAACCCAGGACTTTCACCCCGGAGACCGGGGATCGTGTCCCTCGTGTCACGTTTCCTAAACTCAACCGTCGGTTTGTTTCTTTACCAAACCCAACCGGTTCTTCTGGTGCAGATTGGCTTGCATAGTGTGTTGGTGCTTGTGCACACCTTTTGTTTTGCATTTACACAGCCAGGGCTGTGTAGGAACACCAGATTTTTTTTTTTTATCAGCACACAGAACATCCAGATCTAGGTAACCGTGAGGACATATTCGCTGAGTTTGACAACAAGTGTATTGGATTAACATTGCTTACTACACATTTTAAGTCATAACAAGAGGAACTTGTGTACATATTATTAAGAGTACAATGTGAACACAACCCTGTCAGGGGCTGTGGCTCAGGGGGTAAAGCAGGGTTGGTGATTCAATCCCCCGCCCCTCCTTGTTGAACTGTGTTCCAAACTGAAACCATACCGTTGTCTGTTATTGTTTGTATTATATCTTAATTAAAAGATTTTCTGACACCAATGTTAGTTTTAGAAATACAGATAGAAACCAGGCAAGTGCAGTTTTGTTCTCCAGATCCCAGTCTATACATCTGTATGCATACCTGGACCCTAATACTCTTAAAGTACTCATATTCTTATTGTGAGTAGTGTGGGGTTTCAACAAATATTAACATTTCCCTCTGGAAGTCCACAAAACTAATATTTAGGAGAGCAAAGAATGTTTAATTTAATTTTAAATGTTGGCTTATTATCATTTAGCATAAACACTGAGCTAAGGCAGGCCTACAATTCAGCCTTCATTACCTACATACATCAACTTTTATTTTTCATAATCTTTAATCCAACATGTTTTACGCCACAGAAGGATGCCTTTTGACAGCAGTGCCCCGCTTGGGAAGCCGATGGAGTTCTGCTTCTATATATTCTCCGTTAGAATGGAGAATGACTTTGTCTTGTATCAAGCTGACGACTCATTTAACTTATTGTGTTTCACTATGTTCTGCTACTACTATGTTATTTTTCATTATTCTTTTTAGATTCAAGGGTGTTTTCCGCCACAGAAGGATGCCTTTTGTCAAGAGTACCCCCCTTGGAAGCTGGTTTCAGATGGTGGCTTAGAGTATTGTCATCTATCTAGCACCATTTGAAATCAGTGTTCTTGGGGTGGGAAGTGTATTTCCCCTGCCAGCAACACGCAGCGGTGTCGTGTCACCAGGGGCGTCCGGAGATAGAGGTATTCCTCCCTGAAGAACTACTCAGTGGGCTCCAGACCACCGGTCTATGGGGGATGTCCTGACAGCTCCAGCTCTTTGTCCTCTCTCCAAGGTTGACCGATTTCTTTTGGTGGTCAGAGTCTGCTTTTGTTTGAAGTCGGTTACAGTGAAGGACAGGTTATCTTTATTTTAGGGACCGGGGATTGACTGCAGTGGAAGTACAAATGATCGTTTAATTAACCAAAATACTTGTATACTGGATCTCTGATTGATATCTAGATTGGTGTTTGCAGTGGAGGTAGTATTCAGATCCTTGACACAATGTGACAATGCCACACAGTAAAAAATACTCTAAATTGTGAGTAAAAGTCAATTTCTTCATGTAAAAGTACATATGTAGTATCCATAATGTGTTGTTTTGTATGTAAAACTTAATTTTGCAAAGTAAAAAAAACGGTCATAAATGTACTCTCTTGCCCTTTATATAGCTACAAGTACTTTATAATTGTACTTAAATATTTGTACTTGGGACATTCTACCACTGGATGGGAGTATTTCAACTTGAGCAAGAGATCATTTAAACTTTCTAGTCAAATCCACAAGGGGGCACTATAATATAAAATATAAGTGGAATCATTTTTCTCTGTAGCCATAGTTGGTCAATTATCACTACTCAGACTTACATAATTAAAGTCATACACCACTATTACATTATTTGGATACTGTTCTCTAGTATTATGTTGTAAATAATATAATGTAATAATCTGGGCTCCCATTTTTGTTGCAACCAATGAGCAGGCTGGGCATCATGCTGGATTATGGCGGTTTATGAGATTTATGACATGTTATTTTTTTATGACATAGGCTACTATGACTATTTCTGACATTTTTATTGCATACTATGACTATTAATTTTCACGGTATGCTATACTAACATTTTTTTGACATACTATACTATTTTTGACTTTTTGACATGCTAACTAGATTCTTTTCAACATACTACACAATGCGTTTTAGACACACTATACTGTGACTTTGCTATATTACGTTTTTGACAGGATCATTTTAATAACAGGTCATTTTACTAGCAGCAGCAAGAGTATATTTTGTATTTTAGAGGGACTGGAGTTTTTACCCTGTCATGCAGGGACGGGGGACAGTGGTACGTCCTGATCGGTGCGAGTGGGGGGGGGGGGGGGGGTCTCTGGGCCCCTCACGATTCGATTCCTATTCAGGGGCCAACGATTTGATTCTAAACCGATTGGCGATGCATCTCCAAGCATCAACATTTAGAGTTTACGGTATATTTTCATGCGTGATTTTAAAATGGTTACTTAGTTTGCTAATCACTTCCGTGACAAATCAGCTAGACAAAGCTTAGATTTTAACATACGTTTGTCACACACAAGTTTTAATTACATTTTTTTGTCTACTGAGGTTTTTATTGTGTAGTTCCCTGCTTGAGCCTTAAACATGCTTGTGAACGTCCCCTTCTCTCAGTCAGGTTAAAGGTGGAGAACTGGCTTCTTACAACATGAAACATGAGGCGGTCAGATGTAATGTGATAAAGTACATCAACAGCCTTTATGTGTTTTGTCTAATTATTTAATGTGTGTCTTATTAGATCATGTGTATACAACATTTATATTTTTTCCCTTTAGGCCATTTTTGTGTGTTTTTTTTCTGCACTCTTGCCTGAACTCTAAGTGGTTGTCCATTATTCCATCCTCTTTCAGTCACTCTGTTTTCTGTTTTGTACTTGTCTGAGACAATAACTTAAAAAAAAAAAAAAAAAACATTTAAAAAAAAATTGATTACCTTATCAGAATCGAGCATTGAATTGTTCTGGAGAGAATCCCGATGCATCTAAGAATTATTTGTCCCACCCCTACTGTGCAGTACCGGTGGCCAGGCGTCGTCCTCGCTGTCTGACCGCCATCTAGACCAGCACCACCTCAGGTCCTGTCCTCGGTCCTGCTCCGCCGTCCAAGCCAGCCACTGCACGTCGTCTTGCGCACCCAATGGGGCCTCCGAAGTTCCTGACCCCCCCCCCCCCGCTAGAACCCATTTGCAGGACCCTTCCTACCTGATTAGGAGATGCGCTTCAGGTGTGGTTGAGAGTGTCACTGTGCCGATGATAACTGTGATAAGTATATACAGGTATGTGCCTCTGATGACACTGTACTATGACGTTGTTAGATATTATATAATACTGACTTTTTGACCTACTGTACTAGGACATTTTTTCAACATACTGTGCTATGATTTATTTTCGACATACTATACTATGGCTTTTTTGTGACTTACTATAGTATGGCGTTTTCTTAACTTTTTAAAATACAAGGCTATGGCTATTTTGACATATTTATACTATGACTTTTTTTGTGACTTTTTTGACATAATATGCTATGGCTTTTTTTGATAAACATACTGTGAGTTTTTTTGAATTTTCTATGCCAAGGCTTTTTTTGTGACTTTTTTGGACATTCTACACAATGACTTCCCCAACAAATACTATGACGTTTTTCGAGTTACTATACTGCGACCAATATGTTTATCTTTAGTGTCTCTTTTTCCCCTACTCCTTGCTGTTGCAACAATGTGAATTTTCCTGAAGTGCTATTAATAAAGGATTTTAAATCTTAAAGCTATTCTATGACTTTTTTTTCTGATACTACTACTTTTGTTACTTTTTTTGCCATAGTATACTATGACTTTTTAATTACTTTTTTGATATAGTATACTATGACTTTTTTATTACTTTTTTAACATACTATACTATGACTTTTTTATTACTTTTTTTGACATAGTATACTATGGCTTTTTCCGACTTACTGTACTATGTTTTTTTATTTTATTTTTTTACATACTGTACTATGGCTTTTTATGGCTTTTAATCACCTTTTGACATACCATACTATGGCTTTTTTCATCACTGTTTCAAGACTTATTTACTACAGAATGGCGTTTGTATCACTTTTTTTCAACATACAACGCTATGACTTTTTTATTACTTTTTGACATAGTATACTATGACTTTTTTGTTACTTTTTGACATAGTATACTATGACTTTTTATTACTTTTTTGACACAGTACAACATGACTTTTTTATTACTTTTTTGACATAGTATACTATGAATTTTTTATTACTTTTTTTGACATTGCATACTACGACTTTTTTCATCACTTTTTTCTACTATACTATGACTTATTTAGACATACTATAGTATAGCTTTTTATTCTCTTTTTTAAACATACAAGGCTATGGCTTTTTAAACACACTATGCCACTATGCCAGACATTTTTATCACTTTTGTTCCGATAAACTATACTATGGCTTTTTTCTACATATTATACTATCACTTTTTTATCACTATTTTCGACATACTATGCTATTGCCTTTTCATCACTTTTTTTCAACATAGAAGGCTATCTTTTTTTTGACATGCTATGCTATGGCTTTTTCACAAGACTTTTTATCCCTATTTTCCACATAGTATACTTCACTTTTAGACATACTATAAGACTTATTTCCACATATTATACCATTATTTTTTTCATCACTTTTTTCACCATACTATACTTTGGCTTTTTTCAACATAACATGCTATTATGCTTTTATCACTTTTTTCAAGGTTTACTGTTCAAACCCAAGCCATAGTATGGTGTTTTCAAGGCTATGGCTTTTTCACTTTTTTAACATACTATACTATGACTTTTTTATTACTTTTTTTGACATAGTATACTATGGCTTTTTTCGACTTACTGTACTGTGTTTTTTTATCATTTTTTGACATACTGTACTATGGCCTTTAATGGCTTTTAATCACCTTTTGACATACTATACTATAGTTTTTTTTCATCACTGTTTCAAGACTTATTTACTATAGAATGGCGCTTGTATCACTTTTTTTCAACATTCAACGCTGACTTTTTCATCACTTTTTTTCAACATGGTATACTATGTTTTTTTATAATTTTTTTGGACATACTATACTATGCCTTTTTATCATCTATTTTCAACATACTATCCTGTGACTTTTTATACTTTTTACGACAAAGCGTACTATGACTTTTTATACTTTTTACGACAAAGCATACTATGACTTTTTACACTTTTTACGACATAGCATACTATGACTGTTTTCATCAGTTTTTGACAACTATACAATGGCTCATTTAGACATACTAAAGTATAGCGTTTTCATAACTTTTTTCAACATACAAGGATATGGCTTTTTTCATTTTTTTGACATACTATACTATGAGCTTTTTTCACTTTCTTCAACTTAATATACTATGACTTTTATCGATGTACTATACTGTGACTTTTTCTGACATTTTATGCTATGACCTTTTTTGTGTCTTTCTTCGACATAATGTGACTTTCTCTGTCGTGGAGATGGTGTGAGACAGGAGGAGAGTGGCTAAAATATCCTCCATGATGGAGAACCCATCCCACCCAATGCGGGATTCTCTGAAGGCACTGAGCAGCTCCTTTAGAGACGGCTGCTGCGTCGAGGAGAGATGGGGCAGGTCTTTCTTTCTTGCCCTAAACGTGAAATAATGTGGCTGTGCAACACTGTTAATGCAACAGTTACTGTTCATTCTCTTTCACTTTTTCCCCTTGTTCCTTGCTGCTGCAACAATGTAAATTTCCCTGATGTGGCATTAAAGGATTTTGAATATTTTTTGTTACTTTCTTTCTCATACACTAGGACTTTTAACATACACGCTATCTCTTTTTCTGACTTTTATCAACATACTAATCTGTGATTTGTTTCGACATATACTACTTTATAACTTTTTTTTTTACTTTCAACAGATTATACTATGACTTTTTTTTCAAAATACTATACCGTTTAAGTCATATAAAGGTCATGGTACAGTATGTCGAAAAAGTCTGACTTTTTCGACATACTGTACATACTGTACTAAACAAACGTTTTGTCTTTCAACATACTAAACTAGGACTTTTGACATAAACTTTGACGTTTTGTGGCTTTTGACATACTATCCTTTGACATACTGTAACATTTCAACATACTTTACTATGACTATTACATTTCTAATTAAATTACATAATTTACTAATATTTTTGAACTACAATTCATGATTATGTTTACATTACATAGCAACATTCTATACTGACTTTCATTTTCACATTACTTTTATCCAATTTTCTGAAATACTATACCAATACTTTTATTAACTTATTACATAATACACTGACCTTTGTAATATCATACATCGATCCCTGGCTGTCCACATGACAGAGCATGTTCTAAAAGACTCCAGATATTTGGCCACACCTGGCCTACAGTGTGTGAGTGAATGGTTGAATTACAGACAACTGTAATCATTGCAGTCCATTTACACTGTTTATTTAAATAATCAATTAAATAGAGTGATGTCAAATAAAAGCTTGCCTCAACGTAATAAAAACTCACTGAGATGTTGACACAATTTTGTTTAATAAATACAGAAACAAAGCCAGGCTAGTGCACTTCATTCAAACTCCATCTGTACATCGTTAATCACAGACACAATACCTTGGTCCTAATATTCCTAAAGTTTGCATCTTCCTTTCAGTTGTGTGGGGGTATACAAATATTAATCTGACATTCTAGAAGAGAGATGTCTTGAGAATCAATACATGATAAATTACTTCTTTTAATTCCTTATTTATATTTTGTTTTGTTTGAGTTTCAACTTGATTTAGTGAAGATCACACACATCGCACAAAAGAAACCATGCCAAAAATGCCATTACACATGACCAATTATTAAGCATTCTCAGTTATGGTAGGCCAACCATTAAGCCTCTATCACTGCTACAGCCATTCAACAACTGACAAACAAGCTAAAACACTTGGTTTTTTTAATAAGGCATATCGAACATGCCTTTGATTTAGGCACTACGCTTGGGACTGTTTCACAGATCCCATTGTTATTTACAAGACTGGAGGACTGGTTTTATCAACTAGGAGCCTCTCATTTACACTATTTATAATTATATCCACTTCAGTTACACAAATGTAATTTACAGAAGTAAATAAAGGAAAATTCACGGTGTTCTTAAGCATCAAACTGAAAACTGCAAGACTGATTGGTTTTAAAGTTTATACTTAAACTATTCAATTCTAACATTCTTTACTGATTTTGCCCGTTTCAAGCCCTCGGTGTAACTGAGTTGCCAAGCTAAGCTGTGCTCTAAGCCATAGTGCAAAAGTTTAAATCAACATGGAGTTTAAAAGGGGCTGTACTCGACCTTCAGACCATTAATATAGCAGCCCACAAATAGTTGCTCCGTGAAGATACAGTGGGAGTAATGGCGTCCGTAGCAGACAATGAATTGTTATCCAAATTTCTCTGTGCTTTGTTTCAATAGACGGTTTATAACAAAATAGTAGGCATTGGGAACGTTCTGGGAGAGCCTTGTGGAGGAAACCCTATCCCGCTATGGTTTCAGTATTTAAAGTACAGCCCCTTTAAGCTTCTGATATACAATATTTCATTTCTTCATAAGTGCGGCATGGAAACTCTGCTGTGACGTTAAAAAAAAAGAAATAAATAAAAAAAAGAAAGAAAGGGAAACAATTGGAAGGCATTCCAAACATCAGTTAATCAGGAAAGATGGAAATATTTTCAACTTGTTGGAGGAGCCGCTTGAAGCATGAGCTAAGGATTGAGCTCAAATTCGTTGAGGTTTCTCAATCTCGGACTGTTGTTCAGCAACTCATTTCAGGAAGGGGGACACTGGTTAGTCCAAGAAGCCTTCTTCTCAACCAGCCCTTGTTTCTTCTAGTAGTGTTGGAGATACAGGACTGTGATGCTTACTACAGAAACAAAAAAAGAAAATGTCAATGTTTTTTGTTTTTGTTTTAAATTAGAGAGAAAAAAGCCCTGTATACAGTCCTGTGAAAGAGAAAGGGTTTTAAGAGATGCAAGTTAACTGCCGCAGTTAATAAAGAAGGAAGAGAATATTAGTAATACATCATGGGCATGGAGTATGGAATGTAAAAAAAACATCTGTCAACATTACCATCCATTTATTTGGAATAAATGAGTTCAGCTGTGCTTGGCAGTCTATCCTCGTAACGGGAGTTCTACATCCGCTTTCGTTTTGTCGGGAGAGTCTCTCCGAGTGCTGTAAGCCAATAATGACTGGTCAACGTTGCTGCTTATGCACGACCAGGCAAATAAGTAGTGAGGAGACTTTAAGGAAGTCCAGAAAATACCCTCTTCACCCAAAAGACAACAAGGCCACCCATATTTAAAGAACACACACACACACACACACACACACGTCTGCTGCTTTCATCTGTCTCTTACAGCCTAAAATACCCACATTTTGCGTGCGTTACTTTGAAATGCAAAATACTTCACATTTGTTTTTAGGAGCAGAAAAAAGCAGGTCCCCACAACATCAAAACAGCAGTCCGCAGAAACATTTCCAAAAATGTGACATACCAGCAGCCACCACTACTCTTCTCCTGTGCTGTTCATCCAAGATCAAGTTTGCAAATTACGCTAACAATAATGACAGGGCATCATTTATTTCTGTGCCACTCGCAAGGTGCCTCTAGTTGCAATGCAACCAGTAGCTTTATGCAAGCAGTCACTCCTGACGGGTGCTCGTAAGGTGGGTGCAGTGTGACCCGGTATTAAATGTCACATTCAGGGGCCGCACCAGATGAAACTTATTCTATATTCCATTACTAGAACCTGTGCTTCCTCTGTCATGCAAATATGTGACATCCATGGAAACAAATGCTGCAGAGTATTAACAAAAACACACATACCTACAAATGCTTCACAACTTGGCTGACAAGTTGATCAACACTTGATTAAAACCACCAAAAAGGAACTTGGGGCAGCGCTCTTTCTACAGAGTGATCTCCAGCACTGCGTAAGAGAGTGTCATAAGGGTTCTCTGCAGCGCCCCCTTATGAAAACATTGAAACTATGTGGTAGAGAAAACCTTAAGTAAAAAAACCTTAAAAATGCACATGCAAAACTATCCATGCAACACATAAAACTTGACAGACACAAGGAGCATTAATAGAAAACATGACAGAGGGAGCGTAAAAAGAATAAAGACTAAATGCTGACCATCTGTAAGAGGACATCAACAAAAAAGTTGGAAAAGCCATGACAGGGACAAAGCCATTTTAGAGAGTTAGTCATCAGAGTTAAAAGAGACAACTTTTTACCGTTGTTTTTTCTTCATGTATAACACGACTCCAACAACCACAGATAGGACGACTAGTTTAATGAGAAAAACAAATTGAAATGTTTGAGATGATGGTGTAAAAATAGCTAACGGGCCCATCTAAGTGCCTACCATGAAAAGGGTTTTGGTAATGCCAAACGGCTTTGCTTTTATGAAATTATTGCTTTCAAAAACCAAAAAAAAGGACTTTTGTGATTTGTTCGCATGCCAATTCAGAAATGACTAAACCTTAGCTGCACCTTTATGTATGCAATATGTACAAAACACAAACCACAGCAAGTGACAAAGTGACACACCAAGCCATTAAGACATTAGTATTGTATTTTTGGACTCAAAAACATAATGCCCTCTCCAGAACACCATATCTACTGTGGTACATATGGTGGACCGCATGGACCATGCGGTTCTCTTCAGGGAATCAGGATCTTATTTGGGTCAATGTTAGCGCTTTACATTCTTGATCTACTGTTGAAAGATGAAACTTACCAAGACAAACACACACGCCTATAGCCACATTCTGTCCATGATTGCCTGTAAAAAAAAAAACAAAGAGGACAGACTTGTGTCAGACAGTGTTGTGGGTTGAACTTTAAAGCTAATCTGCTACTGGTCAAAAAAACAAATGAGTTCAAATGACTTTATTTACCAGGGTCAGTCGTTATGATGAGAAACTGCTTGGTAATGACTATAGCTGCCATTACATCACTCAAAACCCAACGGTAATGGTCCTGTGTGTAGGTGCTGTGTGTATAAATGTGCAAGTTTCTGATGTCTTTCATGTAGTTATGTTCTGGTGTATAATGTATTCATGTACCTATGTACTTACTGTATGTCAAGCTCTGCACAGACTCTGGCAACAAATATACTTAAAAAGTACAATAAAGAATCTAATGTGTTGTAGGGGTCAGAAGACAAAATATATATATCTCTCTATCTTAGTATCGCAATATTTTTTACTATCAATCTTTTATTATATAAACTGCATATCAGTATTTAACTTGTTGGTAGTAGAGCAGAAGTAGGCTCTTTAGCCCCTCCCTTGACAAAGTTATACAGAAGTGATTAATGGTTATCCTTTGTTTTGCATTTTATTTAGTGTACTTTGTAGGCTTAAAGTCCTTCTTACATTCTCCACTTAGGCTGAGATTTTTCGACTAAAATATTCAGCTACAAAGAGAAAAATGTCAGAACTGCTGTGGAAAAATGTACTTTTATAAATTTGTTTAAAACTCACTCCAAACTCACAAGCGTTGCTGGTTTTGTGGCTGTGCACGAGATTGTATGGAGTAAAAAAACATGGAAAGTCATTCACAAATGGTGATACATGAAGTAGGTTATGCAAAAATATGCTTTTCTATAACTAAATTGTCAATGACAATGTATTGTTTAGACAATTAAAAGATATGTCGGCGCACAGATAGCTCAGTTGGTAGAGCGGGCGCCCATATGTAAAGGGTCTACTCCTGGACGCAGCGGGCGGGGGTTTGACTCCGACCTGCGGCCCTTTACTGTGTGTCATTCCCCCTCTCTCTTAAAATCAAAGGCAACAAGCCTCACCACTTAAATAGTTACCTTCATCATAAGGATTTCAGATTTTTTTGAATTATTTTGGGCCAAAAATCTTTTAATTGGACGGGTTGCTGAGCCCTGTACTCATGTAACAAAGTCAATTGCTTTTGGGTGATAAGTTGCAATATATCAGAATATCGCAACATGTTTAAAATCCCAATTCTATTGTATCTCGATATAAGTATGGAGAAATATATTGTATCGTGGGGCGTCTGGTGACTCCCACTAATAGCTTTACACATTGAGAAAATTATATTATCACTGTTGAGTCAAGAAATCATGAAAAAGCCTTCCAAAAAAGCAATTCCATACCTATGATTAATTTAAAGATTACATTTCTGGTACTGGGAGGCATGCCGACTTGCATCGGCAGCTCTTGGTCCCCCTTGGCTCAAACCCAATATATCTTGTATCAAACTGGACACACTGTTTGTGTTAAGGAGGAGTTACACTAAAATATGTTGAAATGAAAACATCTAAAGGCGAGAAACATAGTAAGAGATTCTTTGATTCAGTCTTGATCAGCACTATCTAGTTTAGCAGTTTGGTCACAGGTCACAAACAATGACTGACGCTGCGTAAGGCTCCTCGGCCCTGATTGGTTCTTTAAATTTGACCGAGGTGAAGATAATGCCTTTAGGTCTGTCAAAACATAGTGATAGTTTCCGCAAATTTGACATAAAAAATATTACCTACTGAACCTGTAAAGTAAATATAACCATTAGTGCTGGGACAATAATCTTAGCTCGATTTTTATTGCGATTCTCATTTATTGCGATTCTAGAAGTATAGTATTAAAATGTACCCCCCTTCTTTAACGAAAACAAAAGTTGAATTACACACTTTTTAGAAACAATATATCATGAGACATTTCTAAGAACAATGCACATCACATGTGAGTCAGTGTGACAAATTTTTATTTGTAAAGAAGTACATAACATGAAATCTGCACGTTCTGCTTTCGCTCTGTTTAGCTGGAAACGGATATGACGTAGTCGCCGTCGGTGATACCGTAAAATCAAAATATTTAGGTCAATCATAGGTTTAAAAAAAGAAGGAAAAAACTAACAATTCTAGGGAAAGAATTGATTCGAAAGTTGTCCCAAAAAAAAATTAAAAAAAAAATACGATGTTTGATTTTGATTTTTTTTTTTTTTATGTTGATTTTTCCCACCCCCGATATCCAGTAATGTAATCAAAACTTACAGGGCTCAGAGGTGGTAGCAGTGCGGGCTGCATATGTGGTGGAAGACTGTGCTGCTGAAAGCAGTGCATGGTTACAATTTAATTCAATTTGCACACTGAAACATGCAGTAAGTATTACTTTTTATGTGTATTTACCCTCAAATAACTTCCCTAGTCAAAAAGGAATGATTTTTTATATTGAAATTAGGAAAGATTTCTAAAATTCCAAAAACATTCCCGATCTCAACTTGCCCTGGAAACTTTGACCCTTTGCAACACTAAGTGTGTACAGTGTCAGTTGCGCTTTCCTTTCCAATGAGGTCATAATGCAATGTATGCAAAAACACGGACTTTGCTCAGCACTAACAGAAATATAAACCCAAAAGTGTAACAGACAGGAAAACTCAAATCTGTAATTATTTTAAAACACACACAGCACCGTTGCTTGCTCTGTAGGAAACTACTAGACCTGTTGGGTCCTTGTAAATTCTGGAGTGTGGTCTAGACCTACTCTATCTGTAAAGTGTCTTGAGATAACGCTTGTTATGAATTGATACTATAAATAAAATTGAATTGAAAAACAGGAGCGGGCAATGTGGATACAATCTGCCACCAGGTTTGTGTGATTGTATATCATGATATTGATAAACAGTATATCATGGTATGGTATCAATTTCTGGAAAATTAATTAGGAAACAGTTTTTTTACATTATATAACCAGACGGGACTGTTTTTTTTCCTTGACTGAATTTGAGTGAGGTACGGTACAGAACATAGCGCCAAACACTAATTCACTTTGTAGCAAGCAATGTCAGCAGCAGATAAAGCCTGGTTTATACTTCCCTAGGATCATTCAACTGGAATTCCTAGACACTTAACACAACGATAGTGGTTTGATCTAAGATCCATTAATTAGCTTTGATACAGTAAAACAGTTTAGCCCTTTGGTGGCCATCAGCCCAAACAAATTGTATAATGTCAGGTGACAACACTGTATGGCTGCAAATGACTTGTTAAGCATTAACATGGATTTTACCTGGTGGTGTTGGGGGAGAATGTGTTGTGGTGGTGGTGGTGGTGGTGGTAGTGGTAGTGGGGGGGGTGGGGGGCGTAGCTGGGTCTGCCTTTCCTGCAAAAACATGAATCAGGACAACGTTACCGACATCACAGATATGTTAATACCACAAAGATACACATATTCAATTCAAAGTGACTACAAGTACTTTGAAATGTGTCTCAAACTGTAATTTGTCATGTGATGATCATAAATGACCTGCAACAGCAAACAAGACTAACGGTGAAAATTAACGCTATTTTTATATAGTTTTTAATATAAAGTGACAAAATGATTTACAGCAGGTAGACGGCGCTACAGAGCACACATTCTGACGGGTCACCGATTTCTTTGTAACACCGGAAAAGTCTGTGGTATTGTATCCAGCAATGTGAAGGATAGCAGAAGATTTATTTACATAGGCCTAATTGTATTTTAATAGGTATATGTTGCAACAAAAAACTCTGCTACATTCAGATTACGCGATAAAAGTTCTCCAACCCTCTATATATGATATTAATTTAATATAGAGTCTATGGACAGGAGGTCCAGGAGGACAGGCTGCAGCCATACCTGTAAAAAAGGCAGAGCGCTCTCTCCCCGTGGGGTCCACAAAAAAATAAAAATAAAAATAAAAATAAAATAAAAATCAAGCTGTTCCACTTAGCGTTCCCTCTAGAGGGCTGGAAAACTTTTTTTGGGTAATCTGGATGCAGCGTTTTTATTTTTTTGTTGTATTTGTTTTTGGAGTTGGTCTGCTTTTGTTTTTGCGGCGCTTCTTTTTTTGGAGTTTGAGTTCTTTTCTTTTTGCATCGTTTCTGTATTTGCAGCGTGTTTATGTATTTGGTTGTGTTGAGTGTATTTCCAGCGTGTTTGCTGAATGCTGCGGATGTGTTGTAAAATTATAAAGTTGTTTTCTTAACTTGCATGTGTTTTCTTAAGTTGCAGGGCGTTTGTCCCTGTCAGCCACTGTACTAAGTTATTGTCTGAGCAAAACATTGCATTCGTAATGAAACATAGCAGCGTAAAGAAAAGACCTTTACGACAGCAGGTGTGATAAAAACGCCAACACTTTTGTCCAAAGTGGCCGCTAGAATCGTGACAAACTGTAAGTTACATATAGCCACTTTAATCATGTTATAGAGCCTGTGGAAACTAACACACACATGCACGCACGCACGCACGCCACTTAAGAAAAGTTCAATGTGTTTTTGTTTTGACCAGAAACAAAAAATGAAATAACTGAAATGCCCATCCAACTATGACAGATATTTCACACACTGCAGCCTTGTTGAAAGTATTAAATCCATGGCTCTAATTACTACTTCAAACCTTCTTTCATATCTTAGGTTATACTTGTATAATCTTTGTGGAATCTATATGGCAAACAGAGGCTGTGTGGTTAAATCATTTCATATATATATTTATCCTGAAACTTTAAATATGGCATTTACGGCAAGTAATTTCTTCCCTTAAATTAAAAAGGACATTTGAGTGACAGCAAAAACAAAAAACAGACTTTTGATTCTTTTCTTCAAAAAACGTTTAACAACAGAGCAAAAGCACAAAAAATGCAACCTTTATCTAAAAGAGAAACTACTGACAGAAGTATATGCAATGTTACGAGATTAATCACAAGTAAAAATGTGATGGCATCTGAATTAGCGCACTAATCATGTTTTCATCATGGTCAAACTAACAGGTTGACTTTTCTTTACAGACTTCCACCAAGTAGTACTTTCAATTAATGACTTACTTCGACATGTTGGAAGTCCAGGGACCCACTGACTATCTATTCCACACGTCAGGGTGCGTCCTCCTTCCAAAACATACCCAGACATGCACTCGTATGTCACCGTAGCCCTGTATCCATGAGGGGGTCGAGAACCCTCAACCTGGCGAGCATTGTCTATTTTAAGCTCCTCACATTGAACCACTGCAGGAAGAGAATGTTTTAAAGGAGAAATGAATACAGTTGTCCAACGTATGGGAGAGTGTCAGTCACAGCTGAGTTTACACAGGGAAAAGGTTGGAAATTACAGTTGTGTTCGAAATAATAGCAGTGCCTTTAGAAAAATGAGTAAATGTCAAAATTCTTCAAAGAAATTGTACTTTAATGAACACAGATACATTGGGGACACAGTACATTCTTTCCAAAGCAAAACAATTGCGCAAAGTCATCAAAACTTAAATAACAATAAGAATATTTCAAATAAGTAAGAAATGGCATGTTCAAAAGAATAGCAGTGTTGCCATCTTTCCTTGGAAACTCAAAATGTACTGTACAAACAAGAAATCTTGATAAGTGAACCTAGCTGAGTATCCTAAACTAATATTTTGTCGCAAACCACGGTTTCCGATGACTGCTTCACATCTGTGGTGCATGGAGTCAACCAACTTCTGGCATCGTTCCACAGGTATTGCAGCCCAGGATAATTGCACTGTATTCCACAATTCCTCAGCGTTTCTTGGTTTTGCCTCATGCACTGCACTTTTATGTCAGCCCACAAGTTTTCAATGGGATTAAGGTCCGGGGATTGTGCTGGCCACTCCATCAGTTGAATCTTGTTCATCTGGAACCATGCTTTTGCTCGCTTGCTGGTGTGTTTGGGGTCATTATCCTGTTGAAAGGTCCACCTCAACGGCATTTCCTCCTCAGCATATGGCAGCATGACCTCTTCCAGGATCCTGATGTACTGGAACTGATCCATGATCCCTTGTATGCGGTGAATCGGACCAACACCATAGTATGAAAAACATCCCCATATCATGATGCTTGCACCACCATGCTTAATGGTCTTCAGTGAGTACTGTGGCTTGAATTCTGTGTTTGCAGGGCGTCTGACTACTGCTGTGACCCTTAGACCCAAAAAGAACAATCTTGCTTTCATCTGTCCACAAGATATTATGCCATTTCTTTTCAGGCCAGTCAATGTGCTCTTTGGCAAATTGTAAACGCTTCTGCCATGTCTTTTTCTCAGCAGTGGGACTTTGCGGGGGCTTCTTGCTGGAAGGTTAACCTCAATAAGACGTCTTCTGATTGTCACAGTACTCACTGTCAACTGAAGGTCTTGCTTGATCCTCTTGGATCCCATCATTGGCTGAGTCTTCGCCAGTTGGCTATTCTTCTGTCCATTCGAGGGTTGTCTTTCTTTTTCTTCCTCGTTTTTCAGTTTTTGCTCCATTTCAGGGCATTTGAGATCATTTTAGCTGAACAGCCAATGATTTCTGCACCTCTTTGTTGTTTTCCCTTCTTTAATCAATTTTTTTATTAGGAAACGCTCATCTTCAGAACAGTGTCTTGAACGACCCATTTTCATTGTTTTTTCAGGAGAAATGCACAGCCAGCATGCCAGTGTCTTGATCCTTAATACGATCACCTGTTAACACCCTTTTTTCCCAGAATACCCTCCCTAATTGATGCCTCTCTAATTGAACTCACCACTGCTATTTTTTTGAACACACCCTTTTCAGTTAATCATTCATTTTCACAGAATCCCAGTATGCATGGCTTGTCCTGTTGGGTTTGTTGGTTTTCTATACCTTATTTTACCCCCCAGAAACTTATCTGGGGTATAGAGTTTGAAATGTTAATAAAACCAGTGATTTTCTGCTGCTGTTGAGGCACTGCTATTATTTCGAACACAACTGTACTTGAAAAAACACTTACCGATACACGTTGGAGCAGAGCCAAATTTCCCATGTTCTGAACATGATATTGAATTGGATCCAGAAAGTGTGTAACCATCTTGACACCTGTACTGTACAACTTCTCTATAGTCGTAGGAATCTTTGACTGGACGGAAACTGCCATTGTCTACCATAGATGGCGGTTCACAAGTTACCACTGCAAAATGAAAGTGACATTTATTAAAATGGAAATCCAGTCTTTATTTAGTCACGTGTCTTGTATTAACACAGGAGATGACCAACCTTCACACACAGGCAACCTGTCCATCCACCCTTGGGCTCCACAAAGGACTTCACCTTTACCGAAGGGGACCATGTTGTAGCTAATTAGGGAATAAAGAAAAATGTTTGACTTCAGACAAAACAAGTCAAGAAGAATCTGTGTAAGCCCCTTTATTTCACATGGTAACACTGACTGGTAAGTCCAAATGGACACCCACTTTGATTAGATTAGATTTTTTTAAATATGGAAACATGATGGTTGCTGATATTTTAGATGTAAATACATTTCTTACAATTACATTTTAAAAATTAATTATCTTAACATGAACCATTCTAGTAATCAGTTTATTACTAACCCTGTGTTGCAAGTGACCACTAGTTTATCACCGAACTGTGTCCCTTGAGGGTAATCAATGTTTCCATTCTCCACTTCCTCAGCAGGGCCACACTCTTTCCCTAAAAAAAAAAAAAAAAGAAGCGATAACCCTGGTAAGGATTTAAGCGCATATGTGGCATCTGGTCCAAATGAATTCAACAGAATGGTTACTAGATATTATCTCTTTATCCAGCATTTATACGTTGGTAAGACGTAATTTCCTGGTTAGTCAAAGACCAGAGAATATGGCCACTTTTACAAATTTAAATGTAAAAATGAAGCATCACTCACTATCGCATTTCAGCGTCAGAGTAGTCCAGGTGCCAGCGTTACAAGTAATGAACCCAGACCCTCCTATAGTCATATAGCCAACATTGCAGGCAAAAGTCACTCGCCTCCCATCTGGGAATGTTTGTAAAAGAATGTCATCGCCCTTCAAGCTCATGTTGTCTCCTCCTGCAGGTTTGGAGCAGTCTTGAGCTACAATGAAAAATACAGAAAGAGAAAAGTTTAACACTAGAAGTGGAGACAAGATAAGTAAACAGCTTGTGTATATAGCCTATGTCACAAGCTTATCCGCTCTGCCACTCACCTTGAGTTACAATGGCAAGGCCGAGACTGCTCAGTAGTAGGAAGTAAGTGACAAACATGACGGCATCTGCCAAGTCTGACTGAAGTCTGAACTTTCTGGGGAAAAGAAACACAAATCTAAGCAAAAGAGTCAGAGTGCTAACTTAGTTAACATGGTTCATACTCGCGCTGACTCCAGTGTTGGGCAAGTTACTTTTAAAAAGTAATTAGAGTTTTTTCTTCCAAAAAGTACCTAAATTTGATACTCAGTTACAAATTATAAAAGTAACTAGCTACTTTCAAGTACATTTTTTAATGCTCAAATATGACCCCACCTCCACCCCTCTTTAATGGAGCTTATAACACATGTCCATGTTTAATTATTCATGGTAAATCTGAATATTATAGTGAAATGGACACTTAATACAAACGCACAAAATGCATACACTCTTTGTAGAGCAAAAAACATAAGTGGTCTGATGTTTATACTTGTGCGCTGATGTGTGCGTCGAGCCAGCGTGTGTGAGCGTGTGTGTGTGTGAGAGAGAGAGTGACAGCGATTAACTTCAGAGAAGCCACTCTAAAGTGATAGCGCTTATGTTTTCTGACCACGGTGGGAAACCCTTTAGCAGGAAAAGATAACGCCATTCTAGCAGAGCCGACTCCACAAAACACATTAAACCATAAATAACGAGTCTCAAATAATGTATAACGATATAGTTATATCTACTGGTTCAAATTCGATACTTATAGCTAGTCCAATCTTTAGTTGCCTGAGAAAACAACACGCCAAACCCCATACAAATTATATCAATATTAACTAACTAGTGAGGAACTGCTTACGTACCTAGCGCTAATCGTACCGAGCTATTTCGCATATTGTCTGTAGCGACAGGGTCGCCTGGAAAATTCGGCATACGTTTTACAAAGAGAAATATCTATGCCACCAAGTAAAACTCCTAGCTAACGCGCTTCATTGCGTAGCTAAGTTGCTGCCTCCATCTTCTTTCATTAAAACAGACTGTGGGCGACAAGGCGTCACCTTTAAACTAACGTCCCTATACATTCATGTCTAACGTTAGCCAGCGATATAGCTAATAGACATGCCGACAATACTGGTAACTAGATGCTCGTGGGTAAATGCTTTACATTGTGTTGAGCCGAGTTTTTAAATGTAACTAGCTCATTCTCAGTACATTATAAAATTAATCTACCACGGTAGGAAAGATGCGTCGTTTGTGATTTAAACAACATTTCGGTATAGCGTAATTGATCCCGGAAGTTTGAATCTGTGAATGCCTTTCTAACTTTGGGTTTAGCTAACGTTAGGTATTAGCTAACCTAGCTGTTAGCTAGCTAGCTAGCTAGCAAACGTCACATCAACAAACGTTAATAACAAATTGTTTTAGTCACGTTCAAATGATAACGCCGTTTTCGGTTTGTTTTTGCAGTTAGCAAGTTTGTTCAAGCATGGGAACAGTGTTTTGACTTACCCAACTAAACGCGAAGAATCACTGACAGCTGCTAATCCACAATGGCTGAATGTGGACTGTTCTTCACGACCGCAGCCTGGCGGAAACAGGCGTGGCCATATCGCTAATCAGTGACGCATATCTTTTCCTGAGCCGAAAATCACCAACTTTATCACATGCTCAGGGGCATTGCACAAAATTCTGGGCCCTGTAGAAATCACTATGGGCCCCGCCCTGCATTCACAGAGCTGTTCTTTCTAGCCTCTTTTGGGCCCTTTCTCACGTAAGGGCCCTGGGTATAGTCCCATTTCTACCCCCAGTCTGACTTCTGCTGACTGACATGCTGTTTTCCAGTCAGTATTAGCTGGAAAAAAACATGAATCACGTCACCTATAGAATAGAAGAATTAAAAGAATGAATATATTTAAGAAAAGTAGACTACATATCCTAATTTATAACTGAAGGCTACTTAAGTAGCATGCAGAAGGCTACAATTCTGATTTGGGCAATACATATTCCAATCATCATTTGAGCCTGTAAGAACTGCCCGGTATGCTCCAACTTCTCCAAACAAACAGAACATACATGCCACATCAAGAAAAGCCTTTAGGCAACCTTTAACAGAAGACTGTTTTGCCCTCAGTGCAAAAAGTACTACCGCAGGTCCTTTATTTCAGCAGCAGTCAGACTCTTACATACAATATATACATACACTGACAATATTCTGGACTATGCATTTTTATTTATTTATCACTCCATGTCACCTCCTACTGTGCAATGTGTAATTTCTATTCATCCACACTTTACTCATCTGTATATCTGTGTGTATGTTTTACCTGTCTGTTTATAATAAGGGTGTTTACAATGTACATATTAGCCTACTATTATTATCATCTCTATTTTCCTTCTTTTTCTTAGAATACTTTTTGTAGGCTATATTTTTCCTGTGTTTTTGTTATTCTGATGTGTGTGAATTTTACTGAGCTGCAGTAACTTAACTTCACTGCAGGTGAATTTCCCCAGTGTGGGATTAATAAAGTCTATTTCGTCTTATCAAATTAACATTCAAGGCTTATATGGCCATGGGCAACTTGGCTCTATATGAAGCAGCCCCCCTCCCTAGAGCTGTAGGGGACATGTGTTGTCAGTGAAGAGCACTAGACGCCCCCCCCCCAACATCCCATAGAAATCCTCAATGGGACAAACACAAGATTTAAAGATGTCCAAACTGAATGTGAATGCCACTCCTAAAATTTCCCAGAAAGACATTTGACCGACACATTTCTTCTCATGGCCGGTTACAGTTTGACTTCATTTCAAAGGTAACAATGGAGAACACCACGCAAGGCATTCATAAAGCGTGATGTAATGCACCCAACCCTGTCAGGGTTTCAATATAAGGAAGTGATGTACTTCCTATACGGAGCTCAAGTTTTTTATGAAATGTCCGCTTTTCACTGTTTTTCTCATGCTTGGGTTGAGACTCGAGACCACTGCCCAGTTTTACACCACAGTTACTGTACATTTTTAAATTTGATCAAACGAACGTTGATCACTTCCATGCCATAAAACAGATTAGATTAGTTTCCAAATACCTGGCTGAAGTATTTGCATTTCTTTACACTTTGAATAAACTCTCCTTGTATCCACATAGCCAGCACAATCCTAGAATCGACAGACCGTAGTTGTACCTGTAATTGGTTTACACTCACTCAAGAATGCCATGCTTTATGTTTTTGTTTGCACACACTCCTTCATTTGATTGTCTCTCATGTTTCAAAATAAAAGTCAACATACTAGAAGCTACGGCTCCATTAGAGCCAGGTTTGGAACATGATGGAGATGATGAGAGCTGAGTGTTTGTCAAGATCTGTGGGTTTCTGTCAAAGGACCAGGGCCTGAAACACAGCCCCTCTTTCGTTTGTAGGAAAGAAGGATGTGTGATAATGGCTTTGCGGTGAATATTTCTACTGACATCCGGTATGTGCTAAACATACACTTCTGCACTTTAATACTTTCGTGCACTTTTTCACGGCAGACATTTTGACTTGTCATAGTAGGATAAGTAATTCCATCAAATGTTCCAGTAAGCT
Organism: Etheostoma spectabile; assembly: GCF_008692095.1. Classification (NCBI taxonomy): domain Eukaryota; kingdom Metazoa; phylum Chordata; class Actinopteri; order Perciformes; family Percidae; genus Etheostoma; species Etheostoma spectabile. Next base: position 27,489,899 of record NC_045739.1, on the reverse strand, counting down.
ATTTCAGTTCAAATGCTTTCCACGCTTTCTTTTAAACAAAAAAGTAATATTCTGTTCCTATCATTATTTTTATAACATGAATAAAAGGGGGATTTCACATGAGAGCATAACAGTTTTTCAAACACTGGTGCTGTAGCAACTTCCTGATTTTTATAACTTAACCACAGAGCTAAAGAAAACAAACCCCAATGCTTATTTTATTTAAAAGGGAAACCACAGACAGAAGTATAAAGAAAGTTATGTGGTTAAGCTAACCACATTACATGACTGAGATGGCATCAGGATCATTAATAAATCTAGTTTTTAAATTCATGGTCATTAAACCTAAACTATATATAATTATACATCACTTTTTATGTTTAACAAAGCTTAAATTGTGAATTATTTGACTAATAGTTAAGTTCAGAGGATTGTGAGTGGATTACAGACTGGTATATGTCAAAGTTTAGTCAGGATACTGTTTTTTAAACCAAATGCTATAATATAATTGAATAAAACGGCCAAAATTCAATAGAAGTAATCACATATTTTACCTGCAAAGAATGTTCTATGGTTTCCATACCATAAAACTCGCATCCATGTCATATTTGGGCAATTTGGTTACAAGAAACCCATATTTCTGATATGAAAAACTTGGAAATGGGTCAAATTTGACCTTAGGACAACACAAGTGTTAAGAAAAAACTTCTTATTTACTGTACATTGGCTACATTGGCTGTAGGCTACAGAGCACTAGACCTAAACATCCTCTGGAAAACCTAGAGGGTGAGGAGGGGGACAATAAAAATAATAATATAATAATGACATTTACAGAATCATGTTGTGGGCTACCTGTTAATGGGTTATACAGAGACAGAACACGCAACAACAGCACGCCTTGTCTTATTTACACACACACACACACACACACACAGACACACACACACACACTTTATTCTGCTGTCTCGCAAATCATGTATCAAAATAAATTCATTGTACTGGAATCCAGAGCTGTTGCATGGTGTTCAATATTACCAAGTTTTTTTTAAAACCTGAAACACGCCCCTGGTTTCAAATGTTCTATTGTCCATTGTACCGGTTTACCGGAAGAATGAATTCTTGAAGAATGGAATGAAAATAACACTCTGACAAACTGTACTTTGCTCGATCTGAGTAAAAAGTAAAATACAATCAAACAAATAAGGAATTTCCACATGGCATCACAGAGCAACTACTGGTTTCCTACTTTCCAATTAGTCATGGTTATCTTTCACTTTATCAAATCTATTTTATTCTAATATATCACAATATTACAATATTTATAGTAGCTTATCATTCGAGCAAACATGTACAATGCTCTTTCTTCACCTCTTGACTTTTGTAAAGTGTGTGTTGGTGGCATTGGTGGCTATCATTTGAAAGAAATTACAAGACACTCAGATAAACATGGTGGCGTGCAATATGACCCAGACACTTTACAAATCCTCACGTGTTGTCAAGGAAACTCTGGAAACAATAAAACCCCAAACCAATGTGTCACAGGGCTGATATCACTTCCAAAGAACTACCAGTGTAGAACTATGTCAATATACTAACTGGGGCGTTCGCCTCACATGAACTCTCCTCTTCTTCTTGGCACGTTTGAGCACTGCGCACAGAAATATCAATAAGGAAGCAAAAGAACCCCAACGCAGCAATGTATACCACAAAGGCACTCCTGTCCATTCCCTGTAAAAAAACACACAAATAAAACAAAAACAAAGATCTGATTAGTGACTGGTTTTCAGGCAGCACTTTCTTGATCCATTTCAAGATGTATTACTGAACAAATCTAATAGTTATAGTACAGTCTAACCTGTATAGTATAGTATAGTTTAACCTGTTGAAAAACATATCTTGATCCGTTTGATTGACGAGTAAAGACCGGTTTCCTGTGTCCGATCGGATTTTCACGGGAGCTTGGCACGTGGTCATGACCGTGCTGGTGCTCATTCTGTCATCACAGTCATAAATGGGTTGGCCTGATGAGTAAAAGAAAAAAATGTTGCAATTATTGAGCTTGTACTTTGTGCAACAGAGATTTCACAACAGCCTCAAAACAAATCAGACCTTTTCATTGCATTCCATGAAGCATGTGTTGTATATTGCTATTTAAAGCCCTTTTTTTGTTGTAATTCATTTATCATTTATTCATTTGTCCCATTAAGGTTTTCTAACGTGTAGATCTGATGGCACGATTTTTGTTAGAAAAGTGAAACAATCCCACTGAAAACTGGTGCAGTGTATGTTTCCTGGGTCAGATGGTGAGGGGGCAGGCCTGTGCACTGCTGTTTGCCCAAACGACCACTAGGAGTCGCCAAAATACAATCCTGCAAACAAAGGTTTCAATCCAAAATGAGTCTGTCTAAACCATGGAATATTGATATTAATATAGATAATATTGCTGTTCGATAGTCTAAATAGGAGGTTTCATTTTTTTTCCCCCGATCGTCCTGAAAAATAGTTAAAATATAGCTTCAGTTGGACATCAGAATGGTCCGATATTACCCATGTGACAGTCTGGGGGTGATGTACTGTATGTATCACCCTGAGGGGAAATGAGTCTAAACAGGAGGTTTCATTTTTTTCCAATAAGCCTGAAAAAGAGTTAATGTCTAGACTTTCACTCGGGTAAATTGGCACATTCTGATGTTGGATTTTAAAATTAAAGGCATTGAAAATGTCCAATTAAAGATATATTTTTAATCTTTTTCAGGCTGATTGAGAAAAAAAAAAAAAGAAACTTTCTGTTTAGCCAAACTCATTTTAGGCTACCTCAGAGTGATAGTAGCCTACACCACCCCCAGATTGTCACTCAATGTAGGATTTTAAATAATTAAAGGCTTTTAAAATGTGCAATTAAAGCTAGATTTTAACTGTATTTCAGGCTGATTGGAATAAAATGAAACTTCCTGTTTGGACAGACTCATTTTACCTCAGAATGAAAGGCTTGGAAAATATCCAATTAAAGCTATAATCCATTTTAAACAATAAACAGCCAAACTCATTAAAAAAAACAAAATTCCCAATGATAAAGTATAGCAATGGTCAATAACGTTCAATCACACAAGCACCCATTTTGTAAGATTCTAAGGTCATTTTCTGTTCCTAATGGCTGAGTGGGATTAAGGCTTTCTAATAATAGGTTTAAGTGATGTAAGGGTTGTATTTGGGCAGCAACCATCCCCATGTTTTGGTCCTGACATCGTAACCATGAGAAAAAGCAGAAGTGTGAAAAGAGGAAACAGAGCCACAGCAATGGCAAACCTGACTTGGAAAAGTGAATTCTCTGGAACACACAGGCAGACGTTACACTTTTGAAGACCCACACATCAACAGACGCAGTTTTTCATGAATGTAAACCTTTTTATTTGTCCCCACTAACGTACAAGGTTAACGCCACTTTGAAACATGGAAAGCAAAAAATTTTGATTTACCCTTGACCTTTATAACTCCACAGTAAAAGAGATGTAAAGAGCTTACAAAATGTTCTTTGGAAGCAACAAACATATATAATGACTCACACCTTATAAAATGTTGTGCATACTGTACCTAATCAAGACGCCTTTACTTTCCTTAAACCCCACAAAGAGCCGTCATAAAAGCATTGTTACATGCCAAAACCCAAACACCCCCCATCCTTTAGGTTTGCAGAGAGCACATTCAAGTTCTAATTTTTCAAAAAAGCTGCTAAATTTAGGAACCCCAAAAAATTGAAAAAAAAGAGCAATGAAAAAAACTTTTGAAAATAATTTTAAACCCTTTAATTAAAAAAAAAAGAAAAACCCAAACCCTTTTTAAGGACAAAAATTTTTTTTGTAAATGAAAAATTTTGTAAAAAAAAAAACATTCCCTTAAAATACCCCCCTAGTTCCCTAAATCAGGCAATTTCCTTTATAAAGGCCAGTTATTTCATGGATCAGGATACTATGCATCCTGGTAAAGTTCCCTTGGTCTTTGGAATTAAAATAGCCCCCATTCCATGAGATTCTGTCTTGTCAAAATTTTACTTGTAATTTCTAATGTTTTTTTTATGTATCACAACATCACAGATCGGAGATGGAACGAGTACAAAAATAGTCTACTTAAGCAAAAGCACTATTATTTGTATGATCTTTCACTTAAGTACAATTGGTTACCAGAATAAAAAACCTACTCGGCCAGTAAAAGTAAAAAGAAGTTCATTTAAAATGTACTCAGAGTAAAGGTTACTTTTTTAACAGCAACTTTCCTTTAAGTTCAGCTTCAGCAGAATTTAGCCTGGTCTGCACCACTGGTGTCTGACTTGTCCATCTCCGTCCTTCTTGTGATTTCAAACTGACGCTGTCCGTCCTGCCCGTCAATAACTGCAGTAGTTTGGGGTGCAACTTTTTCCTCGCATTTTTCTTCTTCTTTTTTTTTTTTAAACTCAGTAACAGATGTGCTTTAAACTGTAGCGAAATAAATACAACACTTCCAACAAAACATACTTTAGTAAAAGTGAAATTACAGATTTAATTAAATCAAGTAGAAGTGCCAAAATATTACTCAATTACAGTTACGCCAGTATTTGTATTTAGTTCCTTTCCACCTCTGATAATGATAATCAACAAAAAACCAAATAAGTGCTGCTATAAAACAAAGACCCAGGGGATTTATAGCATTTCGTCTACTTCTACTCTTTTACTTTCATGAAGCATTTTGAAGGAATTGATAAATCACTTTAAATACAGGCTTCATGTTTCCAGTTCTTGCTTTGGTATTTATAGCAGAATACATAACATCTGTTCTTACCCTGCATGTGAATGACGTAGATACAGCTGTTGTCTGCAGGCAGCAGAACATGCACAGAGAGTGTACCACTCCGCTGACTGCTTATGTCATTACTGGCAATGCAGTAATAGTCGTTGTCCGTTTCCACGGTGCCACAGTGTAGGTATAAGTCTGACGAGCGGTGGAGCAGAAAATCCTTGTAGTGTGTGTACCAGGCGTAACGAACGCCAGTGCCCTTCGCACAACCACAGCGCACGGTCACTGGCTGACCCCAACATGTCTGCCTGTCCACCAGAGAGCCCAGGGGCTGAAGACTGGGTTCAGATACTGGAACTTACACAAAGAAGAATGCAATGTATTTAGAATTCAGCTTGAGAATAGGAGTAAAAGTCCATAGGCAGTCCATGAGTGTCATAATGACGACTACAGGATATGATTCCTACCACATTCAATACAAAACATTTTAGCACTTCAACACTGAGTGTTAGATAAGCTTCAGTAACACTGTACTTGACGTTTTCTACATAAGAGTGACATGACGCCCCAACCCTAACCATGACCATAACTTCTCATTACAAAACCAAATAAAAGAAGTATTATGTAACAAATGTTGTTTATTATCTTTTATGAAACGTTCATGACAGTGTCATGTCACTCTTACGTAGATACCTCTTTTTTGTGATCAAATATTTTTATTTTATCTAAACAATTAAGAAACAATATACTGGCACAAAACAGAGAGGAAAGATTGGGGGGGGGGGGGGGGAAGCAACAAAAACACAACATCTCTTATGTAAATACCTTCAAGTAAAGTGTTACCTAAGATTCTTATACATCACAGTACTGGACTATAGTGTAACACTGCACAAGCATAGATTTACTTACATCTTTATTAAAACTAGTAGATAGATAGATAGATAGATAGATAGATAGATAGATAGATAGATAGATAGATATTGATCCCAATAAAATGGGAAATTGCACACACAGATTATAAATGTAGATGAAATATTAGGATACAATATATAGTACATACATACAATGTACATACAATAATAATAGGATAAAATACAAGAACAAACATTTGACTGTATACAAGTTGAGAGTACAAAAATGTGCAACTGCAATTAGTATAACTAGTACTATTTATAGTCTTTATATTTTTAGTAGGAAAGGTCCAAGGCTCTTAATTTATTATTTAAACTTTATTTAAATGGCTATTTCATATTGAAGTCTACATTAAAAACAGAACTGGGAAGAACCCACGCCCATCGGCACAAAGCAGCCTTTCTGAAGAATTTAGGCTTTTTATTCATTTTTTTCACAAGAAGAGTAGCTTTTTTACTCTTTTGAGGCTTTGTGTTTCCTTTCCAAAGAGCAACTTCGTGGTTTGTTTTGAACTTCCGAGCATTCCAGCACTCAAATTGTTTTCCGGAAGGTACTGTTTGTGTAGGTTGTACATTTTTATTCGCCATGTTTGTACATTCTCTCCTGTGTATATTTCTGAGTAGTTGTTCTTGTAGTCTATCCTATTTCTTATTTCTTGTATATTCTCATGTTGCTCTGTGTCTTAGAGTTGCCGCTGTAGCACTTACGTTTTCCAATTTGGGATCAAAAGCATTTTTTTATCTTATCTAATCTATTAAATAACTCCTATTGTGATTGGGGTTCATCTTACCTTCAGTGATGACCACATTAACTGAAGTCATGATGTCAGAATACATTTTGTCAATCCCAACCCAGTATAGTCCAGCGTTGTCAAGTTGGAGATCTGTGACTTTCACAATCAGCCCTCTTTTTCCTGCATCTATTATGTGAGCCCTGTGTGTATTTTCAGTTTTTCTTTCTGAATCTACCAAAATCTCACAGGTTCTTCTGGAATCCCCTCGGCACCAGTACTTTCTACTGAACAGGAACCGGGTTGCGTCATACTTGCAGATGAGAATGAATTCTCCTCCGATATGTGCTGTGATGTCTCTTTTATTACACTCCAGCTGAAGGCTTGCTGAAAAACAAGAGTCCAATCAGAATGAAACCGCTGATAGCCACAGCAGTCAGAGCAATACGCTGGTTTCAGGTTGCTCCAAAAAATACGCAACTTTCAATTTAACTGACTTCATTTCATTTTTTGACCCAGATTATAATCCTGAACAATGAAAGTAAATTCAATGTTGGTTTTCAGGTAGTTATTTGAGACATTTCCCATGTGAAATAACATTTGCTTATGCATTATAGTAATAATATTTTTGTGGAACACATTTCCACAATGTAGGCAAATCACACACATTTCACATATGAAGTTAGAAGGATTTTATGATGATGGAATATAACATAATACAATGGTTATCATGAACACATCCAAAAATCACGCACAGTTACACCATGATGACTAAAGCATGTTACAGAAGCTTTTATACATATATTTTTTATTCAAATCTATTTTCCATTTTCCAAAAGGAATATCCCTTTATGATGAATTAAAATGGCATTATGATAAGTAATACAAGTTGCAAATCATAGCCCACTCACCATGAAAAAGCATAATCAGACACAGTGTCCTCATTTTGATGTTTGAAGTTGTGGGAATGAAATGGTAACAACTATGATCACAGTCAGGAAGCTGTAGAGATGGACTGTGGTTAGCGTAGCTTCCTGTAGGTGCATTGTGGGTTACAGAAAGGCCTTTGCGTGCTGCAATGCCCTGAACACACATCTATACTGTGCCATATGCCACATTTGCTTCAGGTTGTGTAATTGAAAAGTCCCCTGAAACATGTAGAGCCAACACACATCACAGTTTGACTTGTTTTTCCACCTTTGAGATGATCATCACTCGGTCGCTCAGATTGACCGACTGTGTTTCTGTTTCGCCACAAACTGGCCTAAAGTCAGTGACAAATACAGGAAATCACACATGACATCAACTTTTTAACAAATTAAGTTTATGTAAACGGGTAAAATGTAAAGAGTTATGTTACTCAAGTAGGTCAGTAATGAATGTAGCGTGTGGTTGGTGCAACCAAAACACAATGTCTTAACCATCATGTTGTCCTCGGGGCAAGTTTGTCCCCTTTAAAAAATGTCTATATCTGAAATATGGGTTTCTTTTTAACCAAATAAACACAAAAAATGATTTGGATTCCATACAACACTCTTTGCAAATACAATTGATCACTTTCATTCCTGACTAAACTTAACTGTACGTTCCTCTGATCTTAACTATTAGTCAAAATAAGTCATAATTTCTGCTTTTTTAATTTAAATATTAGGTATAATTCTATATAAATTAGTATTATTTAATGAATTCCAAAAAGTAGTGTAAGGTGGTGTTATTGAAAACAAAACAAAAAGTCTGAAAAAGGGACAAAAATGTCAAATTATTGTCCGTTTTTGACCCTGGAGGACAACACAAAGCCTGCTGGTGGGACATAGGACATGAAGCGACTTTTCTCAGGTGGAATCACGTTCAATTTCAATTCAATCAAAGTGTCAATATATAGCAAAAGTTATCTCAGGACACTTTACAGATAGAGCAGGTCTAAACCACACTATAATTTACAGAGACCCAACAATTCCACTCCAAGAGCAAGCATTTGGTGCGACAGCGGCGAGGAAAAACTTCCTTTAAACAGGCAGAACCCTCGGACTGACCCAGGCTCTTGGTGGGCGGCCATCTGCCTCTGCCAGTTAGGACACAGAGACACAGATACAGGTAAACTGAAATATGACGTCTGATGTCCTCCCCTACTCTGCCCATCAGCTCCTCAGCCAGGAAGCCAAGCCAACCACACAAGCAACAGGCAGAGGAGGAGGGACGTCGCTGTTCACAGTAGACATAGTACACAATTAAATCTCACAAACTCATGAGTACATAGAACCGCTCGGCTCCTTGTCACAGTATCCATTTGTGTAAATGAACCACAAAGCCACTAGATGTCACCATGTTGTTGATGTACAGTAGTGTGCACACCTGCTGGATGCAGGGAGCAATGCATTGTTGTCTTCGTTATGTCAACCAAGGTCACACTGGGCTACCTCCTTTCACTTGAACTGCACGTCAGCTTCACTGGTAAGCCTGTTGTCAGTACATTTTCCTTATAATCTGTATCTGGTATTTGCATCTCTTTACCATTATAGCTATGGCATTCTTTTACTTATGTGTTTGATTATTTTTAGTCAAACTCTTATTAACATCCAGCTTGCTATGTGTAATGAAGGGAAGTCTGTAAGGGTGATTTAACACCTGTAGTTCCTTGAAACAGAGATTCTCCCATTGCTTTAGAAACTGCTTGCACACAAAATAAATTACAGCAGGTTTTACAAGAAAAGGCAGAGTGTACTTCATTGTCTTTCACGGCCTGTGCTGTGGTTTACCAAAACAAATGGCTACTGTGGACAAGTCATCTTTATTTACTTATATAGCACATTACATCTACAGAGACAGACAATACATAGATAAAAAAGATCATAACAAACACCAATACACAAGTGACATGATGAAAGCCAAAGTCAAGTGAAGAATAAGGAAGTTTGGAGAGGGAATTACATTAACAAAAGGTGCAAACAGCTAAAAGTTAAAAGCAAGTGAAATAGGTGGGTTTTTAAATTAGATTTAAACGTGCCAATCATTGAACGTGCCTTATCGTGGGACGGGATGCTGTTCCAAAGCCTGGGAGCAGAAAAGGAGAGTGAGGGACTGAGGAGGAGCTGTTGAAAGGATGGCCTATGAGGGCTGAATATGGAGACAAACAGTAGGTCTAAATGAAGACGCAGAGAAAGTTGAATGGGTTGCTGCTCAGAACATCAGGATTTTCTGGATTCTCAGACAACGTCTCACTTTCAACCACTCCCTCGGCCTCCATCCCTCCCACATCCCTCTTCTCCACTCCTCCGCTGGGTCCTGAATGTTGTCCAACAGGCTAGACCGCCTGCATTGCAACAGTAGGTCGTGATTGTTGAGATGCATAAACATGTGGCCCACTTTGTTTGTGGGTGCTCCCTTTCCTTTCCTTCTGCGACGCTGTTACGCAGTGAAACACCAGTGTGACTTTAGGACCCAGTGAGAGACACACAGGGGGTGCGGCAATGCTTTTTAATCTGACCACAGAACCTGTTAGCTTAGTTTTGCTTCCTCTAAGACAGTTCTCATGTTTCTTCACAATAGTTCCTTGATGTGACAGTTGCAATAGAGAAGTGCTCTAAACAGAAGCAGCGCCTACAGCCCTGAAGCCAAGCCTTGGCGACTCTAATCCATGACCCCTGGACATGTGGACCTCTGTGTCCTGACATGCCAGTGAAAGGTGCCCTATCCCAGGCAGCCATGGAGCAGCAAGCCCAGATTCTGAGGAGCCTTCTGGCCCAGCTGGAGATACAGGAGGCTGTGGATGAGCAGGCAGCGCATGGAATTACCGGGGAGTTTGTGGTAAGTCAACTGTTGTCCAAAATGTACTGTTGGGTGATTGTCTGAACTATTGTAGATGAAGCCTCCACACAGTAGACTCATTTCCTCCGTGGCTTTTGTTATCACATCATCAGAATCCACGTCATAAAAGCTATGCTTGTTTACAACGAATAACTTGACTGAACTGTACATGTTCATTTCAAAATTTCACAAAAGCCATCATGTTCAAGGAAGTAACACACTGCTGTTGTAACGCCACATTTGTGCTTCCTCTTTGTACTGATGCTAGTCGTTAAAGGCGCAAGAACAAGGAAGACCCATATGCAAATGCATTCTAACATTTAACAACTATCAAAGATTTCGAGTCAGTCATTTGTCTTGTATACATATAACAATGCATTTATTGTACATTCCCACACACACACACACACACACAAACGCATATACTGTACATAGGCACAAATTATAACTATTGCTCAGAAGTTCTGAAGCCCAGGATAACATCATCTGTAGGCTGCTGCCATGGTGATGAGTGACATGACTGTGCCTGAGGACGGCACCGTGTGCTTCACATGCTGCTCCCACCCGACCACTCCAGAGGAAGGGGTCTATTGCATCACTTCCTTTAAGAACAAAAAGCACTCTGTGGTGGTAGCAACACAGATGGTCCACAAGGCCTTCAGCAGACTGTTTGGTGCAGCGAGAACTGGCCTCCGAACAAAAAGACCAGTGTCTTAACAAATCCTGTAAGCATGGACGTGCCATGACTTTAATTTGAGTGTCAGACCTTCCACACAGTAAATCTCCCATGTAAGCCTTGTGTCAGTTTCTAGTAAAGTGAGTCACAGATTCTGGTCATCCAGGGTTGAATCACTATGAAAAAAAAAAAAAAAACTGATGCATGACCATCGTAGGAATGGTCCAATGTAAACTGTTTGCCATTTGCCCCCTCTTTTTGATGACTCTCCTGTAAGACTGAACAAGTATGAATGTACTGCAGAAAAAATGCCAAAACATTAATGATATAAATGCGTCACAACTATCATCAAAGACTTGTGATATCATAGATTTTTGTCACAACCGTAAGGTGGTAAATACAGTTATCTGTGACCTGAAACCATCATAAATATGAGGATTTTTTTTTCAACTTCTCCTGTTGTCCTCGGGTCAAATTTGACACGTTTTTTAAATTTTTTACATCAGAAAATGTGGGTTTCTTTCATGCAAATTGCCTAAAAATAACATGGGCTGTTCCATACAACGCTCTTCTCAAGGAAAAATAAGGATCAGATCTCTACTTTCATTGAATGTGGGGTGTTTTATTAAATGTTACAGCATTTCTGTGGTCTAGACCTACTCTATCTGTAAAGTGTCTCGAGATAACTCTTGTTATGAAGTTAACACAAGGGTTAATAGGAAACTTTTTTTTAAATAAATTTGCCCTAAAAATCCCAACCCACATATGTTGGAACTCAGGTTACTTTTAATTATGCCTGTATTACATTGATTATGAATTAATATGAAAATTGGTTTTGCCAATTCATAGTTGGGCAAACCCAGTGGTGTTGTGCAATTAAGTACATATCTTCAAGTACTGTACTTCTTAAGGTACTTCATTTTCATTTTCTGCTACTTTATACTTTTACTCTACTACATGTCAAAGGAAAATATTGTACTCTTTACCTTAATTTTTTTTTTTTAATTTTTCTTTTATTTGCTGATGACACCAATTTGTTTTGTTCTGGCAAAAACCTCGAGCAGCTTTTAGATCCAGTGGAAACTGAACTTGATTCTTTCAAACAATGGTTTCCTCTTAACAAGCCCTCTCTGAACAGAAAAAGAACTAAATACATAATATTTGGACATTGGAATTTCAAGAATTTTAGAGGGATTACGTTGGATAATATTGAAACAGAATGAGATAACAAATTTCTGGGAGTTGTCATAGATCACAAGATGATGCAGGAAAGCTCATGTTAGCTATATTAAAACTAAAATATCAAAGTCCATAGCAATTCTAAACAAAACCAAAGATAATAACAGTGAGGCAGAGTCATTTTACACTGGGGTACTCCTACTCTGACTTCCTAAAAACATCTACTTCTTTAAGATCTGCACTTCTTGTTTCTTTCTTCCACCACTGGGTAAAGTTAATTACGTTATTTACTGTATACTCCCTGTATATGTATACTGTATATGTACTGTACATGTCCCTGCATAGAATGTCCCTGCATATAATGCCTCAAGGCACTTGTAGGGGAAATTACAATATGGCATGTATAATCATGTTTGTCTTCTTGATTGCAGTAATCTTTAACTTATTGTCTTATGTTGTGGGAATGTCAACAAATGTTGCTCAGGCCAAAAAGGTCATACGCCTTGGCCTGTAGGGTTTGTTAAGTTCTAACATGCGAGACGCCAAAGCTGATGAGAAGCAAGAGGCGACATAGGCCGACATGATAACATTTCTATATCCATAGATTTAGGCCGGCTTCTCATCAGTGTCACCATACTGTAAGAGAATTTTGTCTCTTCCTCTTTATCAGAATGGAATTGCAAAATTGCAACGACACATGTGACACGTTATGTCACGCCTGTCATTTTACACCTGTCACGTTACACCTGTCAGGTTTTGACAATGAGCATTATATTAGCTTACAACTGTATTTCTGTGGAACACAATAGCATGATGGTTTGTAATCAAATAACAAGGCAAACTTATACAGCACCATCGTCAAATCGGAACTCCAAATTTCCATGCGGTTTAATTGTAACTTCTTTAACAACAGATAGAACCTTACGCTTCATAAAGGTAATGTTTTAACCATCGAGCACCTTCATTTATCAGAGTGTAGAGTTAGACTGAAAAGATTGTTCCTTTGTTTGGTTTACAGAGAAAAAAGACATTTACACGGCTTCAAGGAATAATGAATTGAGTGTCTAGGGCTCTGCCTTTTCTGTTGTTATTGTATAGTTTTTTTTTAATTCGATTGTTTTTTAAATCTGTTATGAATGTATATGTACGGCGTCCTTGAGTGCAGAGAAAGGCGCCTTTAAATAAAATGTATTATTATCATTATAATTACAATGCTGTAGTCTAATGCAGTAGGATAACATTTGTTGTCCTGTTTTTCAGAGGTTGAAATGCCAGTCAACCAAGTACCGCAGTGACAAGACCTACCCCACCAAGACAGCAGAAAAGCAGGAGAACATCAAAAAGAACCGCTACAAAGACATTGTTCCATGTAAGCTCAGCTTAAGGCATAATTGTGAAAATTGCCACTGTATAAGACTACTTACCACATACTTCTGACATTTTGACCTCCATATATTAACACCTCTGGCACATTAATGCTGAAAATAAATGTAAATGGTTCAAAGAATCATCATACGATGCAAATTATTTTTTATATGTATGATGACCTTAAATTATGCAACGTGAGCTCAAACAAGGTTATACATTACATGTTCTACTTTAATGTGACTAATTGTATATATCTCATCTGGTTTATTGTGTAAAAATACAAGATTTTCTAATATTTATAATCATTGGACAATGTGAAATGTGCTTCTAATATCAAGAAAAATGCACGAATATTAACATATTTCATTCTATTTTGTTTTAATTCACTGATCTTTTTTTGCCATTAAGGTGTGATAGGCCCAAAAGCACAGATGATATTCATAAACTACAATTCCTCTCCTTTCAGTTGACCACACCAGAGTAAAGCTCACCTCACCACAGCAAAAAATGACACGGACTACATCAATGCCAGTTTCATCAAGGTAAAATAACAGTGTCCTTGTTAGGAAAATTATTCACATTCCTATACATTTTACAGTATATGTACATATCGTCACTGTTGGGCAGAAACCATGAGTCTCAATTTCTTTTCTTTTAATTTTATAAATCAATGCTTTTGGTCATACTTCACTAGGGGTTTTTCAGGGCCGATACCAATAACCGATATTTGGAACCGAAATGCATTTACAGTCAAATGAAAATCTTTTAGTCACAATGAATATTGAATATTTTGGAATGTTACAAACTTCAACACAAACCTGTTTAAATTCTTCAAGCAAGTATGTAATAACACTGAAACACTAACATAATACACAGTCAAAAAATTAAATAAATCCAAAACAGCCTGAAGTCTAAACATGCTGTTACTTCCCGATGTAAGTCAAGTGCAGATGTGAGTTGTGCACAGAGACGGCAAAAGTACTCACTTCCCGTACTCATGTAGAAGTACAGATAATTGTGTTAAAAAGTCTTGATTTAACTTCTTTACTCAAGTAAAAGTAACAGAGTAGAGGCTTGGAAATTTACTTAAAGTATAAAAGTAAAAGTAGCCTGCGAATGACAAAGCTACCTGGACCAGACAGATGTTACTAAAGAGCACGCTGAGAAACTACAGTGGACATGGACAAAAGGCTCTTTATATGCCATTGGCTACATTTTAAATGGATGTCTGCCAATAGGCTTAAAACATATTGCTTATTTACAGTGACAGAGACTGGGACTCCAGGTTAATAAGATTCTGACCGAGAAGCAAGATATGAATTCAAGTGTGATTTTGTGACGAGTCTGTGTATATTCCCCTCCAATTAGAATCAATTTGGTATTGATGACGCAAAAACAATAACTAATTCCAGTGAAATTATTTGAAATTTAGTGAGGACTAGATTAGGACTGTATTTAAAGCTGATTCTGGTTTCCAACTTCAGCCCAGGTGTGTCTGTTAAAACACAGACGGAGACAACTTCTCTCTGTTGATGTTTTATTACAATCAAGCATCAGTAAAACATGGGCGTGGGTAGCTCTGCTATTGCTGATTGTGTGGTAATAAAAGAAATAAATAACATTGTAAAGATTACCATACACAATGCATAAGAATCATATATGCTAGTAAATAACAATAAACCCACTATTAATTACATTATCTTAATGAGCAAGGACATTCAACAATCGCCATTATATTGAATCAACAGCCAGGAGTAACCTACCTAACAGGTGAAGAACACAAACAAGCTAACTTTTAAATGTGCCATAACTATAGACCAATACAGCAACAGGCTAAAATGAACTGACAACATAAGTTGTACGACTTACAGTTCTCAAAGACGCATATGATCTCAGCTGGTTATCCTCCAGACAGCTAGTCTCTTTGTCTTTTCTCTCACTTTTTCTCCATGTGGCGTGCGCACCCGCTGTGTGAGGCGCGTGTCCGCGCTATTCTCCGACATGCACTCACAATCACTCCTGATAGACGACCTTTAGTACAAGACCAAAGTAACAAGCCAATTTTGTAAAATGTAAGAAGTAGAAAGTACCGATATTCATGTTAAAATGTAAGGAGTAAAAGTAAAAAGTTGCCAAAAAAATAAATAGTAAAGTACACTTAAAACATCTGAAAAATCTACTTGAGTACAGTAACTAAGTATTAGTACTTCGTTACTTCCCATCTCTGGTTGTGCATGCATCACTTTGCGACAAGTAGCCTACAAGATGCTAACAAGAGACTTCTGTAATGTCAATACAGTAAAAATTGACTTAACCAAGTTTGTTCACATCTGGCTACAAGTTAGCATCAAACTCAACAAAGGTTGTCAGTTGACTGTTTTTTTGAGCTAACGTTAGCAATCCATCATAGCTAGCTAAAACGTTTTTTAAATGACTGCTATCTTAGCTACAAGCTAGCAATTAAACACAACAAAGGTTGTCACTTGAATGGTCTTTTGAGCTAACATTGGCAATTAAACAACCATAATAGATAGCTAAAACGTTTTTGAAATGACTGCTAGTTTAGCTACAAGCTAGCAATAAAACACAACAAAGGTTGTCACTGAAGGTGTTTTGAGCTAACGTTAGCAATCAAATCATAGATAGCTAAAACGTTTTTGAAATGATGCTGTAAACCTTTAAAATCTGAGCATGCACAACTCAAATCTGCACTCGACTTACATTGGGGAGTGACACATGCTAACTGCTTTTTTCTGCTTTTGCAGACTGCTTACAGAGCTGAAACAGAGCCAAAGTGGCACATAATGAATAAAACACTGAAACAGATAATCTGAAATTTGCCAACTATTGATCTAGATAACCGGCCAGGGCCGACAATTGGTCGATCCCTACCCTTTATGTGTGTCTGTGGTTCTGACAAATATTAAGTGACGAGGGGATTGTGTCTGACTTAATCTGAGAAAAATACCTCGCTAAAATATTTTCAAATTACCCTTTTTTATTTTCAAAAAAAAAAAATCAGTGGTTTTGGACATACGTTTTCTTGCCCGACAGCGACGATAGATGTAACTAATGTGGTTTGTACAAATTAGTACTCACACTGACTCGTGACTGTAAACTGTGTTGTGTCTACAGGGAGTGTCAGGCTCCAGGGCCTACATTGCGACTCAGGGTCCTCTGCCTCACACAGTACTGGACTTCTTGAGGATGCTGTGGGAGTACAACGTAAAGGTAGGACATGCCTGTTGTCTGTGGGAACAACAATGTGTTATAACACATAATGTTGCCCTGTGAACTACAATAATCATGCTTCAGATAAAATGATCTTGGAGCTTTTGCACAATTTCATTTTTTATTATAAACTATAAACTTCACTGGATACTATGTATCATGTCCTATACTATATGATAATGTACCATATACTATATTACGTCAATATGTTAAAATGACTCTTGCATTTATTCTTTTACAGTAATATAGATTAATACTACAAGCACTACTTAATCATATCATATATAGTCTTGTGTACACTTTACATAGACCTGTTGACTCTGCTGCTATTTATTCCACCACTGTCACCTTATCGTGTCATCTTGACTCAAAATGCTCTTGTGTAGTTTCTAGGGGTGCGGAAAAAAAGTATTGATACATGGACGCCTTTAATTATATAAATTGCAAATGAGAATTATTTTTGCTACTAGAATAATAAATAAAATAAAATCATTTTATGCTCATTTTCAGGTTCATAATTGTATTTGGAGGTTGTGCGAGAATAGATTTACATTGTTTAATTTTCAGAAAACAGCATATTTTTGTCATACTGCACATTGCTGTTGCTGTGTGTTGAGCATGCTCAGCACCTAGGTTAGGACTACTAGCCAGTCAGAAGCAGAGTAGGGTGGGCCCTGACAAGCAAGCTAGTGTGGGCCAAAATAAACCCGCTTCAGCCGGTAACCTATGACGTTGGCTCAGCCGTACAACCTAGACTGGAGCAAGTACATTTCAAAGTAAGTATTTTAAATGGTAAAAAATCAGTCTTTTTATACATAATGTTTTAATTCTGGACAGTGTTTTCTGTTGGAGATGGTAAGTCCCTTTGGGGGGGACTTTGGGCGTTTTCACTTTGAAAACCTATTATGTGCACAAAAATATATCCATAACACTATAAAGGAAGCCAAAAAGCACAATAATTGAAATGAGATGAAAAAAACAGTTGTTAGCAAAGTTTTCCTGTAGGGACATAATTTGAAGTTGGACAAACAAGTTAATAAATTGTAATTAATGGCAGAATATCGCAAAATGTTTAAAATCGCAATACTATTGTGTCATAACATAAGTATTGTGATACATACATATTGCCACTGGTGATTCCCACCCCTAGTAGTTTTTACTTTTAATCAATTCTTATTTTAGTTAAATAACTCTTTTGCATTTTTCTCAGATGTTTTTCTCAGTTTGTTTGATATTTCCCCTCTAGGATTCAATAACTATCTTACTTCTTATACCTTTGTTACATAAACTGACCTTATGACCGTCTTTGGCTTTAGGTTGTAGTGATGTCCTGTCGAGAATTTGAGATGGGAAAGGTAACTACATTATGTAAATTTCCACATTCACTTTTCTCTTAACAGACAAACTGTGCACCGTTGCTTGAATACTATTACTACTTCTACATTTTGTGTGTCCATTTCCTTTCAGTTTGCAGTGGTTGTATAAACCACTGACCAGGGTAATTGTATGGGTGGATTTAATGTGAAGATTGAATTTAGATTGTGGTTTAAAAGTGTAAAACAACAGTGTGACTTCTGTGCTTTTTCTTGTAGAAAAAATGTGAGCGCTACTGGCCACAGAAACAAGAGCAGCCGTTTGTGTGTGAGCCTTTCACAGTTCACTGTGTGAGTATTTGTATTCTTACAGTCACACTTTCTGTTTTGATGGATTGCTGTAAAACAATTCATACAGTTTGTGTTCACATGCTGACACTATAACTTCATGACTCACACTATCTTCAGCCAATATCTTTGTTAAGCAACACTTGGTTATTAAGGATGCAAAGATACACTCAACCCACCATTCAAGTCATTTTATGTTCACAATACAATTTTTTCAACTGAATAAGATGCAGAAAAATGACTGAAATATATTCCTTTATTTATATAAACTGTGCAAATAAAACAATAAAACAACATGTGCCCTCTTATCAAAAGTGCAACTGAAATTATTATGAAAGAGTTATATCTTAAATTAAAAAAAATGGAAATCTGAATATACATACTTATATATATATATATATATATATATATATATATATATATATATATATATATATATATATATACATACAGACAGAATACCAGCTGATCTGGGTGGGGGGCTGATCTTTAATGCAATATCTACATTGCCCATTATCAACAACGATTCATCCAATGTTCCAAAGGCACAGTTTGTAACTAGTCTGATATCATTTAAAAAAAAAATCTAACTAGAAAAACATTGGAGAACCCTTTTACAATTATGTAAGCACATAATGTAATCTGAAAACTGCTGCCCTGGTTAAAAACACAATGCAACTTTATCTCAGATTGTAGACAGTGTTCTGTCTACAGTGGAGTGCAACATCAATTTCTAAATGACCCCAAACTTTTGACCGGTAATTAGATTTTTAAAACAAATCCTACATCAAAATAGTAAATAAATAAAAAGAAATCTATTAAAATAAATGAACTAAGAACATGAGGCAACATCTGGTAATTACGCCCTAGGTCATTTAAAAAAATTGCATCGTGATTCATTTTTATTTTAACTGGTTGCAATCTTAACGCATTTATATAGATTTGAACCGATTCACGATGCATCATTATATCGCTATTGCTTAGTAATTCAATACCACATAAAATTACATTATCCATTTTTGTCAATCATCAATAATAAGTACTCACCTTAAGGATGCACCGCCGTGTTTTTTTTGGTTTACAGGATTCTGAAGAAAATAAAGGAGATTATCTTACAAGGACTTTGAGGCTGACTTATCGCAACGTAAGTAGTGTTCATAAAATACCCTGACTGTGAGAACAAATGTCAGGGTAAAATTCTCCTAAAACAAGCAAGAGATGATCAGATTACATGTTTTTAGCAGCTGCAAAGACTAGAGGAGTTGTTGACATCTCCAAACATGTGGTCCCATAAAACATCTTGCGTCTACTAAACTCATTTGATTTACGTTAGCTTTCAAAATGATACACTAGCAAAAAGCAAGGTAAATGTGTTTGTCTTGAAGTGGTAAGACCTTGTTATTAAATGTGCTCTTAAAAAGAGGCTTTATTGTCTACAATGCTTTTATTTGTTCCAGTGTAGCCGAACTTTAAAACAGCTGCACTATTTAAACTGGCCAGATCACGGTGTACCAGACTCCATCCCTCCCATCCTGGACATGTTGCATGAGATGCGTTCCTATCAACCCCATGATGACGTCCCCTTTTGCATCCACTGCAGGTTAGGCTTCTCTATGGATTTTTATTGTTAACTATATACTCAATATCCACAATGTTCCACTTCCGGGATTGCAATTTTAAACTCTAGGACTATGGTTAACTGCTTCTTAGATCTCTGCATGGTAAATTGAGACAATTAGCTAGACTAAATGTCTACTCTGAGTTTTCTCTCGCACAACTAAAACAACTTTTGAACACACACGTTCCCCCAAAACCCGAGGATATTTTGCAGCGGCACGGTGGAATGCAGAAAGGTGCACGATTAAGGTGCAAGAGACTGCAAATTCTATATCTATACAAGTACAACAGGCAACACAATATCAAAAATATAATAAGCACTACCTCAACTATACATATATAGTAGGAAAAGACTTGAAGAAAAGTTTAAGTTAAATAAATAAAATAAATAATAATAAAAATAAATCTTAATCCATCTACTGTGAATAATTTCAGGCCTGTTTCAGCAGTTTACAAGCAGTTAATTAGCTTTCTTTGTGATAATAACATTCACAACAAATATCAATCTGGTAACTAAGAATGATGAAAGGCATTCAGTTGGAATTTCTGGAAATGTCCTCCACTGGTTCCATGTGCATTGAAGCTTTTCAGTGTGGGTAAACATGCTTAATGGTGTTCCACAGGGTTCTATAATCGGTCCACTATTCTTACTGTATATGCTCCCTACTGGGCTAAAGTATACAACAACATTGTGTCAGGCAGGCACATTTTTATTATTAAAGGCCAGTTATTTTATGGATCCAGGATACTATGTTTCCTGACAAAGTTCCTGTGGCCTTTGGAATTAAAATACCTCCATATCATCACATACCCTTCACCATACATAGAAATTGGCATGGGGTGCTTTCCATAAAATAAGCTATTAGGCTAATTGAAATAAAACCATGTCAATCTCTTGGTATAATTTATAATAATTTATTCTGTTTATTATTTTTATGGTGAATGGTATGTGGGGATGTGGGGCTATTTTAATTCCAAAGGCCAAGGGAACTTGGAACATAGTATCCTGATCCATGAAATAACTGGCCTTTAAAAATACAAATCTGCCTGCTTCTATGGGAATTTAACATAGGGGGTGTATGCTCATGTCTTTTGTATTTTAAGGTAGAACATTGACTAACCATTGATTCATTCATAAAGAAAACTGGTGTCCTTAAAGGTTGGATATTTCAGATCTTTTGTTTTTTTATTAATACATATTTCTCTTTTTAGCCAACTTTAGCATGGGTTCAAAAACTTATGGGCACCACTGTTAGCTAAGCAGACAATGTTTAATCACAACCCCAATAGTCTAAATTTTTGACTGCTTAAACAGTATTGGAACTCTTGCAAAACAGGTTCAGAGGCAAAAAGCTTGGTTTCATTATAGATTACGACTTAAATGTAAGAAGGTACTCTGTGTCACTAAGACCATAGTTTTCCATAGAAATATAGAAAAAGTATAGAAATATAGAAAAAGTAGACCATATCTTGCACTTCCTGATGCAAATACACAAATTCCTGATTTGGTTCTCTCATCTTAAATGTTGCAGTGCTCTTTTAACTGGACTACCCAAGTAATCAGTGAGAAGACTTCAGCTTGTGCAAAATGCAGCTGCCAGAGTCTTAGCCAAAACAAGTAAAATGCATATCACAGCATGGTAGAATCTTTTCACTGGCTTCTTTTCTCCCAAAACTGAGGAACAGCCTCAAATGAATATTTGACAACTTCTGTAAATTTCCTTAAAAACATTTTAACACACATCTTTGTTGTCGTTTGTCTCACTTATGTAATTGAAATATTTTATTTTGTATCATGTTTTCCATGGGCTAATTTTAAGCCCATACAACTTTTAATCTGATTAACTTTTAAGAACATTTTTATTTAATTTTATGTAAACCAGTGCATCTTACCAGTGCATCTTACGTATGGCAGTTGACTGAGATACAAATAATGTTTATAATGATTATTATTATAATTCCTGATGGACGGGGCTTTTTTCTCGTTGAAGGCAAGCTGTGATCACACTGAAGAGTGACACGTTTGGTCCTAACTGAGTACTTAGTAGATTAACACATTGCCTGTGGGCCGCATGTATATGTCCTTTATTTAGACCTTAGAGGTTAGGCATGCACCTCCTCCTTTTTCTTTGAGACAGGAAGTGTGTGTAGGCGGATAGCCAACGACCCACTAGGCTTTAAAGTGTAGTGTGGGCAGTTCCCCCACGTTTTTCCAACACTTACACTTTGGCTGACTTAAAACTCACATTTTAGTGAAACGTACACTTAGATCATCAATCCACACACGCAACTGCATGTCCTGTGTGTGATTATTCAGGTAGGGTGTGGGGCCTTAGAGATATTTTGTTCTGTGAATCTGTGTGAAACAGAGCTATTAGGTTTTCTTTGGGTGTGCACAAATATAGGCCACATTAGGTTGGCTATGGGGGGGGGATACCAGATATGTAGCTCAGTTTTTGGAATTGGCTACTTGATAAGAAGGATTAGTTCAATGTGCTATTTTTTTCTGCTGTCGTTTATATTGGAAACTATGCAATACTTTGTTTAGAAGGTTAACAACAGAAATTGTTTTTCCAAATGTGGATGACTTGGCTGCTACAAATCATCTAAATTAGTTACTTGAACCTTTCCACATAAATACATGCAAAGTATATTGAAATACACACTACAATGCGACAGATCTTTTGGCTTTCTTTTTGTGGTACCTTTTGTTTTGATGACTAATTACTTAACTTTGCCTTATAAGTTAAGTAACTATTAATATGAATACTGTAGAAACATATGATCTGAAAGGGTGCCGCACCATGACGTGCGCGCACCTCTGGAACAATGATGTGTCAGAAATGGAATATTGAGTCAGTGGCAGATCCAACCAACATATCAGGAAATCCCCCCAAGTCTGGGTGATATCACCACCAGACAGCTTTCAAAGACTAAATGTGATTTTGTTCCTCAACACTCACAGGAAAATGACAGAATATCACAAACCACTCACATTATTCCACTTTACACTCCTGTCTGTCACAGTAATGTAGGTTTATTGATGGTACGACACTATACTTCCAGGGGAACTGCATAGAGGCACTGATAACTAGCCCATCCCACAATTAACCAATTGTCTAAATGACAAATGACTTCTCAGCTCAGCCATACTAAATAATTTCAACTTTAGAGTCAGAGCCTACAGCATAAACATAGTTTATTTACTATTGTTTTAATTAAAGTACTGGATGGGTGCGTTTCGGATAATGAAAAACAATTAAAAAAAAAAAGATAATTTTGACACACCGTTTGAAATTGCATGCAAATAACATAATGGCTCATGACTTCTTCAACTCTTCTACAACCAATAATACTTTGAGTAAATGTCTGAGTGGTTAAAATGTGCTTCTTTTGCTGCCGTGAACGTAGTGCTGGCTGTGGTAGAACCGGAGTCCTGTGTGTCATTGACTATACCTGGAACCTCCTGAAGAAACAGGTAGGGACATTCCTGCCTCAGTACTTGAACATGCACATTATCTATGTGAAGTCACATTCATTTAACAGCAAAGATTCGAGATGCATTGTGCTGTTTGTGTGCTTGTTTTTAGATGATCAGTCCTGATTTCCGCATCTATGACTTAGTTCAAAACATGAGAACCCAGAGGCCCTCAGTGGTTCAAACCAAGGTAGTTCCTTTTTTTGAACTAACAAAGAATCAAGTGTATCCAATCTTCCAACGAGCAGAGCCACATTTCAAGCAATTCTTCACATCAGATGCTTCTGTCTATCAAAGATCTTCAGATGATTTGTGATTCGTGCGTCATGCCCCAGGGTTGTGCACATAACAGAGCAGGTTTTATGTCGTTTAACCCTCAGGAGCAATATGAGCTGGTGTACAGAACCATCAAGTCGCTGTTTGAGAGGTATCTGCAGTCCATGGATGCCCAGACCTGCAGGAATGAGGTGAGCAACCAGGAAACCAGCCTTGTGAATGAGCCAGAGTTTTAGAAACAATGGAAATGTTCAAGGCTCTACCAACACTAACTCACATGCACGACTATCATCACAATCAGCATAGCAGAAACAACAGCTATGTGCTTGTGGTTTCACTGTAGTACTGATATAGACTGCAGTCATGTGATTGGAGTGGAAAATCATCAAATTTGCAAAGAGATGAAAGATGAAGGTTGAGTCAGTTAGGCCGTTGCTTTACTTAAAGCTAAACACACAAAAATTGGTGATTTCTTTAACTGTAAGCGCCTCCATATTAGCATACTGCATAATATTGCACACACCATGAAACCAAAACATACTGGGGCATTAACAAATAGCCTAGTTTATCAACTAAATACACACAGCGGAATGAGGAAACAGATTATTAGCACAGCCAGAAACAGAAAATGATAAACTGACAGTTACTCACTGTCACTACACTCCTCGTTTATTATCCTTATTTTGCACTCCTGGTTAGCATTCAAGAAAATGTCCTCTGCTTTAATTCAATTCAATTTATTTATAGTATCAATTCATAACAAGAGTGATCTCGAGACACTTTACAGATAGAGTAGGTCTAGACCACACTCCATAATTTACAAGGACCCAACAGTTCTAGTAGTTCCCACCAGATCATGCAACAGGGTGACAGTGGCGACGAAAAACTCTTTTAGGAAAAAACCTGGGACAGACCCGAGCTCTTGGTAGTCGGTGTCTGACGGGCCGGTTGGGGTTGAAATGAAGAGTGGCAATAACAGTCACAGTAAAAGACAATGGAAAAGTGACTAAAAATAGTTTTTAGTAGTTCAAGGCATAGCAGGTTACTGCACGGCGTTTCAAGCGGCTTGCATTGCAGTCACACGGAACAACTACGACTTGTTTACCCAAACCGCCCACTGCTACATATCTGATGTAAAAACATGAATATCTGATACATTGCCATCACTTCCTCTCTGCACCATGTGAAAAGCACAGATGAACGAATATTCTCCAATGATGGGACAATATTCGAATAGTCAGTTGACCATTCCGCGAAACCCCTAAAACACAGGTCTACACATTTTCAGAGCATTAATGCATTCACATGCTGATTTATTTTCATTTATCAAAAGCTGTTGTGACTCACACTCACCCCCGCTGAACTGCACAGGTGGCAACAAACGTGGCCGCCATGACGCCTGACACTGAAAGCGAGCTCTCTGACCTCAGCGAGGAGTTGGATTTGCAGCCCCTGCTTGATGAAGAAAGCAATGTTTTTCCTCAGTACCACATTCCCTTGCCTTTAGAAAATCAAATGGACTTAGAGCCAAGGACATGCACGGGGACCAGAAGCAATGGTATCTACTCCGGACCCTTCCTGAGGCTCTGGCCACCGCCCAGAACCTGCAGGACGAACCCAGGACATCACCCAAACTGCTGCATACCAGCCACAGAGCCCCTCTAGTAGCGGAGACGATACAGGACCTCGATGACATACCGTCACTGAACATTCCACCTTCTCCAGCTGTGACAGCAGCCATTTGTCAGATGGTAGAGGACC
This sequence comes from Etheostoma spectabile, assembly GCF_008692095.1. NCBI lineage: Eukaryota > Metazoa > Chordata > Actinopteri > Perciformes > Percidae > Etheostoma > Etheostoma spectabile. The sequence continues at coordinate 27,464,460 of NC_045739.1, read as the reverse complement.
CTTACTTTGACACTCCAATGAGCTCCCCTCCATCGGAGGAGTCACCAATGGACTCTAGTGAAGACGCCAAACAATGGACGGATAGCTCCATCTTTTGCACGCCCTCATTGTTTCTGAACGACCAGACTCTGGAGCTTAACTCTCCCGCCTCAGGTAATTAGTCATATTGGTGCACATGTTAGTCTTAAACAACTCAGACAACAGTGCATGATGCCATTTTGTCGAATGTTTTCATTAACCGATGTCACCGATTTTGTAGGTACTGAAGTTCATATGGATGAGGAGGTACCTCCTCCCTTACCTCAACGAACCCCTGAATCCTTTATAATGGCTGTGGATGCAGGTTGGTGTTCTCAGTGTGGATAAAAATAAACCATTAGTTTCTAGGAGGCTTACTCTAAAAATCTTCCTCATTCCAATTTCAAAGTTTCTGATGGTCCAATTATACTGGAATACGTTGAAGCAAGCACATGTGGCTTCCCTGTTGTAGAAATCGTGCTATTTGCTTATATACCCGGACATCAGAACAGGGTTTTCCAATGTTTGTACAATCCCGTACCCTCAGACTTTCAATCTCCAGCTACGTATGCTTTTGTCTTTCAGAGCACTCAGCTCCTTATGAGGGGTTACTGGTTATCATTCCGCCCAACGCTGCTGCCGAGGCTGTCCTGGAGTTGGGAGGTGAGAAAATAAGACAACATTTGTAAAACTCTTGAAAACCTGTTATAGCACGCCGAATGTTTTCTTTTGATCCCACATCTGCTGATGACTAATACCAGTGCTTTTTCTTTTCAATGCAAATGGAGGGACGTTTTGATGTTAAAATTGTGGCAAAAGTAAAACAATATTCACTAAAAAAATGATATGTTTTTCCATATATTGCCAGGCAATCCCCCGTCACCTGTCCCCCCGCTTCCCGAGAGAACCCCAGAATCATTTGAGTTAGCACTGGATCAAGGTGACTTCATATTATCATAAATCATAATCTTTAATCCTTGTGTTGTCTTCCCGTCTAAAGTGAAAATCAACATTTTGTGATGCTTTTTATTGATGTTTTAACTTTTTCTTATGTTTTTGTCCTTTTTTTCCCAACACTTTTGATGCTTTTTTCCCATGTTTGTCACTTTTTTGAGGTTTTCAACACTACATAATACTAACTTATTAACTGTAGTTTTACAGTTATTTTTAGAATTTATGGTCAGTAAACCTCATTTGTAGGACATTATACCTAATGTTTGAGTTAGAAAAGCAGAAATTAGGAATTATTTAGACTAAAATTAAAGGAATGTACAGTATGTTGATGGATAATCACAGACTGGAAACTTTTACTCAATACTATTTCAAAACCACCACAATTATTTTCAAATGCTATAAAATTGAATAAGACCCCCCCAAAATTACCCATCAAAATCACCCTAAAGATCGTTATGTGGAATCAATCATGTTATTTTGGGTCGTTTAAAAGAACATTAATATTGGAAAACGGGTCAATTTGACCCGAGGACAACATGAGGGTTAAACAATAAACAAAAAAAATGATTCTGGATTATTGGTTTGACTTAAAATGTAATGTAAAAAAATGAGATACTGTAAAACTGCTGTTTTAAATGTATGTTTTTAATAAGCCTTGTCTAAGGAACGTTTCTGTGACTGCTTTGGGACAGACAATAAATTTAATGAAAAAATAAATAAATAAATTAATGGTTAATGTCTTTTTATGTCTTTTTATAGCCAAAGGTTCTTGTGATTATTATTTTTATTTTTTTTATTTTTTTTATTACTGTTATTATTGTTAACTTTATACTGTCTTCTATACTGTATTCTTGCTTAAACTCATGCTGGAAATTTCAATTTCCTTGCGGGAGTCATCCCAAAAGGATTAATAAAGTGAAGTCTAGGTCTGAAGTTGTCTATCTATCTGTCATTATGACACTGATTGTTCTTGTTTGTCTTTCAGCTCCCGTGGAGCAGAAGTCAGCGGACACGCTGGCAGTGAACCGGAACAGAATAGGAATGTCTTCAGAATGGTCCGGGGATACAAAGCCCAGTGAGACCAAACCTTGGTTGAGGAGTAAGGTAAAGTCTGTCATAAAGAATAAAGTCTCTTCACAGGTTAATGTGGTTAATCTGTGTTTTAAGCCCTCAATGGCACTGGGATGAGGCAATGGTTAGGGTTAGGGGTTAGGGTTAGGGGTTAGGGTTAGGGTTAGGGTTAAGTCTCCCCTACTCATTCGGAAGTGGACGCTGGCGCGTTTTGCAGCCGCTGCTCTCCGCTCCCCGCTGCCGTTCATTATGTGGGCTTCCAAGTGTTACACTTGGTTTATCCTTCTCTGGACTGTCCTTTCAATTGTACATCAACCTGGGGCAGGCCTGACCCAGTATTCAGCGGCTGATCTCCTCCTGCTCCGCGGGCTTCTGTCTGTGCCTCCCCCGCTAGATCTTCAGCTACACCCTGAGATCGCGCTCCTTCCCCGCCGGAGATACATCCACCGCGGATCTCGCCGGAATTTCCACCTTGACGACTCCAATCCAATAACATCATTCTGGTCCACTTCTCGCCGTTCCCGCCGATGCTCTTCCCGGGCCGCTGACCGCGGTTCGCTTGCTAACCTGGCTAGGGTAGCAAGCCCCGCCCCCGGCTTCAACACCTCTGCTGTCAACTTTGGTCTCCTGAATGTCCGCTCTCTCACAAACAAGGGTCAGCTCATCCAGGATCTCCTCACTGACCGTAAGCTGGACTTCCTCTGTCTCACGGAGACCTGGCAACAACCCAGCGACTTCTCTCAGCTCAACGCCTCCACTCCACCTGGGTTTGTTTATCATTCTCATCCTCGTGGCTCTGGCCGCGGGGAGGTCTCGCGCTGCTCTATCGCGAGAAGTGGAAGATGTTGCCAGTTTCCACTCCAGTTTTCCGCTCTATGGAATGCTTTGTTTTTAATTGCCTGGTCCTACTCCCACAGTTATTGCCACAGTCTACCGCCCCCCCAAACCACACAGCGACTTTTTAAACGAATTCTCCATACTACTTACCCACCTCTCTACTCTCTCTCCTAATGTCATTCTCCTTGGTGATTTTAATATTCACATTGACAATAAATCTCCCACTCACCAAAGACTTTACTTCCTGTCTTGACAGTTCTGGATTCCATCCAGTATGTTGACTTCCCCACCACATAAAAGGACATTCACTGGATTTAATCTGCTGCTCTGGCTTAATCCCCTCCAACTGTTCTGCTGATGATGTTCACATTTCGGATCATTTTCTTTGTCCTTCAATATCTCTTGTCTCTCTCTGTAATCAAGCCAGTCCGCCAGATCTCTTTTCGTATATCAAAAACATAAATACAGACATCCTATCCTCCCACATTGACAATTTGCCTATTCCTGATTTTTCCTCTCCAGACCACCTTGTCACCCATTATAATTCTGGACTTTGCAATATTCTCAACTTCCTTGCCCCTCTCAAAACCCGATCTGTGTCCTTTTTTCCGCTCTGCCCCTTGGTTTTCACCTGAGCTCTCGCCTCATGAAAGCCAAGGGTCGCCAACTTGAACGCCTCTATAAAAAAAACTGGTCTCCCATTCACAAAGAATGTATAAAACTCATCTTCTTCATTACTCAAACTCAATAGCCGTAACTAAATCAATCTTCTATTCTGACCTCATCTGCTCCAACGAAGGAAACTCCCAGGTCCTCTTTTCAATAATCCATAAAACCTTAATCCCCCTGATTCTCTGCCTTCTCACATGTACTCAGTTGAAACTTGTAATTCACTGGTTGTCTTTTTTAATGAAAAAATCACTCCATTCCCAGCAATTACATTTGACCCCCTTGCCTTCCCCTCCACCTTGCCCCCCCCCAATAGCCAGTCATTTTTTTGCTTTCTTCCCCCAACCCCCCCCAAAAAATTTCTAAATTTTCTTTGTAAACCCAAAGCCCCAACCCCTGTTTCTTTTGGGACCCCCTCCCACAGCTCTGGGTAAAAAACCTTTTCCCCATTCCCCTCATCCCCTTCATAACTCCCATTTTATTTTCTCTTTTGGTATTGCCCCCTCACTTTTCAAAAAGATGGGGCCACCGATTCTAAACCAAAAACCGGTAAAGACCCAACCAAAAAAATAAAAATTTTTTGTCCTATCTAAAAATTTTCCCTTTTTTCAAAATTCTTGAAAAAAATTGGGGTTTTAAATCCTTTTTTCTTCCCCTTAAATTTCCCTTTATGAACCTTTCCAGTCGGGTTTTTCCCCCCTCCCTAGTACTAAAAAATCCCCTTAAAAAAAAACCCCCAAAAATGATCTCTCACAGTGCGATTACGGACTCATCCCCCAACCTAACCTCCTGATCTCAGTGGGGCCTTTTGATCCCATTTTTCCACCCCTTCCCCCTCAATGACTTTTTTCCCTCGGCATCTCTCACCCCCCCTTGACGGTTCCGCTAACTCTCGACCGCACCAGTTTTTTCCAACTCAAACCTTCCCCGCCCCCCCTTTCCCCCGGGTTAAAAAGGGCGTTAAAAAGGGGTTCATTTCTTGGCCCCCCCCCTTTTCCACCCCTACCTATTTCCCTTGGCAATACCCTTCCCCCAAATTCAAAATTATTTTCCTTTTTCGAAAGACGCCCCCCAAAGCTTATTTCCAAAAAACCCCAACTCTCGTTTTCCCCCGGGCCCCTTAAAACTGTTTAAAGGAAATAAAAAAATGGTTCCCCCGAAAAACCCTTCCCTTAAAATAAACAGTGAAAAAACCCAAAACCCCTCCTGTAGCCAAAAGACCCCCTTTACCCAAAATAAATAGTTTTCTTCCAACCCGCCAAACCCCGGGGGTTTTCCCCCCTTCCCCTAAGGTCAAGGGCCCCGGGCTTTCCCTCGTTTCCCCCCTCCCCTTTAAAGTTCACAAATAAAAAATTTATCTCCCGGTCTGCAATTCCCCTAGCAACAAAAAAAACGCCTCCGTCCGCCCCTTTACCCCCACACTCCCTCCACCCTTTTACCACAGCCTCGAAACCTCCCCGGCCACTGTAACTCTCTTTTTGGGGCCCCTTCCCAAAAATCCCCCCAAAACTTCAACGTCTTCAAATAACCCCAGTTCTTTTCATACCAGAACCCCCCCCATTTCTTTCATATAAAACCCCCGGTTTTTTCAGAGCCCTTGGCCCCCGGAAAAATTTTCAAAATTACAATTTAAAACCCTTCTCCTTTACTTCAAACCATCCAAACCTGCCCCCCCAAATATCATCAGAACCCCAAAAAAATTTTCCCCGTCCCCTCCCGCTCCTAAAGGATTTTCCCTACACCCCAACCTCAATGTCCCCCGGGGCTCAAAACCTAAACCCCGTGGGGCCCAGACCCTTCACCCGCTTGCCCCCCAAGTTTTGGGAAAAACCCCCTTCCCACCCACCTCCGAAACCCTCAACTTTTCCCCTCTGTTCAAAACTAGCAAAAAAACCCATCTGTTCCAGCTCGTTACCCTGAAAATCCCTGTTCCTTTTGTTTTTTTTGGTTGTTTTTTTTGGTTTTTTTTTTGTTATTTTTTTGGGTTTACTATTTTCCCCTTTTATTTTCCCCTATATTGTCTTTTTCTCTGTAAAGGTCTTGGGGTTTTAAAAAAGGCGCTGTTAAAAAAATGTATTTTTATTATTATATTTTTAAGTGCCAAAATCATTGGTCCCCAGCGTTTGGGGGGAAGGAAATTTTTGGGGGCTAGGGGGGGGGTTTTTGGGGGTTTAGGGTTGGGGGTTGGGGGTTGGGTTTGGGGGTTTAAGGGTTTTTTGGGTTTTTTTGGGGTTTAGGGTTAGGGGGTTAGGGTTGGGGTTTTGGGGGTTAAGGTTTAGGGGTTGGGGTTTGGGGGGTTGGGGTTTAGGGTTAGGGTTAGGGGTTAGGGGTTAGGGGTTAGGGGTTAGGGTTAGGGGTTAGGGGTTAGGGGTTAGGGTTAGGGGGTTAGAGGTTAGGGTTAGGGTTAGGGGTTAGGGTTAGGGTTAGGGTTAAGTGCCTGAAATCAATGGTCGCAGCGCTGCCTATAAGGAAACTTTGGGGGCTTAAAACACCATTGAGCGTTACTGTGTGACTTCCTGAAATCAGTGACATGAGATAAACCAAAGGATGGATTATGTGCATTAGGGTTGCAACTAACAGTCACTTTCTTTTTCTTTATGAATCGATTAGTTGTTTGGCCCATAAAATGTCCGATAACGATAAGGAAAACGATAGAATCTGTGGATCAGTGTTTTCCAAAGCCCAAGACGATGTCCTCAGGTGTCTTGTTTTGTCCACAACTCAAAGATATTGAGTTTACTGTCACAGACAAAAAAACTAGAGAATAGTTACATTCAAGAAGCAGAAATCGGATAATTACTTTTTCTTTTTCCATAAAAAATGACACAAAGCGATTAATCAATTATCAAAATAGTTAGCGATTAATTTAATAGTTGACAACTAATTGATTAATCCATTCATCTTTGCAGCACTAACGTATATACACATTATTTGACCACATAATGAGGTCATCTGTTAAACATCTCTGGTAAATTAAACATGTGGACGACCATAAACTGTAAAGTAGTAAAAAAAATCTATCCTGAAATTTACAATGGAACTGATGTTTTTTTAAAAATCATTCTGTATAAAAACACTTCAATATCAGACAGTTAGAGCATTATAAATATTATGTCAGTTATGTAACAACATCCTTCTCTTTCTTGTAGAGTCTGAAAGCAAAAATGACCTTCACAGGTAAGATATTTATAATAAGTGTACTGGCTAATAATTAAGTAAGCTGACAATGTGACAAATTGTGATATGTAACTATATGTCGATTCAGTTAAAGATGCTTTTGTAACATTTATGTCATTACCAGATCATGTGACTTTTTTAAAGTCATTTGATAGACTCAAGATATCACACTTTCTGCCGGTTGTTATGAAATATTACATGTGTGTGTGATCATTTCTATGGTTATGTTATTTTCTTGTGATTTCTCCAGTTCCAGAATCACATCCTGATTTTGCATCATGTACAACTCCAAACCTCCACCCTTACTGTCCGCCTCTGGACCCACTGACTCCTCCGCTGCTTCCTCAGAGTAAGCTCCTCCCACTGAGCGACGGCATCACGATTTCCGTCTAAATGTCTGCAAATGTGTAAAATCGTAACGTGCACCCACACATAAAAGATACGTGAGTGCCCTGTAATTAAAGAATAAATTAATATCTTTGGTTGTGCAGCTGAGGAGATCCTGAGTCCTGCCCTTCCTGACAGAACCCCAGAGTCCTTCATCCTCATCACAGACGAACAAAGTGAGTCAACCACTGCTTTTTTAACAAGAGACACACAATTTGGTCACCAAAATGGTGTTTGAGCTTTTTCTTTTTAAATCAATCCATCCTAATATTTGCAAAGATAAAGCAGCTTATTTGTGGGAAGAGAAACATGCAAAACTGATGCTAGGCTTAAGCCATCCAGATACAGTTAAGTATTTAAGTTTATTTTATTTGTTTCACAGAATATAATAAAAACTAATTATGTTGGAGAAATACAAAAATACATGTGAGGGTGTGGTAGAAACCTGTGTATAAAAACCACAACTAAGATACATACACAAATGTAGACGTACAAAATTAAAAATTCACATCTATGTTTAACATTGAACCATACACATTTATATGAATATGTCAAAAAAACGTTTTAGTAGCTTGATAGCACCATAAAAACATAACCCATAAATGTGTAAAGGCCTTAGGCCCCCCCTGCACAATATTGTAGGGTGGTCAGTTTTACAATGTAAGTAGGGCGGGGGTCACTGCTCCGACTCTCCTCCAGCTAAGAGGTCCTGAGCCTAAAAAGCGTTAAAGACGCCTGGTCTAAGTGAAGTGGTTTTTCCCCCAACAGTTCAGGAGAAAGGCGCCCCCTGCCCGCAGCCATTACCAAGGACACAGCACTTTCCGAGGGTAGGCTTCTCATCTGAGTGGGACGGCACCGCCCAGCCAAAGAATTTCCTCGACGTTGTAATGAGCAGAAGCAAGGTATTAAATTATGACATTGTGATAAGTCATAAAACTGGGGGTTACAGTGTGTTGTCAGCGCACACAAACAAGTGACACTCACTGACTCATTTTCCTCAGTGCTTTTCCACTCAGTGATTAACTTGATAACTTTCCATTTTATAGACCATTAACGTTTCTTTCTTTCAAATGCCCCACCCCCCCCCCCTCAGAGTGTTCGGGCAAAAAGTTCCAGACAAGGTAATCCAATTTTACTTACTCTTTTGCTTTCATTCTACTCAACTTGACAGTTAAAAGAGGGGGGCTAGCAATATTCTATATTTCTCATATACATATATATATATATGTATATACATACATATATACACTACCGGTCAAAAGTTTGGGGTCACTTCGAAATTTCCATTGCACTCCATTATAGACAGAATACCAGTTGAGATCAGTTGCATTGTTTTTTTAACCAGCGCAGCAGTTTTCAGATTACATTATGTGCTTACATAATTGCAAAAGGGTTCTCCAATGTTTTCTCAGTTAGTTTTTTTTTTAAATGATATCAGATTAGTGAACAGAATGGGCCTTTGGAACATTGGATGAATGGTTGCTGACAATGGGCAATGTAGATATTGCATTAAAGATCAGCCCCCCACTCAGATCAGCTGGTATTCTGTCTAACATCGAGTGGAATGGAAATTTGTAAGTGGCCCCATACTTTTGACCGGTAGTGTATATATATATATATATATAAATAATGCTCATATAATGTCCATATCTTAATACTTTCCCCAGCCGGTCTGTGTGGCACTGAGCCCAAGCCCATTGGTTCCTACTGAAGATTAGAGTCTTGAATACAAGCTTTCATTTAAAGTAGAACTGTGAGGAACTCAGCAGGATTTTGTGGGCAGGTAGACAGCTCTACAGAGCACACATTTTGACAGGTCACAGATTTCATTGTAACACCGGAAAAGCCTGTGTTATTGTATCCAGTCAGGTGAAAGGTAGCATGTTAGTTTAGAAGTTATCGGTTGTAGTCATGGCTGATACTGGAGCAGGACCATTACAGAAAAAAAGTATAAATAAATTCCCAAAACTGTAGTTGTGTCAATAAAAGGACTATTTAAGATGTGTTACGCTGCTGAGTGTTAACAGCAGCAGGACGGTGGGTGTGGGTTTCCACTCCATTTTAGACCACAGCGCTCATGCATCAGTGCAACAATGTGCCTCAATTTGTGTTTTTAATATTTTGTAGAGAACATTGGAGGTCTGTCGTACAGAGGAGTTAGCTCTATCAAGCTTTGGCTGAACAGAGAATGTATCAGTTCGTTTTTAGTGTTTGTCTTTTCCTGGGATTTTATGACAGCGCTTTCATGGAACAGTTTAGGTCAGAGGCCAAATGTTTTGTGGATGATTGTAATCCACCTGTTTATCCCATTTTGCAAGGTTGCATTGTGTTTTGGGAGGAGTGGGGTGGGATGTGGGATTGAGTACATTTACTCAAGTTTTAAGTAAAAAACCAGTACCTCACATTTGTACTTGAGTCTTTTCTTTTCATGCCCTTTTCGACTTCTACTCCACTACGTTTCAGAGCGAACTATTGGACTTTTTACTCCACTACATTCATCTGACAGCTTTAGTGAATAGCTACTTTACAAATTAAGATTTTTGCAATCAAAGCACATGACAGTTTACACATTACACAGAATAAGATGTTTTATTAAACATGTAACTACCCATCAATAGAACGGCCTATATATCGTTTACAGTTTCTAAAATGTGAGGGGTTTTCTCCATTGAGTACTTTTATTTTTAATACTTTAAGTACATTTTCCTGATGATGCTTACATACTTTTACTTAAGTTGCATTTTCAATGCAGGACTTTTACTTGTAACAGAGTATTTTTACAGAAGGGTGTTTGCAATTTTACTTAATTTAAGGACCTGAATACTTCTTACCACTGGTACATACTGTACAACAGCATGCAGGTTCAAGTTAGTATTTGGAAGTACCTTCCGTTCACCACTGAGAGGCATCATTTACCCCCCACCCCCCACCCTCCCGCAGAAAGAAAGAGACAAAAGCTTTGCTAAAAATGTGCCAGGTTTAGTGTTGTCTTGTTCATAATACATCTGAAAGACTGTGTCTATGTGAGGGGTACTGCTAGTTTATTCATCATCGTGTTTCTACTGCAGAGCCCCTCACTGCAGTTCGGCAGCTCGCTCCACTTCCTGTGGTCGTGGCTGGAGGAGGAAGTGGTGAGTGTGTTCAGACATTAGAGGGGCTGCACACTACACAGTAGCCTCTGTCACACACACACACACTCCGGTATTATGAGACACACATTTACCCATATAAAGAAAACATAAAAGAATCACGTAAAAAGTGTCCAACAACACACATCTAAGGCCGTAGTGATCCCTAATAAGAGTGGATTAAAACAGGTAATAGTTGTATATAGCATAATAGTCCAGGCAAAGTAGCGTGTTACAGCAGACTAATTGGAAAAGAATTAGTCTGCCGAAAGAAATTTTGCTACCTTGTCATTTTCAGGTTAGAGGCCAGTCTAAAAGCAGCATTGCCGTCACCCATTGGCAGTAGGATGATTGGATGATGTGTTTGCCATACATACGGATGGTGTTTCTGCTTATGCAAATTAGGACATACAGTATTCAATAAGTGTGGCGCTCATGTGCATATTTAAATTCATTTAAAAGAAACTTGTAATACAAAAAAAGTTACTTTTCATGTAGACTTTTATTGTGTAAAGTTGTATTGTGGTAGGAGTAAAGGAAAAAATTAAGCCTATTTGGGTGTATTTTGGGCATATTTGATTAGTGTATAGCACATTTGCATTTACAAATTCAAAATTTAAAATTCAATTTCAAAGAAACTTGTAATACAAAAATGTTTACTTGTCATGGGTACTTTCATTACATAAAGTTTCATTTTGATAGGAGTAAAGGAAAAAAAATAGCCCCAATGGGGTGTATTGTTGTCTGGCCTTATTGGCACACATATCAGATTAATTGATTAAACATATTTCCTCAACCAGGATTTCTTAGGACTTTTAGTATGTTGTTCTTTTACAATTAGTTCTATTTTTGGCTCCATAATGAGTTACTTTGACTATAAGCCAAGGGCATAATTTCGGGTTCAACATTCAACATTTTCTGCATCAATTTATGGTGCAAAAGCAGTTTTAATTATTAATTATTTTCATTTCCTATCTGTTTCTGTGTTCATCAGAACAAGTGGGGCAGCACGCGGCGAACCACAGGCTCTCCTCGAACACGAACACCGAGACACCAGCAGTCAAATCAGACAAAGGCAACGAGAAGGGCGTGTTGCGAACAAAGGTAACACAAAAGCCACACACAACTTTAACCAATGTTAAAAAGGAAGATTTAAAAAAAATTAGGTAGCCAACCAAATCCATGTTTCCGTTTCTTTTGTCCAGAGTCTGAAGTTCTTCAGACACAAACAAAAACGTGAGTGATGCTCATTTACATTTTAGCTCAATAAACGCACTGCTGTTTAATAGAAAATTAACACTAACTTGTTTAAAAACTGTACTTTTAGCCAAAACTGCCCCTCCACCGCCTCCCACTAAACCTGAAACACCGCCTACATCCAATGGAGCCTCATCGTCCGTGTTCAGATTTGGTAGGCCTGCATCTACGTCAACATGACATTCATATTATATAATGTTACATATAATACACCTGTCATATGCACATTCTATTGATCCTGAACTTTTGCACATCCCCCAACATTTTGCACACACTGCACTAATCCATACGGCCTCTTTTTTCTTTCTTAATGTTAAACAGTTATATGTAAATATTTGTTTCTGTATTTATTGTTTGGATATTTCATATTAAAGGTGCAGTAGGTAAGGCTTATAAAACTAACTTTCTGTCATATTTTCTGAAACTGATCAACTGATGGGATCTACTGATCCCAGTAGAACAACGTGAAGCAGATCTTTAAAAAGAAATCCAGCTCCTCTGGCACCACCTACAGCCTGTAGTGCTCCCTGTTTACGCGCGCTCTATTGTGCACAGCTCTCCCTTGTGGGGGGAGGGGGTTAGGAGACCATTTTGGGCTTTAGTGGGGGGAGGGACTGAGAAGTTGTCAGTGTTCAAATTTTTTGGGCTAAGTCCTGGATCTTCACAATCCTACCTACAGCACCTTTAATGTTTAATATGCTTATATATGCACCAACAAACACTGCAAATTCCTTGTACGTGTTACAGTACATCCCTTTCTGATTCAGATTCAGATTTTTATGACACCATCTTCGTCTTCCACAGGATTTGGGAACCGTTTCGGAAAGCCAAAAGGGCCCAGGAGTTACCCAGAGACCTGGGTTTAATATTAAGAGGGTCACCGCTCTCTAACGATGATCAACATAATGTGTTGCATAGCTAAAGGAAGTTTATTAGGAGTATCACATACAGTGGAGTGCTGCTTCTCTTTGTCTCGCACAGCACAGTGGCACCCTCGGCGGAGAACAGGAAGTGCCTCTTTACCAGCTCTGATGCATTTTGTACAATATATAAACTAAGTTGTGATTTTGGATTATTGATCGATTCACAGCCACTTTTACCAATGACTTGAAGTTAATAGAAATCTCCGCCTCTGGAATAATTTCTTGGAAGTTGTGGTCAGTCTACACACTTTTTGTGTGAATGCTTGGAGCATCGCTGTTGAACTTGGTGTATGAGGAATATAGTTAGCGTTTGCGTGCCTTTGTGCTTTTGGCATGAAATAAGAAAACGGGTATAACATTACACCCACCTACACCGCTTTTTCTATCATAAAGACATCAAACTAAACATCATTCAGTTTACCACATGTGTCATTTAGTTTCTTTGACGTAATTCCCAAATCCCTCTGTAGTTTTATTTTCATTAACAACATTTTTAGGCCTTCATTTGACAGGACAGCTGAAGATTTGAAAGGGGGATTGACATGCAGCAAAGGGCCGCAGGTCGGAGTCAAACCCCAGGTCTGTTGCGTTGAGGAGTAGATCTCTACATATGGGTGCCCCCTCTACCAACTAAGCTATCCGGTTGCCCGCCATCTGTAGTTTTAAAAATAATTTTAAAACCATTGTCTTTTAAATTATCAACATCTTCAAGTGGATGTCTCCGTGAATGTGATGTATACTGAATTTGAATATGATGGAACTGTACAGCTAGACCGTGTTACACACAAAAGTATTTATTAAAAAATATAGAAAGTCTATAGATTGTCATTGTGTTTTTTTTTTCCTATTTAGCAAGCCTGAAACATATTATATTGGTAACAGATCTCTACTGTCTGTACCCTATCATCCTGCATAAGTGGTGCTCTTTTGATGTTTTTCTATAGACCTTAGTGGTCCCCTAATACTGTATCTGAAGTCTCTTTTATATAGACCTTAGTGGTCCCCTAATACTGTATCTGAAGTCTCTTTTATATAGACCTTAGTGGTCCCCTAATCTATTTTATATAGACCTTAGTGGTCCCCTAATACTGTATCTAAAGTCTCTTTCCCAAATTTCAGCCTTGGTGCAGAATTACAGCCACTAGAACAATAATATATTGAACCAATCTGACCCCTGAATAGGATCTAGTATGTACTGTATGTTACTATGACGTAGTAATTGTCTCTACCGGCGACATGCAGATGTAAAATCAAAAATCAACATGTGAGCACTAGTTTTTATAACAATTATAAAAACACAACATGCAGTATGGCTGCGTGGCCAATCCCTATTTTACGATTCTTAGAGCTGGGAACTGAACTTCCGTACCAAATTGCCTCATTAGCATCAAGTATCGAAATGTCCCTTGTCATACAATACCACATTTAAATACCTAAGGAGTACATTTCATCAGAATCAGTGAGCCAATAAGCAGCATGCAGCATGCTTCTCCCCATATTTAATGATGCTGCTGATTGGCTGTCTAACGTTACACGTCGTAGAGACACACAGGGAACACTCTAGGTTGTACAAAGAGGCGAGTCTATATCCACGATGTTCCACTTCCAGGAATACTCCGGTGCCAACTGGAAATGCCGCCGTATGTCCTTCTTTTCGGCCAGATGGCTGTTGTCTTTTGCTTTCTTTTTTGCAATTCTAAACTCTGGTGGATTTCTGAGGACTATGGCTAACTGCTTCTCCAATCTCTGCAGGGTAAATCCAGACAGCTAGCTAGACAACTTTTGAACGTACACATGTTCCACCACAACAAGTTCCTTCCTGAGGCCATTTTGCAGCGGCGCCGTGGTTCCGAGGGGTGCTAAACGCTGCCCATTACGATTGTGATTGGTTTAAAGACATATAATAACTACAATATAACAATAAACCAGAGCATGTGTCTCTCCCATCATGGAAAGATGTGTGGACTAGACCAGACCCTCCTCCGCAGCGCTGTGGAGGAACGTCTGGCAATGGGAGACTACACAGAGACAGACAGTAGGGGCTAAAAAATGAAGAAAAAGATTTGTGCCGTAATGTTTAATGTTGTCATTTTTTGTTGTTAAAATTGTATAAAAAAAAGTTCAGGAGCTAGTGTTGAGTCACAGTATTGGTATCGGTTCTGGAATTGGTTTTTAACGATACCCAGCCCTAACCATTCTACTCTATAACAAATAAACCTCGCGTATTAAGTGAGGCAAACTGTATGCATAACAAGGCACAGAGATGTGGTCAGTGCCATGGTAAAGCAAAGGCAGTATCACTTCCTTACAGAAAACTACAAAACAAAGGCCTCTGGGAGGTTGAGTGTACAATCTCGGATCAGAAACCTCCGGCGACCATGTTCAACGGGAAGTTAGAAGATATTTTAGGACAGATCGCTTGGAAAGGAAAGCGGAATTCACTGACAACGCTTCAGTCTTGGATCATTTTGTAGGCCTCTTCTTTATTTCGGACTTTGCTGCAACTACGAGAAAAGAAACAGGAATTTGCCGTATCACACCATTACACTCACATACAACCACAGTAACCCACTACGACGATGCCTTCATCCCCCATCATAGAGACATCCCCAGCCAAAACCAAAGATGAGAATGAATTCATGTCCATTGAGAAAATGACTGTAGTGCAGCGACAGCATTCACATGCTCCCGGCTGTAACATCAACATATTTACACTCCACATTTTGAAAACATACTCCACACCTGAAGAAAAGATTGAAACCACTATTGCATTAGTGCAATAGCCATAATTCCTTTGTCATTTGGAGGCGCTCGTACATTAACATAATAGTCTTAAATATTCATCACTGGTTATGAACCTGTGTTCATATGTTCTGCTCAGTCTTAAGAAAAAATAATCAAATACAATATCAACAGTAAGAAAAAGGGAAGCGTATAAACAACTTATAAAGCTGACACATTTTTATATTATTATAACATAATAATATTATTATATATATTTTAGTTTAATTGGATCATTTTAAGCTCCCAAGTTTCAAACCAATGTTGTTTTTTATCTGGCTGTAACCAATCCAGGAAATTTAATATTAAATGACAAAGGCCCAGCGTTACGGACAAAAGACAATGTCCTCAATCTATTAAACTAAGTAGTCTGTATCCTCTGGGTAAGATACATGCCCCTGTCAGTGAAACGAATAGAACAGTAAATATCATGCTTCCAGAGTAGACATATATTATATATGTAAACAATCATTCTAACTGCCACAGACGTCATAACTCAAGAAACAGCGGAGCCATGAAAATACATTAAAATGGGTCTCTTACAGTAAAGCTTGATATATAGTTACACTCCTAGTGTGGCAGATCCAGCTAGTGTGTCTGCGTCGTTCTAGCGTACCTCTTTAAGAGAATAGCAGAGCCGGTGTGTGTGTGTGTGTGTGTGTGTGTGTGTGTGTGTGTGTGTGGTAAAGCGAGAGAGAGAGTGAAAGGGATTAGCTTCGGCGTGAGTACCGACTCCAGCTGTGAAGACGGAGAAACAAAGTGTCTATCCTGTGCTTTTCTTTTTTTTAAAGATTATTTTTGGGCATTTTTAGGCCTTTATTGTCAGGACAGCTGAAGAATTGAAAGGGGGGGGGGGGGTCCGTAAATACGGTACATCTAACTACAGTACAACGTAGATTCAACGCAGAACCATATATCAAGCTTTAGTGTGACAACTCATATTATTAGTCTAAAATAAATAGTTTCTTTACATGATACACACCTTCTGAATGAGACAATAGAGAGTTCAGGTGCTATCAAAAAAAGAACAAAATGTATTACATAGTCCCATTAAGTCCCTTTGGCTGAAAACTCACGGGAACATTTTATCAACATTTAAAGATTTAAAAAAAAGATTTAAAAAAAAAAAGTGTGATTGACTCAGATATCAGTGTTAGTGACGATTCCTTCTCATACGCTCCTCTGCGGTGGGCAGAGATGGGGGGGGGGTCATTTCGGGAACCCCGCTGTGTGGCCGGAAGCTTTTGGAAGGTTGGGCTCTTTTGAAGGTGTACATCCAGAGTGGACGGGTTCAAAGGAAAGGGGGGGATTCTGGTGTCTTGGGGGTAAGTGAGCAGATTTGGTGGGCTGTGGAGGGGCCGGCTGAGGTTCCTGGGGAGGTGTTGCAGGCCTCTGGAACTCTGGTTCTTCAGTCTTGGCCACGCCCCCTTGGGTGTTGTCTCCCTGTGGCCGGGCACAGGGGGTTACGGTGGGTTCAGGCCTGGCAGGGGAAGAGAAGGAGAATGGCCCTGAGGTGGGGCTGAGATCACTGGGCCGCTGCTCCTCCTCCCTGTCCTTCCCCTCTGGGTGGTACTGTTGGAGGCGGATGTGCCAGGCCAGGCTGCAGACTGCAGACACCGTCTTGAACTGGTGGATGACGTTCCGCGGGATGAAGTAAATGTCGTCGTCACACAGCTGGACACGGACGTAACGGATGCCTTCTCTCCTCAGCTGGTTGAGCTTGGCATCGTCTACCCACTGGACACACTGCACGGAGACACACACTCGTTTCATGTTTAACATTTTAGCAGGAGATGCTATCTGTAGTAGAATGGCCAAACTAAGATGTGATGTGAAGTGTGGGAAATTAACTTGTGCAGAGAGAGATTTTAGATCTTTGTACTGGGGCTGCACAATATATCGTTCATTTATCGTCTTTGCGATATCAACTGGCGCAACAAACACATTGCATTAGGCTGAGATCAGGGTCTGAAATTAACACCCGACCACCCGGCCACCCGCCAAATGAGGGTGAATTTTATTATTATATAGCATTTTCATTACCTCACGACAATCCCTGCAGTCCCACGTGCAACCACCGACCAAGCGGGAGTGAGAACGGGTCAAATTCCTTTCTGTGTTTCTGATATGAAGACGAGACGTGTGCGACTCAAACATCTCACATTTACCAACTAAACGTACAGCGAAAGACCGTCCTGCCTTCATGGACATATTTTAACATTAATGTACGCTGGAACGTCTTTTCACAGTAAAGTTGCTGCTGCTTTAAGTCTGTCGGCTCGCTGCTGCTCCGTTCCCCCCGCAACTGACTCACGCACACACACACATAAACACAATCACACACAGTGGGTGCAGGGAAAACCGCAGATGAGATGTACAGGATGACCTTTATTGAGGACAGCTATATTATTGTAGGTGCAATGAAAAGTTAAAGTCCAATTAGTA
Source organism: Etheostoma spectabile (assembly GCF_008692095.1). Taxonomy (NCBI): domain Eukaryota; kingdom Metazoa; phylum Chordata; class Actinopteri; order Perciformes; family Percidae; genus Etheostoma; species Etheostoma spectabile. Next base: position 27,446,813 of record NC_045739.1, on the reverse strand, counting down.
CTTCATCAAACTGTATGAATGTGTCCCAGCCTAGGATAGGAATTGATGCCTTCATGCTGGATTATCAAGGCGGGCCCCCCAACTACAGCAATGTCCATGAGTAGGCTACCATGACTAAGACAGGATAGGATCATAGAGACAGATCAATCCTGTTTTTCCCCTTTTATGAGGGAAAAAACAAAACTTCAGGCCGTGGCTTCGACGTATCACAAAAGACATTCTTTTTTTGTTAGAGAAGAGAATATCAGTAAAAAAAACTGGACTTTTAAGTGTAACTGTTAAGCCTTTTTTTAGGGCTGCCTTTTACGTTTAATTCAATGTTCGCTTGGCCGTGGCTTGGTCGCACTGCATTTCCCCCGACTCATTTCCTGGTTCTCCTTCTAGCATAAACAACATGAAATCAAGGAGAGGGTTAACTTTTCCTGCTACACATTTCCCACTTTGTGTATCTCACTATGACTCTAGAGTCGGTAGCTGTCACTCTCTCACTAGCTCTACCACACACTCCCCACAGACACACCAGCCCTGTTATTCTCGTAAAGAGATCAACGCACACACCAACGCAGAAGCATTAACTTCAGTCTCCCCCTTATGCAACAAGAATTAAAGTCTTGATTCATCACACCAGCCACTCTGTCATCTTTCCTGAAGAAAGTCTTCTACATTTTGACTTCATCACACTAGCGACTTTGTAATTTATTGGGGACCAAGGAGATCTTCTCTGACATACACATCCTAAAGGAGAATGTACCTGAGATACTGGGGGCTCGTACAGATCCAGCTGCAGCCTCTGGACAACTTCATTGAAGTCCCCCGCCTGGAAACACACCGCATCTTTGGTTATCCGAGGCCGGTTGTTCCTGTAACACATTACAAAGACGCGTAAAAAGACACAGACGTACTGCATTGGCGTTTCTCAACACATTACGTCGTTGCCAACATTAATGACTGCGTCCCAACATTTTAGGTTAAGACATATCAATAGACACTCACCATTCTCCAAAGTGCACCGCCTTCAGGACCCCAACAGCAGCGGTGCTCTGCCAGTCAAAGCTCTGGCCTACATGGTCAGCATGGGCCTTAGTCCGGTCCTCAAACAGAACCTCCCTGGGTTCACTGGCCCTCGGCAGGTAGTGGAGGTTTTTGATCTCATTCATGGACCTAGACAAAAAGATGGTTAGATGCGTGTGTGGGGTTTTTAGGCTACACTTTCACAAGCATACCTGAACTCATAAATCTATGTATATTCTGTATATGTATATGTATACTCTGTTTCTATCATGTGGTTCTGGGATTGTGTTCATGTGTTGCCTTTGCAGCTGGGGCAGTACAGTACCTGCGTCTTTTGAATGGAGACTTGGGCATGTCAGCGGTGGGTACCATTTGTTCGCCCGGTCGCACCCACATGATGGGCCCATCGTCACTCTGAGAACGACAGTCCAGCTTCAGACTGGAGAGGCTTCCCCACGGTAGGGTCATCTGTGGCAAGAGGGACACACACACAACCACACACACACCCACAAAGTATAGTCTGGATCAATGGAAGTACATTTCCAGAATCATTGCCTGAAGGCGATGGACATGCAATGGATGTCCCTCATCTTCATCTCTCTGTGTGTTGACGTTCTCAAAGTCTGTACCCTTAGGAAAACAACAACAACAAACATGATCGAGATAGCAAGCTAAGTGCTAAAAACGTTTTGAAGAAAATTTGGATCATGCAATTACACTTGGTTCTTTCAGTGAACAACTGTAAATATTTACAGCAAATATGTTTAGGGGACTCTCTAACTGGGACCAATTGGTGGGATTGCTGTTGAGGAAGTACACACGGAGATACACTGGTTAGAGCTAATGAGGTTTAACCATGTATCAGCTGATTTCAATAGCTCACGTTACTGTATTGTGTGTTACTGTATTGTCCTTCCCGAGACTATTTAGCAGAGGCACCGTCGCTGCGTTTGGCAATGGAGTTATTAGGGAGTGTGGTACATGTACTGCTTAATGATCTTCCAGAGAGACACATACTGAATGCAGCATATTAAGTGATTCAGTCCTGAGGTCTAGAGGTGGATGCACAGGATATGGATGCACCGTGAGTTTAAGGTCCAATATGTAATAGATTTACTGTAAAAAAATCCAAAATGACCCCAATGCATCATCAGATATTAAGCAACGTTGAAATACAAGTTTTTCTGACAACAATGCTAATGCTAGCATTTTCTCCTTTTGTAATTTCCGTTCCGTGACGGAATTTATGTTTGTATTTTGGCCTGTGTGTTGTTATCAACTGCCCAGTTTGACAGCCAGGCCGGGTTGCCAGATATATCTGTAAACACATAAACCCAGCTCGCTACAGCTACAACGTTAGCACAGCCATAAAAGCAGCAAGCAAATGAACAAGATCAACGGAGATAGATTCTACCCGACCAAAAAACAAACAACATGTTTCTAACAGCTGCGTGACCAGAGACTTAACACACCCAGGTAAATATTGGAGATGCTGAGTTGGCTAATTTCCTCCTGAACAGGTAAGCATTAGCTTCAGGTCAATTTATCACGGCTACTAGGTACGGGTATGTTACGTCATTCCAACATTTGTGTACTCACATAGAATTATATCGCTATAGTAGGCTACTTCAGTTTTTTTACATACTCGCAAAAAAAATTAAGAGCCAGTAAAGTGATCCCGACTGGTCCTGGCTAACGCCGCCATGCCTAACCCTGCTAACTGCTAACGTCACCGGAGGACCAGGCAAGCGGCCACGCAGCGTTTACAGCGGCCCGTAGCCTGTAGCCGACAGCGGTGAGTCATTTTAAGCCAAGAGAGGGGGCTGTAAATTGGGAAGAGAGGACCGTGAGTTAGCAGTGTGTTTAGCAATTGTTGCTGTAATTATAAGCTTATAAAGTGTGTATTTCAGTTGGGTGGAAAAGGACGGCGAGGTCGTGGAATCTTTAGCAGTTCCTACTGTAATTCTAAGGCGAGGAAGTGTGTCTGTTAGTTGGAAACATAGTTCAGCGTAAGCACAGGCTTTTATGACAGTCATATAGCCAGCATCTAACATTAGCTACTCCGCTGTGCTGTGAAGTAATATGTGTGAGACAAGCGTCTAGCAACATTGTTGTGGCTGTTGCGGTCTCAGCCTGGCAACCAACGTGAACTTCGAGTCTGGAGAAGAGGGGGCGGGGGAGACGACTCTCTCCAGTATTTTGAATTTGTATTGCAGTAACTATTTTAAACACTAGCTGTCAGTATTACATATTGCACCTTTAAGTCCTCCAATCAGTTGGAAGTCAGCCCAAAAACATTGTTCCTGCTGTGACTGCTGTGCTGGGGTTTACTACATAACATTTCAAAAGTACAACCCCCCGACCCCCATATGGTCCTTAGAATATTCATAAAAACTATAGCAATAAATCTTTTTTCCAACCTTGAGAAAGGGCGACTCCTCCAGCATGTCAAGGAACTCTGGAAAAAAGTCTCCAACTTCCTCATCCACAGCTCCCACCAAGCTGATCTGCCTCATGGGTCCAGACCGGTAGGTTCCTGAACAGTAAGTCCGGCTCACCTAGGACAGGAGGAACAGCCTATGTCATTCAATGCGTCCCAGTCGGCCCTACACACTAATTCATGGTGTATACAGTATAAGCTCTATGCTTATTAGGGCTAGTATTGCCATTGTTTTCCCAAATCAATTCTATTCCAATTCACAAGGTCCCGATTCCATATCCATTAGATTAGGGAAATTTCAGAATAGGATAGTCTTTATTGTCATTGAACATTTACGACCAGAATTGGATGCAGAACTATCAGTGCAAGCGCAAAACAGCTGAATAAATATGTAAACAAGCCTCTAAAAGACACTATACAAATATATAAAAAAGGGACAGGTTGAAAATAAAAAAGGGCAAAAAATTATTCTATAGTTACAATGCTAACCTATTTTTAGAATGCACCAGGTTAATGTTTACATTAATTGACCTACTTTTTGGGGAACAGTTCACCACACCCATGGTGGAAAGGCATATATTAAAAGATCGATACAGGACTTTAATAATTAATATCAGATCACTCAAAGATTGATTGTAATTGGAGAATCGGTTATTTTAAAGAGCCCATATTTTGAAAACAAATAACCTTTTCTGGGATTTGGGGTTTTATTTTGTGTCTCTGCTGCTTCCACACGCATACAAACTATCCATGCTGTTTTGAGTGAGATCCGGTTTCTGAATGTCCTCTGTCTTCAGTCTCCTGGGCAGCTGGTCAAAATCTGCACGGCTTTCTACGTCACTAGCCGAGACGAGGTGGCTAACTGCAACATGCTAGCTTGTTCTCAATGGCAAAACACTGCTACAACACACTAGTTGACCATAATCTCCAAAAGAACTACTTCCTGTCCCTGTTCTGCAGGTATTCCACAAGTGGCCCTCGTCTAGAAGAAGTCTCCCAGCTAATCCTGCCTTGGACTGACCAAAGCTGGAGAAAGAGTTATCTAGCTGATGGGATCTTACCGAGCTACTGCACATGTGTGACTCCCAACAAAGATAGTATAGAAGTGAGATGTGCATTACAACAAAAATATGGTGTTTTTTGAATATGAAACCATGTAAACCTATTCTGGTACAACCTCAAAATACAATTATGAACCTGAAAATGAGCAAAATATGGGCGCTTTAACAAAGCTATGATGCTAACAGTTTTTTTCCAGTTGGTAGTATGCCTTTAGAAAATAGACATACACAGTATGTGGATCAATCAACACAAGTTATTGCTATTGCTTTGCCAAAATCTTGCTGATGTCATAGTGCTTTGAGCAGTACGTTGCCTACAATATTACTTTTCTCTGACATAATCTTTTAAGCCAGAGGTAGAATTTGGCTGTGAAGAAGCTACAGCAACACATCATGCCTAACAGATCCTCTTAAAATCCATAGGATGCCTACATGCTTATGAGTGTGTCTGGGAGATAAGCTGCACATCACAGCCTGGGAGTTTTTACATTATATGCAGATTCCTTTTTTATTATTACTAACAACTACTGTACCAATGTGTAGGTAACTGCATAGAAAATGTGCCAGACTGTAATCACTGCTGCAGAGATTTTCCTGCATAAAGTCATTATCCAGGAATGTGAACACTGCTTTCATAATATATTTTCCATCCATAAGCCTACAAGATGCCGTTTTATATACAGCACTGAGCCCAGTAGAGTGCAGTAGATACAACAAAGAACTTCAGTGCAATACTTCTGTTCTCAACGCATTAGTGTATTCTCTGGACCTCCCCCCCATGGTGAAATGATCAAGCTAGGTCTACTTACCATGCATATACAGAAACCAGCTGAGCTCTCTCTGTGTTCTCGGAAGATCAAACGTTACACATGCAGCCATGCTGGCACACTGTTTCTCCCCTCTCTCTTTTTTTAACCCTTTTTTATTCAGGGCAGGTTCACTGAGAGGAAGCCTCTCTTCTGCAGGGTTGTAACTTTCCACACCCAGATTCGTCCGGTCGGTCTAGGGATTGAACCGACGACCTCCGGTCCCGACGGGTCTGTCACAAGCTTGCTTCTCCAACTTGTAGGCCACCACTGCCCCTCTTCCTCTGCCATCTTTCTTAGACAGTGATGGTACTGTAGGTACAACTCATGGAGCAAAAGCCACTCCATTAGATCTCTCTAAAAACTAACTACTGGGTGGCAAACACGCTCCAAACGCACTGCAGTTTTTTTTTAACATATGCCATGTCTACACCACAGGGAACTAAGTTACTAATGTAGATTCGTTTTAGCTTTTTAATTGAAATCAATTAAGTTTTTATCAATAATATAACAAGGTAACAAAAATCCTTAATGCTTCATTTTAAAGTTCCTCTTCTAAAAAGTCTCTCCATCATTATGCATTGTTACCACTTTTCCTCTCAAAATGCAATATGAGCTCTGACTAGAAGGGACCCTGTGATGCCTAAATTACATTTATGACATTGCAACATGCTATTCTATGCCACTGCACTCTTGTCTACTTTATCAACAATATCTTACGATTTAGACTACATGATTTGTCATTTTAAGTCATTTTTGAAAGATTTTTAAGCGCAAGGTCTCCGGGGAACATTTGCTTTCTTTAGATGGTTTTCTTATATTTCTATGATGGTAAACTGAAACTCTTTTTTGTTTCTGGCCGCTGGTTCGACAAAACAAGCATGAATATGTCAACTAGTTGTTTGTTGCAGCCCTACATTTTAAAATTCAAAAAAGAAACTTACTGTTTGAGCTGTTCAGGAACAACGCTAAGCGAATCCTGTATTTGGTTGTGATAAAAGTGCGGGTGTTGTAGAGTGCAATGCAAAAGGCACACAGACCAGTTGCCTTTTAACATACCTGAGAGTGAAAGTTGGCAATAGTGGTAGTCTCAATGTCTTTCTTGCCCAGTATCTCCATTTTGACTGGTGTGTTTGGGAAGTTGAAGGCAAAGTAGTCCAGGAAGTCGGGCAGGAAGGCGGCTGCTCTGTGCACCACTGCCAAGGCGTACAAGGCTGCACCGCGAGGCTTCTCCGCAAAGGCCAACTCCAGGAACTCCTGGGCAAAGCACTCCATCTCAGCCGGGCTAAGACAAGCTATCTCGTCAGCATAGGCATGCAGAACGGATCCCCCGCCGTTGGCTTGCCTCTCCTCGTGCATGAAGCGTCCGCACCAGGTGCCTGTCTGGATGCAGGAGCTGCGGATGTAGTGGTCTTGGTGGGACAGGAAGGGGACGTGTCCCAGTTTGAGAGCGTGGAGGTAGGGTTGGTGGTTCTCGATAGTGTCTCTGCCAGGCTGGCAGTTGCTGTCGTGCTTCACGGTGCCAGGCAGAGGTGGATCAGGGCAAACGGGCACACTGAGATCTGCTCCAAGCCCCGCACACACAGTCTGAACGGCTTTGTTGTGCATGTATCGGACCTTCTTCCCACTGTGCTCATCCTCACGGTGCTTCTTCTTCTTCTTTTTCTTCTTCAGGAGATATTCCTCCAGTGTAAGAGACTTGCCATTCTCATTGTGGGGCTTTGGCACTACAGATACAGGAATAAGTAAAGGTCAGAGGGGCAGGGTACATGTAGATAGTGAGGGGAAACTGAGAGGGTATTTTGCTCTGTAACCTTGTTAAAGCCTACATCTGATTATTTTCCAAAAACAATGCAGAATTCATTCATTTAGCAATGCTGATTCATATAGGCATGCTACACACACACTTACAACAACACTGTCTCCTGACCCACCAATGCATACATGGATCTGCTCCTACCTACCTCAGTGAACTTCTCACCCCACTCACCACCTCACGTAATCTCCGCTCCTGCACCAACCAAGGACTAAACTGTCTACTATGGGAGACAGGGCCTTCCAAACAGTCACCCCACGGCTCTGGAATGCACTCACAGAGACCCTAAGGGCCCCACAAACTGTGGAGATTTTTAAGAAGGGCCTAAAGACATTCTTATTTCAAAAGGCCTTTTAACAGTCATTGTTTTAATTTTAGTCTCATGGTGTTTTATTATTGCTTGTTGATTTTGTTATATTCTTGAAACTGTTTTTAACTCCTTGCTACTGTAGCGCTTTGAGATTTCAATTGAAATGTAAAGGGCATTATAAATAAAATGTATTATTATTATTATTATTATTGTACATACGTTACCCAGCTTATCTATTGTCATGCACCCTCAAATAACGGACACCGGGCCACAGGCCACACATGAATGAGATTTTATCAGCATATTTAGCATATAGGGATATGTAGTTCACTTGGCACTACAGTGAGCCTCATCTGTTAGAGAGCAGGTAAAACTTACTGGAATCTGCTACCAAAACACTAATTGTAGGCTACACAATTGTTACAGCAGCCTACTAAACATATTAAGGGAACATTGTGAACCTGTTGCAACCTGTCAAAGACTTATGTTTTCCCTGGACACCCCTGTGGGAAAATCAAAAAAAAAAAAATAGGCTATTCATTCCATTTTTAAATTAGGAACCCAGCCCCCCCTTTTTGTATGTATAACATATAAACTCACCCTTGCTTTTCTTCAGTTCTGCGTGTTTCACATTGGCCTCGGTGTTTTCCTTCTTCAGCTTCAGTTTCAGGTCTTTATCCCGGGTTTTTTCTTTGAATTCCTGGGGCTTGGCCTTGACCGTTTTGAGAGGCGTGAGAGTGAAGAGCGCAGGTGGTTCGGGGAGCACCGCTCGCTGCTTCTTCTTCTGCTGCTGCTCCGGCGGTACCTTCCGCGGAGGAGGAGGCGCCAAAGTCGGCTGCAGGTTCTTCGTACCATTGGTAAGACTGCGGTTGTGGTGGTGGTGGTGGTGGTGATGGTTGTGGTGGGGGTGGCTGGGCAGGACGTGTTTATCTGCGCTGAACTTGTGGGCTTTCGGGTTCTGCTGCAGCAGATGCGGCTGCTGGGTCCGGGGCTCGGCGTGTTGCTGCCGTGGGTCCTGACGGAGCTTCACTTTCTTCGCTTCTTTCACACACTTGTCCCGTTTGTCAGCGGACAGCGACAGCTCCCTTCTTTTCTTCTTTTTCCTCTCTCTAATTAATTTCTCCAGACTGTCTATCCTCACATTTCCTTCTTCTACTTTGGCACGGAGCAAGTCGACTTGAGCTGCCATCTTTGCACGTACAGTACATTTAAAAGGACTCGGGTTCGTACTGCGCAGGTGCGCGAAATATTGTAGTCCAACTGCCGTAATTTTGTAGTTCATGTCAGTATACTGGGTCTTTTGCGCACGCGTACTATGTGGAACTGTGGGTTATGTAGTACATTGATATCGCAAAGCTACACGGGAATTAGAGTATTCTGTGCTGACTGCGTGCGGCAACGCACGCACTCACTTCTGCTCAGCTGACGTCATGGTTTATTTATAGTCACAGCCACGAGAGGCAGTGCTTCGCCGCTTATACAGTCGTGATCAATGTGAAGCAGATCAAAACAAGCTAATATTTCCACTCAACTTCACATAGGCTACTTAAATACTCTCTGGAGGAACCAAACGAGGCTGGCTTATGTTAAAGGATGAGTTCACAATTTTTCAAGGCTGTCTTAAATGGTTCCCGAATTCTCTTTCGGGTCTTTAAAACAGGTCTGCTTGCTGTACCTGGTTATAAGAAATCCCTTCCTAGTGTGCTTACAGTGTAAGTAATAGGGGACAAAATCCAAAGTCCTCGTTCTTTGCAAAATACATTTCAGCATTTATTGGAAGTCAATATGAGTCTAGATTTAAATTATACTTTTTATTGCTACAATTTTTTCACTCTGTTGTTAGAACACGGGCCTGAAATACAGACACATGCTCTGGTCCTATACATGCACTAATGGAGAGCTGTCAGAGGGAGGGGGCTGCGACTGTTGGAAAGCCCTTCCCAAGCAGTAAGGGGAGTTCAGTGCCTTGCTCAAGAGCACCTTGGCAGTGCAAGTCCGTACAGGGACCTGAACCAGCAACCCTCCGGTTCCCAACCCCCCTCCCTACAGACTGAGCTGCTAAGCTGGCCTAAAGAAGCCGACTAATAGCCTATTAGTCTCTCATAAACTATTAATGCAGGACTGGGGATTTTCTTCTTCATCACTACATTGGAAACAACCTTTAAACGGCCAGAATCAGACCAGAATTACTGGGATGAGTGACAGCATCAAGCAAAACCTTGTTTCAATGTTTATCCCTCATGTTGTCCTCGGGTCAAACTGACCCGTTTTCCTATATCAATGTTTTTTTTAACTACCCAAAATAACATGATTGATTCATGCACTTTGCCAAGTACAAATCTCTACTTTCATTAATTTTGGGGTGTCTTATTCATTTTTACAGCATTTGAAAAACAAATTGAAGTGGTTTTGAAATAGTATTGAGTAAAAGTTGACATATTCCAGTCTGTGATTATCCATCAACATCCATTCCTTTCATTTTAGTCTGAATAATACCTAGTGTCTGCTTTTCTAACTCAAAAACTAGGTATAATTTCCTTCAAATGAGGTTTATTGACTTAATAAAATTAACTTAAATTCCAAAATCAACTGTAAAACTGAAGTTAATTGTGTAGAAAACATCAAAAAATGAACTTGAAAAAAAGCATCAAAAGTGATAAAAAGGGACAAAAACATAAGAAAAAGTTAAAAACCTCAATAAAAAGCGTCAACATTGTTGATCTTCAATTTTGACGGGAAGACAACACAAGGGTTAAATAGGCACCTGACTATTGGTTTAAGGCCGACTTGAAAAAAGGGGATCCTATCTTTTCAACTTAACGTTTCAAAAGTTGCAGACCCTGCACTATAAACTGTTCATGAGCCAAAAAGGAACCTGGGACTCTTGTGACAGGCCGTTATACTGTCTGATTGTTTTACCAAAGATAAGTGCAGGATCAATAGGCTATATACTTGCTTCTCTGAATCCACAGAAAACAAAAACTTGAGTCATGTTCATTCAGTAAACCTTTATTCATCAGTGCATGAACAGAACGCCATGACCAGATTATTTCTTTTCACCCATTTTACAGTATATCATTTCCTCTAAGCTCCCTTAAAAAAATAATGAAACGATTTACAGAGGGGTTTTTTTCTGCATGAAGGCAACTATTTATACAGGTGCTGTACAATTTATAAACATTTACAACTACCATGATGTCAAAACTAAAATAATATATATGTGTATTTGTGTGTGTGTGTGTGTTGGAGCAATGCAAGGCCACAGTATCATACACGGTAATGGCATGAACAGTAAATTTTACCGTAGCCCATCATATCAACAACAAAGTGGACAATAAATTACTAAGTGGATTCACAGACCAATGCATGTGTTTCTTCTGTACATCCTTAAACAGGCTGGTAAGGCTACGGTTCAAACAATGACTATTTGGTGAATAGCACTTTATCCACCACTAGATGTCTCTGTACTCCATATATATATATATTTTTCCATCTAGGACTTAAAGATACTCTAAGCGATGTTGGGTGACGTTGGTTCTTGTTGACGTTCAAAGTATTTTCAAAGAAAACGAGGCTAGCTTGCCTCTCCCTCCCTACAGTGCTTCCGCGCACTAACCCCCCCCCAGCTCCCTATTCCAATTCCTTCTTATCGGTTATTGTCTGGAACGCTGGAACACTGGTTCTTATGGTTGGTGGTGCAGGTTGGCCGGTTTGTTTTTGTTGCCGTGTGTGGAGCCTGGGCTGTCTACAGAGGACAGGGCTTTTTACAGTGTGTTCAGGGGACAGGCTGATAATGACGAGATACTTTTTTACAGTGTGTTCTGGGGACAAGCAGCTAGCAGATGGTGAGGAAATATTTTTTACAGTGTGTTCAGGGGACAGGCAGCTAGCAGACAGTGAGGAGATGTTTTTTACAGCGTGTTCTGGGGACAAGCATCTAGCAGATGGTGAGGAAATGTTTTTTACAGAGTGTTTTGGGGACAGGCAGCTAGCAGATAGTGAGGAGATGTTTTTTACAGTGTGTTTTGGGGACAAGCAGCTAGCAGACAGCGAGGAGATGTTTGCTGTGTGTGACAACAAATGTGTTAGCCTAAAAAAACGCGTGACATCGCTTAGAGCACCTTTAAAATCCCTGTTTAATTTGATAATCTTTATAAAGCAATTTTAAATAAGACTCCCAAAGAAGCAGTCAAGCCATTTTCACATTATGCACTGTGTGCAACCACTAAATGGAAGCATATTGTGATGACTTTCCCTCCTTGTGTGGAAAACATAACTGCATTCTTAGGGAGCCTGGCTTTATTTATAAAGGAAAAAAACTAAGAAAACAGGAAAGCCAAGATTTTGTTAACAATAAACAAATTGACCATTTCTATTTTTCTCACATTACGGGTTATGTACTAAAAACAAATTGATCAAAAATAGATTTGGAGGTTAGAATGAGGGAAAAGGGATGTGTTTTGTGCCTACATCTGTGATCAGAAAAATACAAATATCTCTTAAAGTTTTCATTTAAGTTGAAGGCAGAGGTCTCACTTCTTACAATCAAGCTATGTTACTCATCTAAAGTATGTGTCAATATATGCGTAGTCATTTTGTTAAATAATATATGTTTTGGATTAAGTACAGTCGATGCTACATATGCGTTATCTAAAAAGACACAGGCCTACATACACACATAGCCGGAGGATCTAAAATACAGAGCTGCTAACAGTAGACAACATCATGAATCAGGCTCGAGCTTAGAAATAGAATGCATAGATTTCATAGTGTTATTGTTTTAGATGATTGGGCTTATCTACACATTCTATTTTCAGCAGTAAAGGACAATTCCGGTGCAAAAGGAACTCAGGGGTTAATAACACATGGGTAGCAAGTCGACCATTCTCTGGGATTTGTTTTCATGCTAATCGAATGTGACCAGTTTTAACGCAAACCGCTAATTAGCTTGTGACGCTAGTAGTCGGGGCACGGGTAAAGTAACGCCAACAAACGCCGTCTGAATGCTTGGGTTTACAGGCCGGGACCCTCATCATGCTACCATGGAAGTGTGGTGCTATTTTGAGCCTTGTTAGTGCTATAGATATAGTTATTTCTTTTTACTCTACCAATGCCCCGGCTACTAGCTCTACAAGCTAATTAGCGGTTTGCGCTAATACTGGTCACATTCGATTAGCATGAAAACTTATTCCAGAGAACGGTCGACTTGGTACCCATGTGTTATTAACCCCTAGGTTCAGTTTTTGCCGTAATGGTCCTTTAAGTCCACATCAAAAGTGAAATGACTCAACATGGATATGTGTACTAACAGTTTTTGCTCACATATAATTTCAATAAATTACACTATGTTTTTTTTAATATTAACACACATGTAACAAACATTAGAACTATAACCACAAGTATCTGGTCTGCTGATTGATGCATATAAAGCTCCGGGGTAGTCTGTCTACCCTCTGATAGGCTAATGATATCAGGTTTAATGTGCACGAATACAGTCACCCATACAGTTCACAATTCTAGTCTAGCTCTTGAAAAAGAAAAACCAGACAGTAGAAGACACTGTTTCACCCTCAAGAGAAACTCAGCAGCCTCACTTTCTAGCGACAGCGGCGGTGAATCAATCTGGCCGAGGAAGAAAAGCGGAGTGACTGTCTCAGAACTTTAAAGTGACAAAAAATAAAAGTGGGGATCCTTCATCGAGGCGGGTAGACAGGGAGAGCAGTACATCTCATTACCCACAAACGGTCTTCACAGTGAGTGCAATACGGAGCAGCTTCTTCATAACTGGAGTCTCTGATTGGCACAAAATAGACTTCAGTGCAACATCCCAAAAAAATCTCCCTCAGAACCAACCTGTTACACGCACGTCCGCGCATCTTCGCACGGTACAAACACTCCTGTCAGCAGCTGGATGCCAACTGACCGAGGCAAACTGGGTGAAAAAAGTTTTAAAAAAAAAGAAAAAATCCGAAGCAATGAGAAGCCATGTTGCTGGTTACACAGTGATTTGCTTTGTCTGTGAGTGTTACAAAATAAAAATCCTTCCATCCTCAAAAGTACATCTTTTAGTGGCTCAGCATTTTCTTAAGGGTCGCAGAGAGTCCTGGATGGGTATCAGATATCTGCGTAGGTTGTGTCCGCCTGGGACTGGATCTTTGCAGAACTGGGAACTTTCCACGGACCGGGGGTGATGGGAGCCTTCTTGCTGGTGGTGGTCCCGTTGCAGCTGGGGTCCTGAATGCTACTGCTTGAACCTCTGGGATCCTTTCTGTTCCCTTCTTCAGGTGGCCCATGATACTTGCTTTCCTGACGTTCCTTATCCCCCTTCTCCCTTCTACTCCTCCGGCTCAGGGTGCCACTATCGGCATCCGGACCTGCCCTCTCCCTGTGAGTCTGGGAGTGGGATTTCTGTGCCGCTGCCTCTTGCTCGGCCCTTTTGCTCTTCTTGCGTTCACCAGTCCCCGAGCTTTTGTCTCCGCTCTCCTGCCAGGAGGCCGCATCCTCCTCCTTGTACCTCCAGTCTTTGCCTTCTCCAGAGGCAGCGCTGGGTTGCTGGCCAGCTGGACGCCGGGGGCTCTGGGGCTCCTCCAGGTTTTTCAGAGCCACAGCGGGGTCCGGCTCCCTCTTGGAGCTCTTCCTGGGGCTAGAGGAGCGGTGGTCTCTCTGCTGCCCTTGGGGTTTTCTGTCTTTCCCCATATCCTCCAAGGATCCGCCGTGGCGTTGCTCGGTTTTCCTGGGGCTCTGAGAGCGCTCTTGGTGATCTGGCCTACCTTCAGATGCTCGCATGGGACTAGAGGGCTTGGAGTCACTCCTGCTTGTTTTTCTGGTGTGGGTGCTGGGACTGGTGGTGCGCTTCTGGTTCTGGTGAGAGAGCTGTTGTCCTCTTGATCTGTTAGCCTGCCTAGCATGCTCCTGCCCACCGCCAGGGGAACCCGGCACCCTGGGATCCCCCCTGGAGAACTCCTCAGGGGCGGTTGTTTTGGGTGAAGATGGAGACAGTTCCGAGGCAGAGAGGGTGACAGAGGATGGAGAGGCTGGAGCCGACTGCCCGTCAGATACCGAGAGTCTGGGAAAGCTTGAGGTTGGAATGGTTACTTTGTCCTTTGAACCTGAGAAACAGGCAATGGGAAGTAAGAAAATGTTCGAGCTGAGCAACAATGTATGTACTCCCGGGTCTGCATCCAGTGGTGGAATTTAATTAAGTACCTTTACTCAATTACTGTACTGACAATTCTGTGTCTTTTCTTTTCATGCCACTTTGTACTTCTACTCCGCTACATCTCAGAGAGAATTATTTTAAATTTTACTCAACTACATTCATCTGACAGCTTTAGTTACTAGCTACTTTACAAATTTAGATTGTTACACACAAAACACATGCAGTTTATAAAATGTGATTTTTCTTCATTGAGTACTTTTATTTTAATTACTTTAAGTACATTTTCCGCAAGACCTTGTAACAGTAAGAGTATTTTTGCAATGTGGTATTAGTAACTTTACCAAAGTAAAGGATCTGAATACTTCTTCCACCACTGTCTGCATAAGCTAAAATAATATTTCACACATTCAATACAAAAATTTAAGATTAAACATGTCATGCAACAGAAGCACAATATTGTCATATTGTGAAATAAGATGTCTGCCTCGCTCGCTTTCTTAATAACCCTCTGTAATATTGCTCTAAACATTTGCCTTGTTTGAGAGATGTATCAGCCGGCAACATAGCCATCAATGGAAAAGGTGCTAGCATTCGGCAAGCACTGACGTTTCACCCCCCCACCCCCCCAACCCGGTGCTGATAAGAATTGCACAGCTGTGACTGAGAGCAGATATATGCAGCAGAAAACCAGAGAGAGAAAAAGAAGAGTGATGAACTTAAAGTGGGGGCTGAAATGATCTTTTGGATTTCTAGGAGCGATAACTCAAAGCAATTTATCAAAACGTGGTCTTTGGATTCAAAGGTTGATGCCAGTGAACGCACACGGATCCTTTAACCGCTTGTCACTCACTGACCGATATCGGGTTTAGGATTACTCTCCAGGTCTCCATCTTCATTCAGGATGATGTGTGTGTTCAATGGCATCCCAGGTTTTTGCAATACCCCTTAAAAAAAAAAAAAACTTGCAGAGCTCTGAAGCCTCCCAGCGGGCCTGCAGGTCTGTTCATTCTTCGAGGACTCACTGCTTTGGTTCAGCCCTCCAAGGGAAGAAGAACTCTGCTAACCGATCTTTTTTTCAGATTGATCATGGGGATGAAGGAAGGGACAGAGAACAACACTTTAAGAGTAACTTCGTTTTTTGTTTTTTTTTCTCTTCAAACTGGACCCTATTTCCCCATGTTTTAGTGTCTTAGTGACTGATGGGAACAACAATCTGACACTGGTCCAGTATTAAGCAAGACTGCTGCCGTCTGCAGTGGCACAACAAGCTACAATGTAAGTTATTGGGCAATTGCGCACCTTCCATTTACGTCCACAAAAGTGCTTGATTTGCCACTGACAAGCTCAGAAAGAGTAAGATCCTTTTTCTTAAACATAAAAACATCCCCAAAATCTCAATTGCCAAACCCACCAGACTCCATGGAAATAAAAAGCAATTTCGTCATCGTAAATACACTTCATTCAAAGTCGACACATACAAAATAAAACTATGAAAAGTCATTTTGGTTTGTGTTCCCACTGTGTCAACAATTACCAATCTGGTTTAGTTTTTAAGTAAACCCTTAATGCACCCATTTACATGTGGAAATATACTGGTACTATACACGCTAAAGTGTTGATTATTTAAATGGAGTCTGGTGAGTTTAGCAATAGCGATCTCAGAGCTGTTTGTAGCTAAAAAAAAAAAAAAAAATGAAGGTCTGTGTCTGTAGGGATCATTTCATAATGTTGACAGACACTTACATTATCAACATGAGCCTGTCAAAAACAGCACATTTTGACAAAATCGACAATGCACAATTGCCCCATAGGATTACATTATAGCACGGTTTGTGGCTGCCGGATCACAGCGTTCTCTCTCAATATTGGACCAATTTAAAAGATTGTTGTTCACATCAGTCACTTGCACACAAAAACATACAGTAGGTAAATAAGGTCCAGTTGAATAGAAAAAAAAACGATGATACCCTTTAAATCTGATAGATGAATCACTTTGAAAGGAGAGGTTAAAGGCAAAAGTACAAGAAGTACAAGGTTTACCAAGGTAATTAGGGACAGACCGACAAAAGCAGTGAGGCCTTTAGTGATGCTCTGGTTTCATGTAGAAGCACAGGGTGGAAGAAGAGTGCCGACCTATAAGAGGAAAAGATAAATAGGTAGAAATAGACAGCCGTGCCAATGCAGAAAACAGGAGCAGATAAAGAGCACGAGATGTAGATCCAGATAGAAGGAGTGAGAATGACAGGAGAAGTCAAGAAGAGAGAAGCTCGCAACACATGCATGAGAATAAAGGAAACTCTCTGCCCAGCTGTCACGCAGATCCATACAAAAGCTTCTAAATATTCTAAAAACTGGAAATATGCTACTGTGTAGATCTAAATGCAGTGCTAACAGCGTGAATACTGTACATGCATGCGGCTGACAGCAGTCACTCACTGTGATCCGGGACCAGGCCCTGGCCGGGTCGAAGCAGCAGATGAACTTTACTGCCTCCTGCTTGGATCAGTTCAATTGCACGAGTGTGTGTGATGCCCTGCGTGGCCTCGCCGTTGATCTCCACTATCTGATCGCCAACCTGCGGTGGTGGAGAGAGCATTCAGATCCTTTACTTTAGTAAAAGTACTTAACACACCATTAAAAAAACCTTGTAAAAGGTCCTGCATTAAAGTGCCCATATTAGGAAAAAAATCACTTTGTCTGGGTTTTGGGGTGTTATTTTGTGTCTCTGGTGCTTCCACACACATACACACTTGGAGAAAAAAAAACTATCCATGCTGTTTTGAGTAAGATACGGTTTGTGAATGTCTGCTGTCTTCGCAACTCTCCTGGAAATTTAATTTAGAGTCGACAGTTGTCCCTGGATATCTATAGGATTCTACATGATTCACTTGTTGACCGTTTATAATTGTGGCTGCATATCCTGGAGTTTTACCAAAATAAATGTGCATATCCTTTGTTTTGGATATTTTCAATTGAAGGCGTGACCCCTTACACCATTGGACAAGTCTTCAATTATTGTTCCGTGGCTTCTGTAATTTTTATGGAGAAGACTCACTATGACGGAGCCATCAGCATATTTAATGATGGACTTATTTACACATGTTCGTATATAGAATGAACAGAAGGGGTGAAAGTACACATCCCTGTGGTGAACCTGAGGAAGAGTAAAGCTGACCAGACAGAGCTCCGTTACTCTCTGTGTCCTGTTTGTTAAAAAATCCAAAATCCAACTAACAAGATTGGGACAAAAATCAAAATGCTCAACAAAGCGGTTGGCTAAAATATGAGGTTGAGTTGTATTAAAAGGGGATGGGAAATTAATAAAAAAGAATTTGTGCATGGAACCCACTTCCCTCAAGGTGTTTGAAATGAATGAAGCAGCTTGAGAGTGGCATCTTCTACTCCCCTCACATGCTAGCAAGCTAGCTCGTTCTCGCTAGCTCCTTGTCAATGGCCAAACACTGCTCCAACACACACTAGTTGACCATCATCTCCAAAAGAACTACTTCCTGTCCCTGTTCTGCAGGTATTCCACAAGTGGCCCTCGTCTAGAAGAAGTCTCCCAGCTAATCCGGCCTCGGACTGACCAAAGTTGGAGAAAGAGTTATCTAGTTGATTGGATCTTACCTAGCTACTACACATGTGCGACTCACAACAAAGATAGTATAGAAGTGAGATGTCTCACTCTGTAGCTAAAAGAGAGACCTAAACACACTGTGCAGTACAACAAATAATATGGTGTTTTTTGAAAATTAAACCATGTAAACCTATTCTGGTAACAACCTCAAAATACAATTATGAACCTGAATATTTGCATAATATGGGCACTTTAAACTGTGTTACTGTAGGAAACGTATGTAAGTAAAATGTACTTCTAGTATTACAAGTAAAAGTACTCAATGGAGAAAAATCCTCACATTTTAGACACTGGAAACGATCAGGTGGGACAGAGTGGGAGAGACGTGAAGCAGAGATACTAAATGAGAGGAAAGGGACCGGTGCACGCCGGTGTTCTCAAAACAACAGGAAATAAGTGATTGTGGTTTATCAGAGGCTGTGACAAACAGCTGACGGAGGCAGTTAAGGTACTTTAAAACCCTTGTTGCCCAATTGCTGCAATTTGTGTCTGAAAATCAGACTCCACTTCAAAGTCATAACCTGAACACATGGACACTTATTGTCAGTGTGACTTAGACTTCCTAAGGATATCATTTTTCCTGATGTCAATACAAAAAAGCTCCTCACGCTTTTTATATTTTAGATTATTTTTTTTGTAGCCTTTATTTTAAAAGGACAGCTGGAGACAGTGCAGTAAGGATTGGGCCCTGGAAATGTACACGGGCGCACGCTCAACCAGGTGAGCGACCCCGAATCATCCTGTTTTTAGGTTTTCTTCAGTATCAAAGGAAAAGTATCCAGTGATAGTTGGATGGTAGGCCTACATTGCTAACAGAAACCGCTAATAGCTAATTCGGCAAAGAATTTTGCCACTTTGCAAAAATGCAAACATATATACAGTATAAATAACACACACTATATATATATATATATATATATATATATAGGGCTGTCCATCAATTATGTAAATAATTGTGATTAACTGCATGAGTGTCCTAGTTAACTTGCAATTACACACAAACTAGACATAAATTAATCACACATTGTATCTATTCTAGATGTACTTTAAAGAGATATTCTTTCAATTTTTGAATGCTCAAGTGGTATTTGAGACCTCGACTACTCCGGTTGTAACTCAATTCATATCGACGGTACATGCAAATCACTTTATTCTTGTGGATAGAACCATCTAGAAGGGCTTTAGAACTAAAGTTGCCATTCAAAAGAAACTGTTATTAATTTCTGCTATTTATTTCTTTATTTCTGCTAGCCATCCACTCCCGTTCATGGATGTTCTATAAGACACGTAAGACCTGCTCCCGTTCCGCTGTCACATCTCCGCTGCACTGTTTAATTTTAATTCAATTTTTATTTTTTTATTTTAATCAGTTTACTGATCCCCAATGGGGAAATTACAATTTACACTCTGTGCCCACACTTTGTTAGTTATCACACACAGTCCTGAACTACACACACACACTAATGGAGGCATGTTGGAGTTAGTGCGCTGCCCGCCAAACCAGCGCCCTGAGCGGTTGGGGGGGGGTACGGTGCCTTGCTCAAGAGCACCTGGCAGTAGGAGGTGAAGTGGCATTGCTCCAGCCACCAATCCACACTCCGTACTTTTTGGTCCATATGGGGATTTGAACCAGTGACCCTCCTGTTCCCAACCCAACGCCCTACGGAATGAGCTACTGCCACCCCAAAGAACATGCTGTCAGAAGAGGGATGATTTAGAGGGATTTAGTGTTTAACCGAGGATCTGTGGACGCATGCATGGGAATGAACCAGAAATATATTTGAATATATTTAAAAGTCGCTAAGAGGGTCAGAAAAGTCGCTAAATCTCGAGAGAAAGTCGCCACGTAAGCAGAACTGTCCACAAGGTTACTGCTGCAGCTTCCTGATTTCCCAAACGTCGGAGCAAAACCACAGAACCTGCGTGTCGCCCGTTTAAAAAATGAATGGCCGTTATAAACGCGTTTATTCTGACAGCCGTAATATATAATAACTGGATTGAAAAATTCCAAACCTTTTAACTTAGGGCGCTTAGTTGTCTTGATTTGGTATGATGACGGCCCACAGTGTCAGTAAAAAAAAAAAAAAAAGCCTCACGTGTATCCTGCCGTCTTTCAGAGCAGGTCCGTCCTCTGCCAGTCGCAGGATGAACAGGCCCATGTTGTACTCCTTCCCTCCTCTCAGACTGAAGCCGAAGCCCCGCTGGCTGCGGTCCAGCTCCACCACCAAACAGCCCTGTAGTTCACACACAACAACGTCAGCTTTGGAGACGGTTGCACTTCTTGACAGGCACAAAAATGTTTTCATAACCACTAGGACTGGGTACCAGCAGCAAACCAATACCGTGACTGTTACCAATTCTTTTTTTTCTTTTTTTTGAGTACTTTACTTTCATTTTCAAGTTTATAACAACAAAAGCAAACACAAACAACAATCCCCCCCTCAAAAGGATGCTCCAATGAAAATAGTATTTTGAGGTCAGTCACATTCCAACATCACATTATCCACGTAATCTAGATGGGCTGCCACATTTTAATAAAGGTGTATTCCTTTCTAAGGTTATATGTAGTTGTTATTGCAGTTGTTCATTTCTAAATACCATTTAGTTATGGATAGAGGGGAAGCAGATTTCCATGTGACCACAATACACTTTACACCTAACCCTAAGGATATCATGTTCCTGATGTCAATACAAAAAGCTCCTCATTAATCTAGAACCTACGTGAGATTTGTCAGGCTTTTCATTTTTAAGATTATTATTTTGTAGCCTTTATTTTGTCTCATAATCGTATATGTTATTTTTTCTAAAGGCACACAAATACCATTTAGTTATGGATAGAGGGGAATCAGACTTCCATGTGACCGCATAACACATTACACTAACCCTAACCCTAATCATTACAAAAAAGATACAATACACTTTCTGGCCACTGCCCAAAATTTTATTTGAAATATGTTAAGTGGTTCACCCATTTTCATAAAGTTCCCCAGCAAGCAAAATTCTGACTCAACAGGTAATGAAGATACCGGTTCTAGAAGGAGTCTTTTTTTTCAATACCAATATTATACATAATATTGTACAACAAAAAGGACACTACAACCAGGGCTGTAGTACTCGAGTCTGGTCTTGGACTCGAGTCCGGACTCAAAAGCGTTTTTCTAGGGACTCGGACTTGTCTCGGTCTCGGCCACTGGTCTTGCAAAATATGGCTTTTGGTCTTGACCGAGCCCAGGTGTCTTTATTATGTTGATAATAATATTGGAAGGAAAGTGAAACCCAAATTGATTGTCTTAATACTGTCATGCATGAGACCTTTTTTTCTGTCCTGGACTCGGTCTTGACTCAGACTGGAACCTTTTTAGGCTCGGTCTTGACTCGGACTCAAACCTCTTTGGACTCGGTCTTGACTTGGACTCGACTAGTTCTGGTCTTGAACTTGTCTTGGACTCAACAAAGGTGGACTTGACTACAGCCCTGACTACAACATTACAGTCATTATGGTACTGCTTTTACTAAAGGTAATACGTCTCTGGGGATTTGTACTTTTACTTAAGTACTGAGATTCAGTACTTCCTCCACCACGGCAAACATAATCAACTGTAAGACTGTGTAGAACTTAATCATTCCGGCTGCGGTCTTACCTGCTTAGAGCCCGACATGAGTGTTCCCGTCTCTCTTGGTGGGAATGAGTTCCTGATCTCCGTGTCCCCGTTCCTACCACGGAAAAGACCACATGCGTTATAATGTGACCAACATGCTGTGCCTATGATATATATTTACCCATGTTGTTTTTCTTTATGGATTTGTGTCTTATTTTATTTTTTGGGCGATCAAATTTTTGCTGTGTTCTTTTTAACATTTTATTTATAGATAATTTTTTGGGGGTAAGACATGCAGGAAATCGTCATAGTTCGTATTCAAACCCTTGACCTCTGCATTGAGGCATAAACCTCAAAATACATGTGCGCCAGCTCTACCACGGAGCCAACCTGGCCACTATTCTTTACACATTTAAGAAATAAACTGACAAACAATTACAAACATTTGTTTGTGTTTTAGGACAATATGCCACAATATTGAGATGAGAATTGAAAAATAGCCCATAAACAGCGTATAAAATAGACAAACAAGTGTAGAGAAACAAAAGAGAAGAGAACAATTACTACAAAGTACAATTTTGGCATGTTCCAAAAATGATTATTTAATTGATTCAGGTCCTTTATTTTGACATAGTTGTTATAGTAACTTGCATGTCCTTGTTTCTATTCCAGTCATTGCGTTTGACACTTTAAGCACTGCTGGTGTAGTGGGTTCTAAATTTTATTGTTTTTATATTGTGTAATATTGAAAATGAGGGCTTGCCCACAATAGTACCTCTGAGACCTAAATACAGGTTGATGATGAATACAGAGTTACAAACAACACTTATATACGTACACTGTATATATGTATATCTCAATATATTCAGACGCTAACACTACTGATCCAAGATCTGTGACCTGTCTCAAGGGGAAGGACTATCTGCTGTGGGGAAACAACTTAAAAATGTCTGCACTCAGTGTTGG
The DNA here is from genome assembly GCF_008692095.1 of Etheostoma spectabile. Taxonomy (NCBI): domain Eukaryota; kingdom Metazoa; phylum Chordata; class Actinopteri; order Perciformes; family Percidae; genus Etheostoma; species Etheostoma spectabile. Next base: position 27,424,008 of record NC_045739.1, on the reverse strand, counting down.
ACAATCGTATTGTTACATGTTTGCAGTAATGCCCGCGTGTGAGCTACAGCACATGCAAGTTAGGGTTATAGTAAGTCTGTGCAATTAACAGTGGTGGAAGAAGTATTCGGATCCTTAAAATAATTACTATGACACTGTAACTGACTTTGTTGCGAGTAAAAGTCACTGCGTTGAAAAAGTTATTTGAGTAAAAGTATGCAAGTAGCATCAGGAAAATGTACTTTAAGTATTAAAAATCAAAGTACTCACATTTTACAAACTGGAAATACTCCAAACTGTTCTGTCAATCCACTGTTTAATCCGTTTAACCCTTGTGTTGTCTTCCCGTCAGAATTGAAAATCAACCTTTTTGATGTTTTTAACCCTTTCTTACGTTTTTGTCCCTTTTTTCAACACTTTTTTAAATGTTTGTCACTTTTGACACTATGTAACACTAACTTCTTAACTTTAGTTTTACTTTATTTTTGGAATTTATGGTCAATAAACCTTATTTATAGGAAATTGTACCTAATGTTTGAGTTAGAAAAGCAGATTTAGGAATTATTTCGACTAAAATTAAAGGAATGGACGTCGATGGATAATCACAGACTGGAATATGTCAACTTTTACTCAATACTATTTCAAAACACTTCAATTTTTTTTTTCTGATGCTAGAAAATTGAATAAGACACCCCAAAATAATAAAAGTAGAGATTTGTACTTGCCAAAGAGCGTTGTGTGGAATCAATCATGTTATTTTGGGTAATTATAAAGAACATTGATATAGGAAAACGGGTCAATTTGACCCAAGGACAACATGAGGGTTAATGTGTTTTGTGTGCAAAAATCTACATTTGTAAAGAGTAACTAGTAAAGGAAGCTGTCAGATTAATGTAGTGGAGTAAAAAGCAGCCCTAGTGTCCAGTATGATGTGCTCGGGCCACCCCTTCATTAGAGCAGCGTGAGCCTCTTTCTGTTTGGTTTCATATTACAGTGCAGACCTAAATCCTTCAAAGAGCCGTGTTGCTTATACGGTTCAGTGGCAGATAACGGGGACATACTTTAATGCTTCGCAGAGCTCATTACAATGCCTCAGTGGGGAACTTTACTGTGCTCCCGCCCTAATCTAAAGAGTCGAGGCCTTCTTAGCGGCTCTGGCGTGGGGAAGTGTTTACACACTTGATGCGGTCTCCGCTCATATCCAGCCTGGGCTGACCCAAGGCATGTGTCGGTGATTAGACGCAGAGGAGGGGGAGGGGCTGCTGCTGAGGAATGGACGGAGGCAGTGTAGGATTAGCAAGGCGGGAAGACGCGTGGGATTTCCCCATTTCTCGTCTACATATCCCTGCCCCAAATGAAACAAACGAGAAAAACTTTGGAAAAGGCGCCAAAAAAACACTGAAAAAGCATCGGTAGAAAAAAACAAAAACAAACAGGTGGGGCAAAATGTATTGTGGACCTATTGAGGGAGGGCCGGATCACAGACTCAAAGCAGACTAAATTTGAAATAATGCACCACTGGTCATCAGGACAAGCTGTATGGTCTCTTTACATTCCCTCTTCATTTTTCTCCTTTTGAGAATATACGTAGAACACATAAAGCTTTATCAGACAGCAGGCTGTTATTATAAGAATGAGTGGAAATAGACATGTCTCAGAAGGAATGGAAGAAGAAAAGTATTGCGAGGGAACGCAAAAGTAGTCCTCTCAAAATGTCACAGTGACAATTCAATGCTACTTCACTAATAGACCATATTATACCTAAAATACAGCATTTTAACACTTGTGTCGTCTTCCCGCCGACCTGGAAATTTTGGATTTTCTGAGTCAAAACTCTTTATCGAGGTTATGGTCGTCTTTTTTGACCCTTGTGTGGCTTTCCCCTCAAGATTTGATCACTTTTTCAACGTTTGTCGACTTATTTTAGGCCTTTTGAAATTTTCGTGGGGTTTCCCCCGAATTTTGAAAGCTTGTTTTCACTTTTTTTTCTCACATTTTTGTTACTTTATTCGAAATCTTTTTACATTTTTGTCACTTTATTTGACATTTGTTCGCATTTTAACTTGGGAGGAGCATTGTTGGGAACGATCCACGTTACTTTTTTGGAAAATTAGTTTAAAAGAAACCTAAATTTCTGATATAGAAACTTTTTGGAAAATGGTCCAATTTGACCTGAAGACCACAGGAGGGTTAGACTAAGTAAAGGGAAAGAAAGATCCAATCCGAGCGGCAGTTGCTGGTTGTATTTAGCCGCTACAGAGCTCCAGGACGCCGGCTACCAGCGGCGGTTGTTTAGCCGCCAATAGGTGACTGTGAGCCGGCTACAGGCCCCGCCAGATGATGATCCTTCCAGGGGCCGTGGAAGTGGAGTTCGGGCCAGAAAAAGTGAGCGTTAAGCAGCGCTGACAGTTACCTTTAGGCACCTAAATGACTTGTTAAGTTAAGGAACAGATGGTGGTTTGGATGAAAACACTCCAGAGGAACGAACAAGCGTTTCCTGGGTAAAGCTATTTTTGTTTTCGCGCCGAAATGAAGCTCGAAAGCACTGTATTTTGTGTTGACACCACGTTGTGCTCTTCCATTTTGAGTCAGGCTGCACGATAGAGGATGGATCACTGAACCGAGCTCGATGGGACCCGATGGAACCCGATGGAACCTGACAGTACCCAACGGGCCGGGTTTGGACCGATATTTCGAAATGGTGTTTATGTTTTGGTTGGGCTCGGTCACATCAGCGCAGTAAGGCATTGAACATTTTAAATTTAAAACAGCTTATTATGTAGGTGGAGAGATCAGCAACTCAACTACACGAAGCTTAGTGTCCTTGCAGGACCATCAAGCAGAGGAGGAAGTCCACAGAACCTCTGGTGTGAAGTTTTCGTATTTTGTTCTGTTAGCTTGGGCCATTTTTTAGGCCTATGTTCATTTAATTTCAATTGGCTGTATGATCGGGCCTCTTGTGGGTCTGTGTTAACGTGCGCTTGTTGCCCCGTGTGCTCTGATGCGCTCATCTGCTGACATTTCAGAATGACTTCCTACAGTTGGTTAATGAAAGCGGGCTTTCTACACAAACAAACATACATGTGTCAATAGTATGAGAAAAATAATGAGATTTTAACTGTGTCGGGCTCGGGCATAAATATCTTAATGCCTGTCGGGGTCGAGTCTGGTTTGGACGCGGACGGGGCTCGGACAGAAAAATTAGGCCAGATCCGCACTCTACTGCACGATATGAGGAAAATATGTGATATGCGGTAATGTTGTTGAATATCGCGATAGCAATATTACTGGCGATAGTTGATCAATGTTAGATATAATAGACATTAAAGTGTACTCAGTTCTGCATTTCTGCTGCTTTCAGTATTAAATTACAATTACAATTAAATTGTTGAATTTACAACAAATGATAGGAAATCATTTCCTCTCTTGATGTGAATATAAAAGGCACCACTATTATATAAAAATTACAACTATATGTTTATTGCGGCAGTTAATATTGCGATAGTCTCTATACCCGACGTTCCACTTCTGGGATTGCTCCGGTGCTGCTGGGAATTCCGCCCGATGCATGTATGTCTGTTACCTTCTGCTTTCTTTGTGTTGGTCTAGTAAAGTTAACTGCTCCTCAGAACTATTTTACAGCGGCTGCGTCCGGCAGACTATATATAAGATATTGCGATGATGACAAAATATTATATTGTCCAACCCCAATTTTTAATTTATTTTCCATTGGATATTGAAGGTCATAAATAAGTGTTTTGGTAAGCCTGCTCGAGTGGCACCATATGCCGTGGTATTTAAAGGGTTTTTTAATTATTGCATGTTTTGTTTTGTTGATGAAAAAACATCCCCTCCTCTGCTTTTTTTTCACCCTTTGCACCCTGGACAGAGGGCTAAATGAGGAGCAGGGGAACACACAGTTTGACTTGTGTGTGTGTGTTGGTGTTGATATTGACCAAATGTTCTTGTATATATGTTGGTCTAGTCATTTTAGTTTTTACATTTACAATTTCACTTGTGTTGGGCTAAACCTGTATGTACTATTATAATTATTTCATCTTCTTAGGTGTGACATTGTATGATCTGTCCAGGGACAGCAGATGTAAAATAGCCTTTTGGCTAATTCTGGCACATGTTACATTTTATATGTATTATAAATGTGCATTGTCCCTGTTAAATAAACCTGAAGTTTGAGAATTGCTGCTGCAGCAATGGATTAAAACGTCCCGACACAGGTAATCTTGTTGAAAAAGAAAGATCAAAGAGGAAGTGAGACTCCCTCATTAATCTGTTTCTTTTTCTTTGCTTCGCCATCCAAAAAGGGACCATAAAAGGGATTTTCTGTCTTTCTGGTTGATGAGGAGAATGCGGGCCACAGGAGATGCTGTTGGGCCAGAGTGTAGCACAAACCCCCCGAGCCTGGTTTGAGAGGATCGGGGCTAAGGGAAAACCGGTATTGATCACCAGTGGACTCGGTGTTTGAGAAGGATGCTAGCAAGCGTGTATATTAGAGCTCTAACAATTAAAAATGTTGTTGTAGAATTAATTGTAAAAAAATTTAAAATATAGTCCGATCAATAATCGCTTCTATGATTACAATTTGGCATATCTAAACAAAATCAACAATCACCAGTCACATGTCTTAAGACCTTAGCTAACAAAGAAACCGCCTTATGTTAAACATTTGACAATTAGACCATTATGTAGTACTTGTTACAGGCCTGGTGTATATTGCTGTACCTGTCTGAATAGCTGGGAGGCTGTTGGCCCATAGCTCTGTGTTGTGCCGACGGGCTCTGCTTGGCTGAATTGGTTCCAGATGGAGGAGCGCTGTCTGTGAAAAACAACATTCACACAACAGAATAACCCGTTTAGAATGACACACAGCTCGGGATCTGATAAGGGAAGCCACAAAGCAAAGTCTCAATCCTAAAACCGCCTGTTGACTACTTTAAAGGTCCCATAACATGTTCCCCTCTTGATGCTTTTATATAGACCTTAGTGGTCCCCTAATACTGTATCTGAAGTCTCTTTTATATAGACCTTAGTGGTCCCCTAATACTGTATCTGAAGTCTCTTTTATATAGACCTTATTGGTCCCCTAATACTGTATCTGAAGTCTCTTTTATATAGACCTTAGTGGTCCCCTAATACTGTATCTGAAGTCTCCTAATCAATGATCCACGATCCAATATTATCAATGCTGGGTGAAAATATCGTTTTTACTAAAGAGAATATATCTTGACCGACTTAGATATTAGCAAATAGCACATTGTTGTGTGATTTACACCTCTACATACATGTTGGTCTGGTGTATATACACTCACCTAAAGGATTATTAGGAACACCTGTTGAATTTCTCATTAATGAAATTATCTAATCAACCAATCACATGGCAGTTGCTTCAATGCATTTAGGGGTGTGGTCCTGGTCCAGACCATCTCCTGAACTCCAAACTGAATGTCAGAATGGGAAAGAAAGGTGATTTAAGCAATTTGGAGCGTGGCATGGTTGTTGGTGCCAGACGGGCCCGTCTGAGTATGTCACAATCTGCTCAGTTACTGGGATTTTCACGCACAACCATTCTAGGGTTTACAAAGAATGGTGTGAAAAGGGAAAAACATCCAGTATGCGGTAGTCCTGTGGGCAAAAATGCCTTGTTGACGTTAGAGGTCAGAGGAGAATGTGCCGACTGATTTAAGCTGTTGGAAGAGCAACTTTGACTGAAATAACCACTCGTTACAACCGAGGTATGCAGCAAAGCATTTGCGAAGCTACAACACGCACAACCTTAAGGCGGATGGGCTACAACAGCAGAAGACCCCACAGGGTACCACTCATCTCCACTACAAATAGGAAAAAGAAGCTACAATTTGCAAGAGCTCACCAAAATTGGACGGTTAAAGACTGGAAAAATGTTGCCTGGTCTGATCAGTCTCGATTTCTGTTGAGACATTCAGATGGTATAGTCAGAATTTGGCGTAAACAGAATGAGAACATGGATCCGTCATGCCTTGTTACCACTGTGCAGGCTGGTGGTGGTGGTGGTGTAATGGTGTGGGGGATGTTTTCTTGGCACACTTTAGGCCCCTTAGTGCCAATTGGGCATCGTTTAAATGCCATGGCCTACCTGAGCATTGTTTCTGACCATGTCCATCCCTTTATGGCCACCATGTACCCATCCTCTGATGGCTACTTCCAGCAGGATAATGCACCATGTCACAAAGCTCAAATCATTTCAAATTGGTTTCTTGAACATGACAATGAGTTCACTGTACTAAAATGGCCCCCACAGTCACCAGATCTCAACCCAATTACGGGAGCTGCAAGATGCTATCCTATCAATATGGGCCAACATTTCTAAAGAATGCTTTCAGCACCTTGTTGAATCAATGCCACGTAGAATTAAGGCAGTTCTGAAGACGAAAGGGGGACAAACACAGTATTAGTATGGTGTTCCTAATAATCCTATAGGTGAGTGGATATATTACTGTACTTGCTTGCTTTGCTTACTTCAGAAGTAATTTAACATTCCCATTATCTCCTAAAATATTAATTCTGGAAATCAGCTTCACAGGACTGAGACTTTCTCTGCCAACCTACCATCTTCAGGCACAACGGTGAGGGTGACAGAGTTGCCGGCGTCCTTGATGAGCTGGACGATGTCGTTGTGCGACAGCTCCATGATGGAGCGGCCGTTGACAGCAGAGATACGGTCTCCCACCTTCATCTGACCTATGCGGTCTGTAGGGCTGCCCTCGATGATACGGCCGATCTTGTGAGGTATAACTGAGACAGGGAAACACAGAGGAATGACAACCTGATGAGTCGGCACGTTTGAGAAGCACTTATTCAACAAACCCAACATCAAGAATTCACTTTGAAATAACAACGCATGGACAAAACCACAAATCTTAACGCTTGGCGCTCAGGAAAAAGTCAGCGTTGCCAGCTGAAAATGGTAGTTTTAAGAAAGATTTGGATTGGGCAATAAGGCCGGCCTGCTTGGTTTTTTCAGGGAACAATTGTAAAGATTTACAAAGAATATGTTTAGGGCATTTCCTCTCTACCTGGGATGTTCTGGGACTGATTGGTGGATTGCTGTGGAGGAAGTACACACGGAGATACACTGGTAAGAGATAATGAGGTTTAACCATGTATCAGCTAATCTAAATAGCTCACGTTACTGTAATGTATGAACAGCTAACTTTATCCTGTTTTGTAGAGCCACCATCGCTGCTGGTTTGAAGAAATGCAAACAACACAGAGCATTTTTTTTCCTCCTATCCCAGAAGGCTGTGTGGACTAGCCAGACCTTCCTCCACAGGGCTGTGGAGATAGGTCTGCCAATGTGAGACTAGAGGTTATCTAAAGTCGGTAGGATACATCTTCTAGAAACCACGGATGTCTGCACAATATTTTGTGCCAATCTATCCGATGGGTGAACACTTTGACTTGCTGGTGGTGTAAAATGAGTCAGGGGATCAGCAGAGTCACAGGGATTCATCTTTGGAGTGTCTATAATTGCATGATTTTTTTTAAAGTTTTTAAAGTGTGTTTTTCATTTCTGACCTCCAGGTGGGGGCTTGTTCTTTGACGTGAGGATGACAAAGCCAAAGCCCTCGTTGTCTTTGCGCTGCAGAGTGACATCAAAGCACTCTGGCCGGGCGGGCTGGACGACGTTGGCAACCTCGCCCCGAGGCATCTTGGGAGAGCTGTTGACCAGGGCGGAGGCTACGTGCTGGGGCTGCTGACTGCTCTCCTCCTCTTCACAATCACCTGACAAAATGACAACAAAAAGAAACATTCAGTCTCGAATTTGCGGCCCCCTTGGTTACCACAGGGGTTTGGAAAGGAAACAAGGGACATTTCATCTGAGCTGTATAACCTCGTGGGTTTTCCCCGAAAACCCAAACATTTGGTTTTGGGGTTACTTTTCCCAAAATTCCCTCTTTTTCAACATTTTTGTTTTTTTTTTTGACTACGTTTTGGGTTTCCCGTCTTTTTGTTACTTTTTGACGTTTCAAATTTTTTCCCGAAGTTCTTTCTCCTTTTTTTTAAATGTCTTTTGTCATTATTAATGGGGTGTTTTGGGCTTTGGTTGTTTTTCCCTATTTTGTCAGTTTTCTAAAATCCCCTTTTTTTGTAGGAAAAAAAATCCCCCCCCCAAATTCAAAAAAATAGTAAATTGATCAGTTATGAACTTGTGAGGACGATATAGAACCATCCACATTTTTTTTTCTTGTAAATTTTGGGGTTTGGGGAAACCCCCCAAAATTTCTGTTTTAAAAAATTTTTTGAAAAGGGGGCAAATTTTGCCCCCAAGGGAAAACAAAAGGAGGGTTAAGTCCAAATGTTAAGGTACTTTTACTTTCCTTGAGTCTTACACGTCATTTTTCTTTTACCCGCTACACTAAGAGAGAAAATTGGGCTTTTCCCCTTTACATTCACCGGACAGCTTTATTTAAATAGTTATTTTCACAAATTATGTTTAGGATTTTAAACAAAAAACATTCATTTTATAAAATTTTTATAAAAATTAAAAACTACCCAACAATAATGGCTTACAACCCACAAAAGGATCAGCCATTAAAAACCCTTTAGTTGTGGTTTCCATTTTTTTAAAATGAGGTTTTTCTGCTTTGAGTACTTTTTCTTGTCGACTTACATCTTTTACTTAAACTGTCAATGTAGGATTTTTTACTTGTAAGAGAGTGATATTACATTTGTACTTAAGAAAAGGATTTAATTCTTGTTCCCCCGGGGTTTTTTTTTTTTAAAAAGTAATACTGATACTGTATTTTCTGTTAGGGTTTGGGAGGATGGGCTGCTTTTTGGGTGCTGTTTTTTGAGATTGTGATTTTCATTTAGGGGTTTCCCAAAAAGAAATTGAAAATTCATTTTTAAACCGGGATTTTGGGGATTTTTTTTTTTCCCTTCCCTGAAACAAAAACAAAATTGACTAATACACCTTCTAGGAAAACATATCTGAGACATTTCTAAAACGTTTTGCTTTTAAGAAAAATTTCACACCCAGTCTCCCACATAAATTTTATTTTTATTTTTAAAGTGCTTTAAATATTTTTTGCATTTTCTGCTTTTGTTTGGGGTTCTGCTAGAAACAGATATGAATGGCCCGCCAGGGCCCCGTCTTTTACTTGGGGGGGGGAAAAAAGGGGCCCCCCCCCCCACCCCTTTCCCCATTTTTTTGGAAAAGCCCGGTCACTTGATGGCAAAACAAATTACAAATCAAAACTTTACAAACAGGAGGGACCCCAAAATGTTTAGGTTTTTAAGAAAGGGGCCTTTCCCGTTTGTAGTTTGGAAACATTTGAATCCACGAACAATTATTTGTCAAAATGTTCCTGATTTGGCTTTCTGCGGATCCTTCTACAAATAGACCAAAGCACAGCGGCTTCTATTGAAGAGGCGGTCTTTATTGGACACATGAAATGCAAGACTGTCAACTCTACACTCGAGATGAAAGCCCTTTTACAATTTGTTGTTCAAAAGACACGTTGCTCTACCTCACTCTTCTTTTTGTTGTATGTTTGAGTCCCTGAGTCCCTCTTTTGTCAGCCGCTATTAAGGCATCTCTTTCAAAACCGCTGCTTTGAAAGCATAAACCCTAGCATGATTGATGCCTAATTTCTGCAAACGTGATCAAAGCTGTTGTTGCAATTCATCAAATACGAAGTCATTTCAAACAGGGCTGCTACTATTCATGGAGCGGTTGTTTGTGGGGGTAAACAAGCCTGAATGCAATAGGGGTTTGTGCTCAGCGTATTCTCTCTTTTCTTCCCATTCTTTGAGATGGAAATTGACTCTACCAGCTGATCTTATCTCCACTGCCCTCCACACGGATAAACATAGAGCAAAGCAACTTCTGCTGATATAGTTTTTTTCCCTATTTTGGTGGATGACAGTTCTCCATTTACTTTTCCTTTACTTTATTTTGAAGCAAATACAGAATCCTCTTTCAAAACTTTGAGTTTTTCGTTTCAGGAATGCATAGAATAATATCCTAAAAGTAAGTTTTGATTGAACTTTATTTATTCAGATTTATGTGCAAGGAAAGTCATCCAGAACAAATTTTAAAAGGATTAGTGAAACAAATCCCAGATCAAAGCTTTTGCTCATAGGTCCTCCTCCAGCACACAGATCTAAACAAAAAAAGGGGTAAAAATAAATAAATAAAGAAGCTCCTGAGTGCTATCGGAGAAAACGCAGAGGCTGATTGTTCCATAGAGACTCACCTGCGTGTGTCAGCTTCCTGCGGACTGTGAGCATGACTTGGCCGTTTCGGGCGGCGTTGGTCATCAGCTCCAGCACTTGTTTGTGGGATTTGCCCTTGACGGGCACGCCGTCTATACACAGCAGCTCATCCCCCGCCCGCAGGCGCCCATCCTTCTCAGCCGCTCCGAGTGGCACGATGGCACCAATGTACACCTGTGGAGGCAGGAAGATATGAGAGAAACAGCTTGGCTCACTGACCTGGGCCCGAGTGAGCACGAGGATTGACTTGCATTACAGTAAATAATCAGGTGAAATCCTCTCAGTTGCTTTGAGCATTCAAAGACTTGTTTCCTTTGTGCAAAGTAGAGGTTTGCCGTTTATTCATTTATTTTAATTTTTGGACATTCAATAACCCAATTTTCCTACAGCAATACCAGAAAGTCCAGCTATTTCACTGAATGCAGCTCTTGTACTGATTTACTTGGTGTGTGACTGCCGTTCTCTAATATCTGAGGGTTTGGGATTACTGCAGCACGCTGGATGGCTGCTACCTACCGGCTGATCCGGGCCCTCGCCTCCGAGGACTCTGAAGCCAAAGCCTGACTCCTGGTTCCGTTTGATGAACACGTCCAGATCCTTGGTATTAGGAGCTGCAGAGACAGGAGGAAAGTGGCTTTTTATTTGACTGAACACTTTTAAAAACTGGTTAAAAACGCTGCTTTTTACTAATGTCTATGTCTAAGTTTGTTTGTTGTTGGTCTATCTTTTGCTTTGGTGGGTGTGTTTGTTTGTTTGTGTTTGTGTGTGTGAGTGTGTATGCGTGTGTGTGTGTGTGTGTGTGTGTGTGTGTGTGTGTGTGTCTGGCTCTCTGTGTAGTTGCAGAGAATTTGCCATCAAGACAAGCCACATGAATTCTGCTGTTTGTGTGTTTGTGTGTATTGTATAATGCAGTGGTCAAGACCAGTGAGTCAAAGAAATACTGGATTCCAATAACTAAAAGATATTATCTTGTGTTTACATCTTGTTTGAATTAGAAGGAGATATCTTGAGCTTTCCTTTGTCAGATAAAATATCTTAAAATGAAATGAAAGTGTTTAAATTCAGCAGTAGAACAATTAAACTATTGAAATTGATGAATGGATAAGTTGATCAACAGAAAACGCTCTATTTCATACATTAAATACCACATCTAATTGATCAGACAAAAAAAAACAACGTAGCTTGTGATGGGCATCATTATTTTTGACAATGCATTATCTACAGTACCTGATGAACAGTGCCACATGCAATCTGCGAACGCAGAATTACGCAGATATTCCGCAGATAATTAAAAATAGTCTGCTTAATACTGCAAAATTTCCTTCTGCATCACTGCTGAACAGTGCAATCTGCAAAGTCATGCTGAATGGTGGCCGGTGGAGTCCTGAGCCATTGGGTCTGGACACTCAAGACTCCATGCATTCCACCGTGTACACTTACGCTTGCTTTCCAACAAGGCCCTGGACTTGAGGTAGAGCTCCGACGCGTCCGGTTTGGGTGAAGACGAGCGCAGCGTGTTGCCAGAGAAAGGGAGCGGGTTGGGGGCCACCTCGGCCTGCCCGAGGGCCTCTGTGCTGTTAACCGTCTCCTGTCGCTGCGGCTGGACGATGGACTGGGGCGATGCATGGGACAGCTGCTGGGACGCCTGTTGAGGAGCAGGCTGGGATGAGGCCTGGGACATGGGAGCTGTGCACTGCAACACAGAAACAAGAGCTGGGATGTAGTGTAGGTAGAGGTGGAAAGAGTACACACATATTCTACTTAAGCAAAAGTACTATTAGTTTGACTCCCGCACACTGGCAAACTTGCAAAAAATGTGTTCAGTTTACTAGTAAGTAACGTATTTGTACTAGACCATCTTCAGGCTCAGTTTTTGCCTGGAGATTCAACTTTTGATCTACTTGTCCCCCACCGATGCACCGGTCTCATTTTAGATGTAGTAGTAGTATTTTTCTGTACTGACTTAAATACAAGTAAAGTTACCGGTGTATAAATTAAATTCTACTCAAGTAAAATGAAAAAGTAGTAAAAGAGATGTGCTTTTTTATATTCCTACTTATTTTAGTTTGTTACTGTTAGTAAAGTACAATACTTCAAACAAAACATACTTAAGTAAAAGTACACAAAAACTACTCAATTACAGTAAGTAAGAAAGTGTAATTAGTTACTTTCCAGCTCTGAGCGTAGGGCTGTGCATTTAATCCAATTAGGATCGAGATTACGGCAAGTCTTATGGCTCCTAACAATCACAAATTTTCTTTATAAGTTTTATTTCAACATTAATATGAGTTCCCCCAGCCTGCCTATGGTCCCCCAGTGGCTAGAAATGGAGATAGGTGTAACCCGAGCCCTGGGTATCCTGCTATGTCTTTGAGAAAATGAAAGATCACATGGGCCAATGTGGAATCTTGCCCCTTATGAGGTCATTAGGGGCAAGGTTACCTCCCCTTTCTCTGCTTTGCCCCCCCATGAGAGAGAGACATCATGGCAGTGGCAGTTGGTCAAGGCCCCCCCTCTCCTCCTTAAAAGCTACAGACTCAGAAATTGCACATACTAAGGAAAGCACATTGTGGGACTGGCTCTAGTGGCTGTAATTCTGCACATGGGCTGAATTTTGGGAGAGAGATACAGTATTAGGGGACCACTAAGGTCTATATAAAAGAGACTTCAGATACAGTATTAGGGGACCACTAAGGTCTATATAAAAGAGACTTCAGATTCAGTATTAGGGGACTACTAAGGTCTATATAAAAGAGACTTCAGATACAGTATTAGGGGACCACTAAGGTCTATATAAAAGAGACTTTAGATACAGCATTAGGGGACCACTAAGGTCTATATAAAAGAGACTTTAGATACAGTATTAGGGGACCACTAAGGTCTATATAAAAGAGACTTTAGATACAGTATTAGGGGACCACTAAGGTCTATATAAAAGAGACTTCAGATACAGTATAAGGTTAGGGGACCACTAAGGTTTATATAAAAGAGACTTTAGATACAGTATTAGGGGACCACTAAGGTCTATATAAAAGAAACTTCAGATACAGTATTAGGGGACCACTAAGGTTTATATAAAAGCATCCAAAGAGCACCATGTCATGGGACCTTTAATACATAGTATGATATAATCTGAATGTAGCTAAGGCAGGGGGAATTGATTTAAGGTGGGCTTACCCACAAGCACGACAATCCTAAACTGCTACATAAGTCTTAATTATTAAAAATAGTGATTCTGTGTTAAATCAATAAGAGGGCATGAGTAAGCCTGTTGCTGCCTCAGCTCCTCTCTATTTTAGGAGTGCAGCATGGAAGAAGCAGCACAGGAACAAGCTGTTGAACATGGCAGATCATCTTAAACACCCATACACAGAGGGATGTTAAGTTGCTGTTTGCCAGGAGCCAGCATATTTACCCACATGCAGTTCCAGAAATAACAGCCTGGCTAATGTGGGCTCACTGAATAATGTAGCTGACAACAGTTTTCACATCACTCTCACGCTCACTTCAACACACACACACACACACACACACACACACACACACACACACACACACACACACCACACACACGGAGAGTGGTGCTTGCGAGAAAACAAGTTTCAACATTTTCTGCTGAATAATTCAGCGGCGGTTTTATCATCAGTATATTCTCGGTTTCATCCTACAAAATGGAAGAAATGTCACTAAGATTTGTTCCCACTTACTGGTTTTAGGGATTTCACAGGAGATGTCTGACCTGTAAGGAGAGAGGGAGACGGGGGTGTTAAATTCTGGATTGAATTTCACTGAGAAAACAACAACAACAACAACAACAATCTCATACATACCTTAAAAACGCCTAAAGGATGAGTTGTACTTTGAGTCTTTCTACACTGACCTGTTAGCTTTCAGTGGCCGGGCATCACAGCACATCCTCTCCTACTTTTTATACAAACTCTTACTTAGAACATATTTTTATTTATATTGCCTGTAGGTTTTGTAACTTTTTTTGAATACCTCCCTCTTTCCTTTCCTCTCTGTCAGTGAGTCACAGTGTATTTCAACCAGTAGGGGACAGTATACTCCAGCAGCAAAACTGGTTAACATGTCACCGCAGGGTGGGAGACACAGAGGTGACCCTAGGCCATGGGAAACATGCACTTCTTGGGCTTAAACCTGCCAGCTGTTCCCTAACCACTACCAGAACACTGTAAATAATCTCCATGTCTGAAGCTTTTCATAACCACTGTTTGGAATGTTATCGACAGATTGAAATAAATGAAATGTGTTTTAGGAATTTTGACCGGTGTAGAAGAAATGACTCTGTAATAGGTCTGATTCATTTCATTAAAAATAATGCACGAGTGCAGTACATATCCAACGGGGAAGGGTACTGTGTCTAATTTCCAGATTTAAAAGCAGAACAGGGATCAGGGCCCAATCATTTCCGGTATGATTTCTCTGTGCTGCTGTCATCAGAAGGAAGTTCTAGCCCCAGGCTGGGACCAAAGCCTAACCTAATCCTGGTTTATGGGTGACTTGAGGGAAGCCCTGAAGCGATACTCTTTTTAACACAGGAAGGCTGTGATCTTCTGCCCCTTTTTTTTTAGCACTAACACACACACACCCTGCATATGCACATGTACCATCAAATAAAAAATAATCTATGTACGCTGGCACAATGGGCAAAATGCACACTCGCACACACACACACACACACACCACACACACACACACACACACACACACACACACACACACACACACACACACACACACCACACAACACACACAACCACAACACACACACACACACCACCCCAACACACACACACACACACACACACACACACCACACACACACACACACAAGCCCCCGGAGCCCCAGCTGAGTACAACTGATATGTGGGTGCAACGCTGATCTCTAGAATCTAGGCTACTGCACTGCAGTAAAGGCAAAAAAAGGAACAAGCCCTTCAACTTGGTGAGAGCCTGAAGTATGAAGAAGGGCAATGATTACCCACCATGCTCTATCCCTCCCCTCCTTCCTTCTGTCTCGCTCTCTCTCCAAGGAGCAGCAAGTGAATCACTGAAACTGCCATCTCTTTTCGCCTTCCCGGCACAGCTCACCATGTGACTAAGCATAGCTTCCTCCCTGTTTGGGAAGGTGCATGGTGGATGATGCAGAGTTGGTGTGGACCTTTCGTGTGGAAATGTTGTTGTTTTTTTTTTTACATCGGACGAATCTATGTGTCCAAGTGGTAGCTTGAGAAAACCACAGTCCACGCAGTTATTTATGAATGAAAACATGGTACGTGTTCCACTAAATCTCACCTCAGCCACAGTAATACTGGTATAACAGTAAGTACCTTCACATGCACACTAATAGTATGTAGAATGTAATAAGGGTCATGTAAACAGCATGTTCTGTTTGAATATTCTGAATAAGGCCTTTTTTTAATATAGTATTTTTGGAATAAGACGTGAGATATTACGGTATTATTCGGGCTTTAGAGGCATTCTTTGGACATGTGTACAGCACATTTGGAATATGTCATAATCAGGGTTTTAACCGCAGTTTGCGACACTCTTGCCAGTTGACAGTTAGCGTACGGTTAGCTCTGTGTGTCACTCCCCCAATATAAGTTGAGTACAGATGTGAGTCACACACGCTCAGATTTACGGATTTACGGATTTACAGATTAACGGTTTACGGCATAACATGTCATACTGAAATTTGTGAAATCCATAAAATAATAAACTTTTCTCATTACAAACAATAACAGAAGATGGAAATCATTTCAAAAACCTTTTAGCTATCTATGATTGTTTGATTGCTAACGTTAGCTCAAAACGCCATTCAACTGACAGCCTGTGATGTGTTTGATTGCTAGCTTGTAGCTAAGCTAGCAGTCATTTCTAAAACGTTTTAGCTACGTTTTAGTTGGCTTAAGACGCCATTCAACTGACAACCTTGTTGTGCTAGCATGTAGCCACCAGTGAACGAACTTGGTTAAGTAAGTCAATTTTTACTGTATTGACATTACAGAAGTCTCTTGTTAGCATCTTGTAGGCTACTTGTTGCAAAGTGACGCATGCGCAACTCATATTTGCACTCAACTTACATCGGGGAGTGACACTGTGCGCTAACTAACCAGCCAATGTTTGCAAGGCTGTAGGAGAGATCCATGCCGGAAAAAAAGAGACCACATCTCTGGTTGGAAGGAGAAACACAGCTACTTGAACATTATCAAAGACCTGGATATCAACAGGTTTTTGAACAGGAAGAAAGATAGTATGATATTATGTGCATGTAAACGTAGTCATTGTTGCTTTCTTTCTTAAGAAATGAACTTGAAAAGCAAGCAGGTGGGCTTCTCACTCTGTTGTTTCACTTTGTTTTGGGTAAAGGGAAAGTAAGAGAGAGAGAGAGAGAGAGAGAGAGAGAGAGAGAGAGAGAGAGAGAGAGAGAGAGAGAGAGAGAGAGAGAGAGAGAGACAGACTACAGATGACACAAAACTGTGCAGGATTAAAAGGATTTTGGGAGCGTGGGACTAAAGCTGTAGACTATCTCCGGTCACCAACACCTGTTTGTTGTCTGAGCAGTAACCTGAGTAGATTAATATAGACAGCAGTGATTTAACAACAGAGATGTCAAAGCATCAGCACTATAACCCAGCCAGATGTGACATACTTCTAAGGATTATTTCAATGTTTCAGGCTTACCTGGGACCGCAGTGTACCCTTCCAGCCAGTGGTGGAAAAAGTTTTTTTTAACATTAATATGAGTTCCCCCAGTCTGCCTATGGTCCCCCTATGGTAGTGGCCAGAAATGGTGATAGGTGTAAACTGAGCCCTGGGTATCCTGCTCTGCCTTTGAGAAAATGAAAGCTCAGATGGGCCTATCGAAAGGCAAAACTGAGAAAGGAGATGTAACCTTGCCCAAGGGGCTTTCTCAGCTTTGCCTGCCCAGAGAATTTGGCCCACCCATGAGAGAGAGACATCATGGCTTTCAAACGAACAAAGTATATAATACCACAATGTAAAAAATACTCTGTTACCAGTGAAAGAATTGCATCGAAAATGTTACTTAAGTCAAAGTAAAGTGGCCCAAATCAGAAATGGAAAAGATTGGGTGCCATGTTACTTTGGCCTGTTTACGCTGTCATTAAAAAAAAACAGATACGAGCAAAGAATCAAATGTAGGTCACTTTTGCCTACAGTCTAAGTACTAAGTGTCATCACAAAAAGTACTTAATGCCGAAAATTCCTCACATTTTATAAACTTATGAAAACAGTTGTAAATCAGTTTACGGCCAATCATTTCAGCTGGACTTGTGGGCTTAGATATTGTTGGGTAGTTTAATTTCTTTTTTAGTTTAAAACGTGTTTTGTGTGCAAACACTTTCATTTGTAAAGTAAATAATAAAGGAAGCTGTCAGATTAATGTAGTGGAGTGAAAAGTATATTTAGCAGCCCTAGTGTCCAGTATGATGTGCTCGGTGCCACCCCTTCATTAGAGCAGCGTGAGCCTCTTTCTGTTTGGTTTCATATTACAGTGCAGACCTAAATCCTTCAAAGAGCCGTGTTGCTTATACGGTTCAGTGGCAGATAACGGGGACATACTTTAATGCTTCGCAGAGCTCATTACAATGCCTCAGCGGGGTACAAAAAGTACAATATTTCTTTCTGAAATTTAGCGGAGCAGAAGTGGGAAGTGGTATGAAAAGAAAAGTATCTCAAAATTGTACTTAAACAGTACAGTAAAAGTACTTTCACACATTCCACCACTCATTCCTGACAACTCACCTCCCCGGAGCACCAGCACGCTGACCTCGCTGCCCACGGGCAGGTCTTTGAGGATGTCCACCACCTGCGAGTGGCTCAGCGTCTGGACGTTCTGCCTGTTGATCTCCTTGATCACGTCGCCCTTCAGCAGGCCGCGGCACCACTGGGCATCCAGGATCATCTTCACCTTTTGGCCCAGGGGGCAATCTGCGATGGCGAAGCCAAAACCTCCGGGGCCTTTTACCAAGGGGACACTCACCAGCTCCGGCTGCAGCAGAGTGGGGTCAGGGCCTTCTAGGTTGGCAACGTGAGGAACATGGTGGTGGTGGTGGTGGTGGTGGCGTCCGCCATTGGTCATGGGCGGTACCGCAGCGGTCTGCCTGGAGAGGGTGCCTCCGTCTGGGACAGTGTACTGGGGGTCCTGTGAAATGGACGTAGAGGGGGAAGGGGAAGTGTCCATGGAGGTGGAGAGGCCTCCGGAGGCCTCCTCGCTGCTGCTGGAGTCCTCGGGCAGAGGGTAGCCCCGGCACAGGACCATGTCTACGTACTGGTTGATGGGGACGGACTGGAACATCTGCACCACATCGGCGTGAGTCTTCCCCAGCACACATGCCCCGTTGATGTCCACAATCACATCACCTGAAAGAACACAGGGTTTATGAATGGGACTGATCACTAACATCTAGGCTAATATTAGCTAAGGTCTTAAAGCGTATGATTTGGTTAAGATATGCCATATTGTAATTACATAAGTGATTATTAGTCGGACTATATCTTTTTTTAAATATTATTTCAATTGTTAGTTTTTGTTACTTGACCCTATACATGTTCATAGCAACATAAATGACCATGGGGGGAGGGGGAGGGGACGGGAGAAGATACAGTTATAATTTTTTTATGATGTTAGAGGCGTGGTTTACTTCCTTGGCTGCTTACTTGTGTTACTACATTATCTCAGTCACATAACAGTGATATAACCAAAAGATGCATCATGGAAATCATTCAAAACTTGAATCTGTTTAACAAACAATACAAAAAATATTTAAAAATTTGAATTAAAAAGACAATTATGTTAATGATCGCAATCATTTCTGAGAAGACTAATTGTACAGCAACATTTAGAATCATTACAGCTTGTGTGGCCAGGTTGGTTCAGGCGGAAAAGCCCAGAAAATATTCTAAAAAAAAAAAAAGAACAGTTACAACTCTACTAAAATCACCACACAAAGTAGGGAAGAACAATTAAATTGCATTTTTTTCTTTAAAGATTATTTTTGGGCTTGTCCGCCTTTATTTGATAGGACAGCTAGGTGAGAAAGGAGAGAGAGAGAGAGAGAGGGGGAAGACGTGCAAGAAATGGTCAGAGGTTGGATTCGAACCCTGGACTTCTGAGTTGAGGCATAAACCTCTCAGTATGTCCGTGTCTGCTCTATCACTGAGCCAACCTGGTCACAACAATTAATCCCAATTTCATCCTAATTGCAATATGGACTAGTGCAGTATACAAATCGCAGGTGGGGCGCAATATTTGTTAAAAGCAAAATATGTGTCAAACCATTCTGAATGAAGTACGTGGTGTTGCAGAGACGTCCCGGTCTACAAAACCTATCCTACAGACTACAGAAAATAATCGTTGTTTGGTACAGATTATTTTTATTATTTTAAATTTAATCAGGTTCAATGAAAATGAGAAAAATGGTGCAAAAATGATAATTTCCTCAAATCGTAATGTAATATCGTATCACAATCGCAATATAAGTCAAAAGTCAATCGCAATCAAAACATTTTCCTCATGTTGTGCACACACGAAGGCACTTTTATAAAAGAGACACTAAAGTCGCTGCAAGAGCTAGAAAGATTCATCAATAGCTGTCAACTACTAAAATTGGTTTGTCATTTTCTTTTATGAAAGAAAAGATAAAGATTCCTTCATTCCTGCTTCTTAAATGTGAATGGTTTCTTCACTCCTCTGTGACAGTAAGCTTTGAGTTGTGGACAAAACAAGACATTTGAGCACTTTTACAGACCAAACAACTAACCAATTAATCAAGAAAATACAGATTGATGAAATGAAAATAATCGTTAGTTGCAGCGCTAATCGTTGCCAAAGTTAATCACCATAAATGAAACAATAAAAATCCAGCTGGACTGCATGAGTAGAATCTGTCTCTGTATGTTCCTTCTGCTTGTCCAACTCTTTCGAAAACTCAAAGGTGTTAACGGGGATGTAGAGGGCAAGCAATGGTATGAAATAGAACAAGATCACTGACATGCTGTTTTCGTCTTCCACCTTTCATCTCCCTGTAAGGGGGGAGGGTTTCTCATCACCCCTGGCCTGGCTGACATATAGGCCTGGATTGCCGGTTGAATCGCTGACTAGCCAGCTGGCTGAAAGCCCAGCGGAGGATTCAGCCCACCTACACAATCAATACGCTTTCTTAGCAAACACAGCTAAGGTTTCACACTCAAATGAGCTCCATATCCCAATGTAGTGCCTGTTCAGAACCCACTACACACCGCATTAAAATTACACACGTTAAAACCTTCTACCCTTGGCATAAATAACTGCCTCAGGCCAGTAGTCTGAAACGCTTAAATGCAGAATGTTACATGAAGTTACAGTTTGGCACATGCAATGAAATTAATTACATTTGTTTCTTTGTTTAAGCACTTTTCTTCCTTCTCAAGGGAAATGAAACATTGGCCGTAATTACTCTCTCTGTTCTAGTTTCACGTAGATTCTCCACAGCAGAGTTTCTAGAAAGCAGACCACTAGGCTACTGCATTAACACATCATGCAGATAACCAGGCTTGGTCACCCACCAGCCTTTGCAGACCTATTAAATCTGTAAATTATGGCTGCATATAAAAATCTGCGTGTCAGCCATAAAGTGAACATGTGCTTTATTGACGGATGTTTCCTCCTTTTAGAGCCGCTCCACAGCCCACTATAAACTAGAAATGTTTGCCTTTGCTTGATCAAGCAAGGTGACATTCAGAGCCACTCTGGTGTTTTTTCTCTAAATGTGTTTGTTTGTGTGTACCCAGGGTACATAAAATCTGTATTATGTCCAGTACGTGTGCTGATGCCAAGTCAAGTGTCACTGTGTGAATAGGCATACATGCCATGCAAACAGTGTACATTTGAATGTGACACTGGATTACCTTTAGTTAAAACAAGTTATAAAAGCCTTGTCTCTCCGTAACTCTTCCTTCTAGTAATTCCTGCTTGTATTACTTTGCATTATGGACATGTAGGATTTTAGATTAGGCGTGTAGTCTGGATCAATGGAACTACATTTCCAGGATAATTGCCTGACATCTGGTGTGTGGCTCACACGCAGGACGTCCCTTACCTTCCTCTCTCTGTGTGTTGCTGTTCTCAAACTCTGTTCGTTTCAGGCAAAGAACAACAAACTTCGAGCTAGCAAGTTACATGCTGAAAATGACGAGTTTTGAAGAAAATTTGGATCATGCAATAAGGCCAGCCTGCTTGGTTCCTTCATGGAATGATTGTAAAGATTTACACAGAATATGTTTACGCATTTCCTCTCTAACTGGGACGTTTTGGGACTGATCGGTGGGATTGCTGTGGAGGAAGTACCCACGCCGATACACTGGTTAGAGCTAATGAGGTTTAACCATGTATCAGCTGATTTAAATGGCTCACATTACTGTATTGTGTGAACAGTTAACTTGATTTAATATTGTATTTGGAGTTTTCTTTTGTGTGGTGCAAAAGACAACGTTCCTTTCAGACTAGATGGAGTCTTACTACTAAGCTAAAGTGCAATGCAGATACCCTCCTGAGACCCAGCCCATTTACTTATGTCCACTGTAGTGGACTTTGGAATTTCATCCCTCTCTTTGGATTCTTTTGTGTGAGTCCATTAATTCCTGCTGAACTGTACAGAGGACATCCTGGTCTTTTCAGTGATGTGTCATTTGATTGGGGGGTATGCTGGAAACTCCCTCTTTTTTTCAATCCAAAATGGACGGCATAGGAACAAGCACATTTTATGGAAAGATGAGAGGTGAGTCAAATATTGTTTGTCTATGATGTTGTTACTATGATAATCATATATTTCTTGTTATTAGGTGTTAGGAATCATATATCTAGTTCTGATAGCAACTAAATGATGCGTCTTTTAAAATATTTGCTAATTTATGAATGTCAATTGTAGTGGACATCAGGACTATCTTCATGTAAATTATGACCCCAACATTGTCGTAGGAACAGAACTGAAGCAAAAAGAATTCTTTAAAATAGTTGAGGGAGATCAGATTTGGAGTTGTCAGATGATGAGAGAGAGAAATCGAGGTCAACCAGTGATAGAAGAGGTGAAGAGAGGAAGATGATGCAGAAGGTCAGTTGAAGGGACAGTACAGATACAGATACAGACAGGGACGAGCAGGAAACTCGTCGCCCTCTGTGGGCCAGGAGCAACATGTATTTTTGATGCAATTCCACAATTTAAATTCTGCTGCGTTGAGTAGTAAAACTGTTATTACCAATCATTTGTTTGTTTTTTTACTTCATTTCAGATTTGCACCTGTGTTACTGGGCTTCCGGTGTGAAAGTAGATGACCTTACAACACGGGGGACTGGAGCCCCAAAGGTGAATACTTTTCACAGTACATTGACAACAAGGTCTTTGAAGATTTAGAACATACACAATCAAAGAGAGCTGCAAAGCAGAGGATTGTGTATAACACTACGCCAAAAGAATTAAAAATCTTCTTTGGCCCTTTCATCCACATGGCATGCCTTGGCTATCCCAGAATTAAAATGTTTTTGGGCCAAAAAAAACTAAAGTGCCAGTCATAAGTAACAAAATGACAAGGGATAGATTCTTCAGGATAAAAAAACTCCCTCAAGATTGTCAATGACCTGGCTGTGACAGAGGAAACCAAGAAGGAAGATATTCTTTGGAATTCACCCCCTACTGATCGTTGCGGCAAGGCTCGCCCCCAAACCCCCCAAAGGGCTGTATTCCAATCATCCCTCACAGGCCGTTGTCCAGCAGGCAGTTTTCCGGCAAGCCCCAACCCTACGGTCTGAAGGTCTTGTCCTTGCATCCCAAATGGTCTGATTTTCTTGATTTGAAGTCTACACCAGGGAAGAATACCTTTCCAAACCAAAGGTTAGGAGTTGGAAACTGCAGCAGTTTACGCATGGTGAATCTGTTCCAAAAGGAAGCCACATATTCTTTGACAGGTACTTCCAAAAACCATAGATCTTATGGACACATTGCTGGTAAAGGCCTTCCTGAAACGGGAAAACTATAATGAAGAACCGTGTTCCAAAGCTGTTCCAGCTGCCAGTAGACAAAAAAGTTGAAAAAAGAGGGGGAGGAACATCAGTTCAGTGGTCGAAAGAGTCCTGAGCTGGCCATCACAAAATGGTTCGACAAAACCAGTGCTCATGGCATCCACTGTACATGGGAAGACCCAGAAGACATCTGTACCAGAGTGGTCCAAGAAAGAAAAGCGGCCTTTGGTCCAGGTTAGAAAAACCAGCGGTTATTAAGCAGTATAATGACAACATGGTGGTTGTGGATCTATGTGATCGCATGCTTAGCTTCTATCGAATGTCAAGCAAGGACCAAGAATGGACGTCGCGCGTGATCAGTCATTTCTTTGATGTTGCCATCACAAACTCCGGGATACAATACAAGTCTGACAGAAAATCTCTGCACGACCATCCAAGAACACACATCGTACCTGGACTTAAAATTACTCTAGCTGAAGAGCTGTTGGAAGTTGGGAGCTGGATAAAAGCTGTGAAAGAGTGAGGATGAGTATGAGCCACCATCTAAATGAGGATCCCCAACCAGAGCCTCTGTGCGCAGACTAGGAGCCATGCACATGCCTGAGATGATGGATACCAAGCATGCAGAAAGATGCAGAAATAAGGGCTGCAAGAGCAAGACGTACATGAGATGCACCAGATGCAAGATGTTTCTCTGCATTACCAAAAAGAGAAATTGCTTCCAGGACTATCACTGTAAGAAAGAAAATACTAAGAAAAAAATGAAGAGTGAAGGAAAAAAACTAGATTGGATTCAGTTTGACAGAAGAAAAAAAATCCAACTAAATCAGTTAGTTATAGTTACATTAGTACTATGTTCATTGTTCAAATAACGCTATAAGGATTCAAGGGGACCAATCAAAAGGATACGGACATAAAGTGTTAAGCTTTAATAGAAACATATCCTTGCAAAATGCAAGGAAAAGGATCAAGAATGATAAATGTATCTGTTTTAATCAAAATGCCTGTATTCTTTGATACTCTTGGTTGACAAAATTTGTGTCTACCAAATGTGTTCTTTTCGTACTAAAATGATCCTGTTGTCCACTACAGTGGACATGCTGTTAAAACAAAAATTAAAAATAAAAATAAAATGTGTAAATTGTAGGATGTTTTTTTAACCCTAAACCGGTATGGAATCACAAAAAAATATGATTAGGAAAAAACTTATTTTCCTTGGTTCTCAGGAGGATACAGAGACTATTTAGCAGAGCCACCATTGAAGCGCCTGGAGCTTAGCTCCACCTGAGACGACTGTGATTGGTTTAAAGAAATGCGAACAACCCAGAGCGTTTTTTTCCTCCTATCCCAGACTGTATGTGTGGTATAGCCAGACTAGATGGAGTCTTACTGCTAAGCTAAAGTGTAATGCAGATACCGGAGTGCACTTTTCTAAACAATAGATCCGTGGGGAAAGAAAGACTACCTGAGGCGATCTTGTTGTCATGTGCGGCAGGTCCATCTGGAAGGACATTTTTGACCTGAAGGAACTCATCGGGTCGGTCTCCTCCGATGATGGTGAACCCAAAGCCCTGGGGACTTTTTCGTAGTGCTGTCTGCAGGATGGAGCCCTGCAGCTGAGACGGGTCTCGCGTGAAACCTCGCACTCCCCTAGCGGGCTCCTCTGCTGTAAGGATGGCGGTGGAAAAAGAGAAGAGACATTTACAAGAGTTAATGGACAGGGAAATGCAGAAAAATATCTTTAATGGCCTAATTACTGTACATACTAAATTGCTTCTGTTGCTTCCGCTTGAACAAATTACGTAGTTCTAGTCTTACGATAAATAGGGAGACATGAAATTCATCGGTAATGTCGAAGGAAGTCACAGTGGCATTCATTCTATAGATGAGAGCGTGATATATTTAAATATTCACCAGTTAACGTGCTGTGACTGTCTTATGGCGTATGGTATGTGTATGTGAAAATGAGCCCGGGTTATGAAGGGAAACTGACAAGCTTGCTCACAAATTGCCATCTGTCTCCATCGTAACAACATTCGCACAGTGACAACGTGTCTGACAGCACGTCACTCACTGCTAGTAATTACACAAACACTCTAAGAGCCATGTGATGGAAGTGCAAACTCAAACAAATCCTGTATGAATAAACATCCAATTATTGCAAAATGTCTATGTTTATGCCCCCGTCTCACAGCAAATAAGCAATTCCTTTCACTGCAGTGATAAATAAGTCAAGAAATACACCTGCCATTTTCCAGGTAAACTTTTCATTGCAAATTTCCTTTTGTGGGGTAAATGGTGTGTTTGTGTGTGTGTGTGTGTGTGTGAGAGAGAGAGAGGAGAGAGACAGAGAAAGAGAGCAAGATAAGAGCAATGAGACAGAGAGAAATAGAGTTAGCCTTGACAGAAAAGAGGGCCATTCTAAAATGAGGGAAATTCTGTCCTTCCCTGTGGTGTGAGCCTGTGAGATTGTGAGTTAAATGTGGTTCCTGCCGTGCGGGGTTTTTTCTCTGGCGGGGTTTCCCCATGATAGAGGTGGGACATCAATTCATTAGGGGGGTAGGACCACCCGCCCCTTAAACCTCCCAATGGTATGGGATTTTGTTTTCATAACGCATCGCAGACGAACGTGACCTGCTCTGAAGAAAGGATGATTAGGATTCATATGACATCCCAGTATCGGTGCGGTGTCAGAGAGATTTTTCAAAATTAGATGTAAATTAAGGGTTTTTGCCTGCCCCAAGTGCAATCGCCTGAAAATTTCCCCGTGGGAATTAAGATGCGGGGTTTAATTTTTATGTTTGACAGGATTCAGACTGCCCAGGCCTTCCAATGTTCCCACACTACGTCAAGAGGCCGTCAGAACGGTTTCTTACGTGATCACCGCAAAAGCAACACTGACAGATGAGGAAAGAGACAGAGAGAGAGAAAGAGAGAGAGAGGGCCGATACACTGGAGCTATGTTTACATGGTCTTGATTAAGCTGTGAGCCACAAAAGGGACAGTGTGTATTCCCGGGGTGAAGTGATCATATGAAAATGTCAGACAGGATTCAGCGAGTAATTATGCCCCAGAAAAAACCGTCCCCAATTTTGCGCAAACCTAGTCTTTAATTTTCTTAAAAAAGGGGTTGGGAAGGTGCAGATTTGTACAGGGGGCCCGGGGGGGGGGGGGGGGGGGGGGGGGGCATGGAAGCTGGTGGCACACAGAGGAAATATCATCCACAGACTGCAGAGAGGCTCAGCTGTGAGAGGAGGGGGTCTGCGGGCAACAGAGTGAGGCAGACAGTTCTTCAAGGGGGTTAAATAAGGGGCTAGTTTAATACAAAGGGTATTCTTTGTGTGAGGTGCAAAAGAAGAGTAAAAATTTTTTTATGTTAAAAACAAAAGGGGTTCCGTCCAGAGCTGTACACGCCGGGAAGGGAGGGCGTTTTAAGACCGGTGGCACTGCGGTCACCACAGGTGGTAAATGGAAAAAATGACCCGGAAAAAGGCAATTGGATTAAACCCACTTTAAAAGCAGTACCCTTCCCCTCTTTCGTCCCTCCACTTTCTTCCCTCCCCCCTTTCTAAAGGGATCCTTGAACTGCGGTCGAACGGCTGGGCAAAAAGCGTTTTCCCAGAGACCTCAGAGCTCGCCCAATTTCATAATCTACTTGTCCAAATGAATTCTGCCGCACAGTGAAGCGCCGCGCCATTATTCAAATTGAATATCACTGCTTCAGAGGCTATGATCTGTTTATCAGCAGCCTGTCAAGTGTTAAAACATCTTCCAGACAGACATCTCAGCATGAAGGGCATGATAAAAGTGCTCCAGTGTTTGGATAACACATCAAATACCTTGTTATATCGTTTTTTTTCTTGACTGAACAAAAAAAAGATAGAACTATAAAGCCTAGAACCTGTGTCTTAAAAACACTGAGTCTTCATGGAACAGCAGTTAGAGTAGGAAAACACAAGATTACGATGGGCAAACATGTTGAGCCTGCTTATTAATAACACCCGCATTTGGTACAGTAGGCTAGCTATCATAGCCGGTAAAAAACAATGGACGACGCGTCCCCACTGTGAAAAAATGAAGGCAAAACATCCCGGATACAGGCACCGCCGTCTTGTGATCAGGTGATGGAGCAAAGTCTCGCCCATACACCCACCCGACCAATCATGAGTCATATCACAGCTGTCAATTATGACGTTTCACCACATTTATATATATACCATCTTTTGGAAAAAAATTATGTTTTGTATAATATATACGTATATTGACGTGTTGGATGTGTTTTTGGTTTGGTCCATGATCCATCCGCTAACAAAGAGACCAGGATTTATGACCTATGCTGTGGCCAACCACCAGGGGGCGATCCAGATGTTTTGGCTTTAGTTATACAGTGTATACAATATACTTTGAGCAATAAAGGATTTTGAAGGCTGATACCAATACAAAAAATTGGTTATTCAATAATCCAATATGCCGATATATTTTTTTAAAAATATCCAGAAACGTGTAACAGAAAAAACAGATTTCCCTAAAATTAGTTATTTGTTTATGAGTTCTCACTGAAATAATATGATGATAATTTGTTAATAACAGAACATCAGAATATATTAAAGGTCTGATAAATAAAATGTATCAAAATACAAACTTAAGATATGAAACTTAAAGTCCTTTGAACAAAAAAAAAAAAAATCAGTGTTGCCAACAGGGACGTTGTAGAGCGTCCACTGGTGGACAGACTATGCAACGCCAACGCTCATAAAATGGTTGACAGTCTGTTTTTATTTTTTAAATATTCATTTATCAGAATCAATTATTTGTCATTATAAATGATTCTGATGAATGAATATTTAAAATATTTAAATATATATATACATATATGCCCTCTACATATATATAGATATATACACATATACACAGTATTTATTATAAATACTGACACCGATATATCGGAAAATGCGTAATATTGGCCCGCCAATATATGGGTCGGGCTCTAATGCATCTATCCCATAGATGTATTAAAATAATCTACCTGTTAGCTACATACTGGCTGCTACTATTTACGCTGTTAATTTTGAAAAGAACATTATTATAATATATGTTGAATTCACACACATAGTCATAGTGTTAGCAAACGGAGACGTTTGGCAACACTGACGCCAACACTTGCCGCCCGACTGGGTCCTGACATCTCCAGTTCTGAGACTAAGCTACCAACGTTACCATGGCAACTGCCAGCAACGCGCACCCAGTATATGAAGATGTTGAGATCCGCGGTTTGGGCGCATTAGTTTAAACGCAGATTAGTTTGTCTACTGAAGCTAAAAACACTTTGCACGGAGATCGCTTTTGGCTTAAAAACTTGGCTTGAAAACCAAAACGTAGCAATGTTTATGTAGCCTAAATCACGAGTAGAAGACTGAGAATGTGCTTTTGTCATTACTTTATGCTCCGTCTCTCTCTCTCTAAAATTCCAGGATGCAATTTAGAGCAAATAATCTCACTTCCTGTCTATTTCCCTGATGACCAGCGAGAGTAAAACTTCCTTAATTTAAACCATGATATTTAATGTTAACATTGCAGAACTGACTACAGATACCAATGTCTATAATGTTGAGTTAACTTATTTATTTATGCCAGCATTCAATTCGTTCTTCTCTTGTCTTATTGTCTTATTGTGGTTTTAGAGTTTCAAAATAAATCAGAATTTCCTGAACTGACATTTTCTCCCTACTACTCTCTCTCCATTTGGGGTGGCAGTAGGGAGTTGGGTTGGGAACTGGTAGGTTGCTAGTTCAAGTCCCCATACAGACCAAAATATGGTGGTTGCTGGACACTGCCAAGGTGTTCTTGAGCAAGGCACCAAACTTCCAACTGCTTGGGGCATTCCATCTCTCCATAAGTGCATATGTAGGTACTGAGCATGTGTGTGTAATTCAGGCCTGTGTGTAATAACAACAGAGTGTAAATTGCAATTTCCCCTAGCGGGATTAATAAAGTATACATTATTATTTATTGCCACTTGTTTACATACCATTCAGCAAAAGTGAGTGACAATGGAGTGACAAGATTGTCTCCAGTGCAGAATCTGCAGTAAATAACAACTGTGCAGTTCCTGCTCCAGAGGGCTTGCTTGTCAGAGAAGTTACCTGAGGGCGTGGCTGCCGGTGGCAGTACTGCAGTGGGCGTGTCGACGCTGAACTTTCTCTTAGCTTCCTGTACTGGATTCTCAAACTGGGTCTTCTGATTGATGTGGCTGCACACGGGAGAGAAAAACATTAGATGAACAAGAAGTCTAAATAGGTACAAAGTTGTGAGCTGAAGCTTTGCTCTGCGTGGGTAATGCTGTACGTTTCCATCCCTACCGCTCATCACAAGCCTACTATTTTTATTCATGCAGTTCCCTACACACAGTCTCAGAGTCAGCTAGTGTTTCTGCTGTTGTATACATCTGTGTTCTTACATGTTTGGCCTCGCAAAACACAGCTTAACCTTCCTCTTGATACTCTTCTTTGCGTGGCATGCAAACCTGTGATTTGACTATGAGAGCTGGGTGTGACATAACCTATGTTGGGTCGACACTACAGCAGGGTTATTATAGTAAACTAAGACAAAACTGAACTAAACCCAAACTAAAACCTTCAAAACAAAACTAACACTATATTACCAGGTTAAAAAACTACTAAAAAATTAAAGTGAATGCAAATTCTTTCAGTTTTGAATGGAGTTGGGCAATATATCATGATAGATTTTGGATATTGTAATATCCTGATATGACATAAGTGGTGTCTTTTCCTGGTTAGGCTGCATTACAATAAAGTGATGTCATTTTCTGAACTTACCAGACTGTTCTCGCTGTTCTATTATTTGCCTTTCCTACTTGGCATTATGTCTACATTGCTGATGATTATTTATGAAAAATCTAAGTGTGAAGATATTTTGTTAAAGCACCATCACCATAATATCGATATTGAGGTATCTGTGGTATCTGATTTCATCCTTCTCGTCCAGCCCTAAGTTTACAGTGGTTAAGTGGTAGACGCTTCAAACTCCTGGCCATTCCTGTACAGTTCTCCAACCATGTATTTTGCATATACTGTATATGTAGCTACATACTTCCGAGACATTATACCTGGCCCAAACAAAAATAAATTACTGTCAAACTAAAAACTGAAACAAAATCTTTCTAAAAAACTGAAACTAAACTAAAACTGGCAAAAAAAATGACATTGAAACATCCAACCTAAAATAAAATTTTATTGAAAATTTGAAACTATAATAACCTTGGTAAACAGCATGTTTACCAACCATGCATACAGGCCGCCCTAAAAGGGTGAGTCAACCACAAACCCGAACCTGTATACGCCAGAAGTGTAACACACACAGATGAATTGAGAGCATTTCTAAACCTCAACAAAAATGAATCGATGTTCCCAGTAAATTTAAAGAGAATTGGATAGAGAGGATGGGTAGCGATCTTTGCTGTGATGGTCCACAGTGCCATTAGGGGATCAGCATATGCTCAATGCATTATGATCCCGGGATCAAAAGACTAAATCCACTGAAGACGGACGCGTCTCCCACTGATGTGCCTCGTATGACGTGCCCAGAGAGGCTGAAAATAAACAGCCATGCTAACTTGGGATGAGTGGCGACAGTATACTTTGGGGAGTTTGCAACCAAAATCCAAAAACAATTAGTGATATGAGGTCACACCTGTGGACTGAATCCCTTCCTGCTACCTAGAAGAATTGTCCCTCCACGGTTAGATGGTAATGGAGAGGGGTAGCTCATCTGCGTAATGAGTTAAATCCCGGTTATGACAGCACCTTGGGAAGGCGGAAGACATTGATGCTGCACAGTGAATCAGCCACATGCTGAGACACTGATGGTATAGCTGTGTGAGTGTGTGTGTGTGTGTGTGTGTGTGTGTGTGTGTGTGTGTGTGTGTGTGTGCATGTGACTCATACACTGAGAAATCCTCCCTGTTAAGTCTGGAGAGATAAACATTCCCCTCTCTTTCATTTCCTCTCTGTCTCGCCCCCCCCTTGATTGCCACACCTCGCATTTCGTTTGGCAGTTGAGGAAATAATGAGACTTTGTTGTCGCGTTCGGTCGATCATTCACAACAAAATTTGCCAGACAGAGGCAGG
Source organism: Etheostoma spectabile (assembly GCF_008692095.1). NCBI lineage: Eukaryota > Metazoa > Chordata > Actinopteri > Perciformes > Percidae > Etheostoma > Etheostoma spectabile. The sequence goes on along the minus strand of NC_045739.1, from coordinate 27,392,565 downwards.
GGAGCGGCAGCCTCTCAATGACCCTCTTGCATAAACGGGCATGCTCAGGTCTCTCTCTGACCACAGTAATGGGACTAAAATGGAACATTGCGTTCTTGTTTACACTCTCGATCAGAATGGAATCTTGCTCTTGTTTTCCTCTTCAGGGACCCTACACCATCAGTGTCTGTTGTCGTCACTCTCTTTTCTCTTCTCACTCACACACACACACACACACACACACACACACACACACACACACACACACACACACACACACACACACACACACACACACACACACAAAACTGAAACCCACCAATGTTATCTGTACTGACATAATTGCTCTCTGCAGGGCTGTGGGAAACTACCGCAAAGACAATAGAATATGCCACTTTCACATATTCCACAGGTCCCACTGAGAATTCACACGTTTAAAACTATACCTCTGGAATTCAGCGAAACCGCTTTAAGTTACAGAAGCTGTGTATATAATAAGACATAACCTATTAAAAGAATATGTATAGTTAGTGAAATCATATACAATAGAAAAGTATGCATGCCAAGGGCTGTTGTGAGGTGCTGATCACTGGAAAGATAGACTGAAAAGGAAGAAAACAAAACCTCTGTTGAATCTATAGTGTTGACTGTCACTTTAGCAAAGACACAGGGAGACTTAATATGAGTAGGCGGCAAGCCATACTCTCTACAGCCACCATCCACCTGGGTTTGTTTATGCACAGGCAGAAGTTTACTTACTCTACGTAGTAGGTGCCGTACTGGGGGTCCACAATCTTCTCCCAGCCGTAGGGCAGCTCTGAAGGGGGACACAGACAGGGAGAAGGCAGGAGCAAATCACTTTAGATAACTGCTGAGACACCACACGGACAATTGGACACATGCAATGCGGGGTGGTGCTAGGACTGGCAGCTTCACAGCATGCTTACCTACACCTAGAGAACAGGAAGACTGTTTTCGTTTGTCACTGTGTGTTTATGGCTTAATACACACTGTGGAGGAGGCGGGGGGAGAAAGGAGAAATGCTGAATTGTTAAGCAGCCTCCGTGGAAAATGATAGCCTTTTCTTTCCAACAGTGTGTATGTGTGCAACATCTTGAGTCCCTGCTGCTGTGTGAAAACCACATGCAGCGCAGAGGAGATCTTAACGCAAGAGGGGGCATAGGAAATTGCCTTTTGAGAGATGCTGCACTGATGAGCTCCCTGCATGTGTCCCAGAAGCCATTAGGAGGCGAGGGGCAGGCTGGAGGTTTGTGCTGTGTCACCGGCAAGAGAGCGACCAGGCCAGCTCGGCTGTTCAATCGCCGCCTGTTAGGCAGGGATGCGGCTCATGCACACGCTGCTCTATGCAGCAGGGAGTTGGGATGAAGTGTGTGTGTGGATAGGGAGGAGAGTATTTGAGTGGGACTAAAGGGGGATGAGTGCCCATGCAAATGTTACTACCATACCAACTATCTGCAGAGATTGGCTCACCTCCTTCCTCGCATTTCTCAGGAGGCTTTGCCTTCTTGGCAAGGCGTGGGTCCAGCCAAGTAGTGGTCTTGCTGTTGTGACTGAAGTAAAAAGAAGATACGTGGCTTTAGTACCAAATCCAGTACAAAAAAAATAAAAAAATAAAAAAACTTTTTTACAAACATTTAAGCTGCTGCAACAATCAAGCAATTAGCACTGTATTCTGCCAGCTTGAAAAACAAACGGCTAAAAGCACCCCGAAAAAACAGAAACTGGGGCTAATTTCTAATCCTTTGGGATCAAATGGCTTATTAAAGACACCTTTAAAACTTCAACAAAGCTCAGTAGAGCCTTTGAGGTAAAAGGAAGAGAGAGGAAGAGGGAGTCAGGGAGAGAATGGGACAGAGTAAAGGTGGCAGAAAAGGAGGAATGCACAGGAGCACCGAAAGAAAAGAGTGAGTAGCTGCAGAGATCATAAAGAGCAGAACTGAGAGAGCAGGTCAGGGATGGCGGGCTTCATTTAGCCTGTTGTTTTCTCTGGCTGGCAGAGTAAGCTATTGATTTAGCAGCGAGCTGCAGCACCTGGCTCTGACAGCGGCGGCTCAGCATTGACTGCTTGCCACGCTAACAGGCCAGGTAAACAAAGCGGGGCCTGCTTCTTTTAGCACCCGCCAACAAACCCCCGGCATCAAACACGGGGGAAATAAAAGACAAACTTAATCGAGAACAACACAACTGCCATTGCTGAGGCTTCAGATAGCTTCCATGTCCGACACTTGGTTTGATACAGTGCAATGGAGAGGAGAGGAGTGCGCTGGCTGGGGAGTAGAAAGGACTCACTGCCAGACACATTTGGCTTACCATGGCGATAAAAGAGACAAATGGGGATTGTACTGGGGACGGGATTATAGCACAACGCTGATGTAATAGCAGAGTAATAGTAGAGCTCAACAGTGACCACTATTTTTATCTGGTTCCGGAAGGGTTACTCGCTGTTTTATGTCGCCATAAACGCTTCATTAAACGCTTACATAAAGAGCTATAAGCTTGGAACCAAGCCATGCAAAATAACATTTTGTGTACTATATGTTAAGAGAAAATTATTCTGTATATGTACAGAAATCAGTATCATAGACTTTAATGGTAGCAGCTCGCTCTAGCCTTTCACGGTTTCGTGAGTGTGGTAAACATTTCCATGGGAACAGCTAGTTCCACCAATCAATGACATTACTTTTTTACTTTAGGATTGGAAGTAGTGTAGTAGAGTAGTTTCTCCATGAGATCTTGAATGAAACGTGTTTTTTCTTAAAACAACGTTGAAGGAAGATTTTCCTTGCCTCTGTGGCCTAGTGCTTGCTCTTGGTGGAAATTGTTGGGTTTCTGTAAATAACATCACAGAGTACGGTCTAAACCCGCTCTTTTATGAAAAGCCCAAAGAGATAACAGTTGTTGTGATTTAGCGCTATATAAATCAAATTGAAATGAATTTAATTGATTTAATATGGACATCTCGTTTCTTCATGAACTTTGGTTTCCCAACCTCGTGGCTCGCGGTCTGTTGATAAATCAAAATCCTTACGGAGAAAAACTGAATGGGATTTTTTCTTCTGGAACCACACTGTTGTAGCCTAGAATTCTAAACGCACCCTAACAGCAGCATATGTAATTTGCAGCCAGGGTCAGCCTAGCAACTCTCCGTTAGCTTGCGAGCTGGTAAAACCAGGCCAAAATCCGTATGAGGGCAGAGTTGCGACATGTTCCGTGTGAATTCCCTGCTACTTGAAAACAAAGAAGATGGCTGCTGCTGCTGGCAAACAGCAACCTTTCGAATTGGCTTTGGCCGCGACTCTGGAAGACTTGGAGTTATTCTTAAAAAAGGAAGATGTGTTTGGAATACGGCAAAAGTTTAATCTACCAGCTAGCGTTGCTCTGGCTGGTTGTATCTCTATCCTATTGAAAGCAGATGGAATTTAAAAGACAACCGTTTATCCCGCCCCTCGGATTGAGCCCAGCCAATGGTGAGTTCCCAGACCCAACATCTGGATGTGGGTCTGGCTTGTCAGGCTGGCACTGTTGAACTCTATAGGACAAAAACAAAAGGCTACTTACTCTATGAAATAGACCATGCCGGTCTCTGTGTAAGCCATCTCCCAGTTTTTAGGCAAGGACTCTTGACTCTCATCCTGCGTATTCCACACACGCAAGTCCATGGCGCCGGCTGACTGGTTGTAGCTGGGCACCGTCTTCCGCCAATCTGCCTTGTCCTTGTGCTCTGTGGCCCAGCATGGCGAGAGGGACACGGGCATGGAGACAGAAAGAGGGATGGGTTGGGAGTAAGGGTATGGGAGATGGTAGAAGGAGAAAGAGACAGGAGGTGAGAATGTGGCGCCATTGGAGCTCCTCTGGGCTCCTTGCATCTCTCCCGGCTGCCGCTGCTGCTGTCGCTCCAGTTGATCCTCCTCTGTACACTGGGTGGACGGTTACATCCACATGAGAGGAAAAGGGGTAGAGAGAGAGAGAGGGAGACACAGCGAGAGTACACAGAGAGAGTGGACAGAAGCGCAGCAATTGCCATAGGATTTGCATGTCAGCAGCGATGTACTGGGAACTGCCTCCCAGGCACGAGCTGACCAATGCTCCAACCCAGCCGCGAGTGCCACTTCAGAGCTCTATACGCATGTGTGTGTGGCTGCCTGTGTGAGCTTCTTATCTGCAGGTTTTCATCTGGCTGTGTATGACCTAGCTTCATCTAGCTTGAATACTCAGTCTGTTTGGATGGGCTCATTGAATGGCGAGGATGGAAAGTGACAGCTGTTGACTGGAAGAAGCCAAGAGCTTTTTGTGTTGAAAATTAGGGACTTTGTTCCCCATCATCGAACCATGGAGGGGTTTCTGCCCTTATAAAGTCAGAATAATTGACTAGATGCAGACACTTGCTCGAGGCTATTGCAGCTTTCAGCCCTTGCAGAGATAAATAAAGTGGGCTGTAGCAGATGTGGGCATGAAGGCCTCTACAACTCATGAAAACGAAGAAAAATTGCTGTATTAAACTACCTTCAAGGCATGGTAATATGTCTCCCTCTGCCCCCTTCTATTACATACACCCCATTACTCATCCTCATCACTTTAACAATTAAATTCACACTAAACTGCATTTGAGATTAGACAACTCATGAAATGCAGAATTAGGAGTGACATTCTTCAACAATGTTCTTTCTTGGCCGGGCTCTGCGCTGCCATCATTCCTGCCCAGGGCCACAGAGAGATGAGTAGTGACATGCTCAGTGTATTATTATTATTATTTTTTTACTACTTCCCCCATGTAACCATGTCTCACACTAGCTATGTTTCCATCCACACGTTTTTATCCAAATTAAGTGATATCAAATAAAAAAATCCCTTATTGAAACAGTAAAATTTGATGGAATTTCATGAATATCGACTCAAAGGAAATACAGTTGGTCTCATCGGATTTTTTCTTGATTGATATACGGCTTATGCGATATATGCAATGGAAATGTTATTTGCCGAATAAACAATGAATTGCAATTAGGTTTTAGGTCATTTTATGGTTGAAACCCGCCACAATAGAAGAAGAAGAAGTTCATTTCCGCCCAGTATTTCTACTCTGTCTACACACATGGCGGGTGTCAACAAAGAGATATAAGTGGACGGACAAGGAGATGAGAGACTCTTTGAATTTAATATATCAGGAACTTGTGAAGGATAGGGCCAACAAAGGTTGGGACAAAGCTGTGGGACGTCCTCCGGAGTAAATGGAAGGCGCTCAAACAGCGAGACATGTCTCAAAAAAGGGAGCTGTCTCGCAGCGACACATACGCACTATTACAACTTGTCCAATATTGATCATGTGTTGGTAGACGGCGCGATCCATTTTGTCTAGAAAAACTTTGTTCGCAAAAGTTTGCTTGAATGTTGTGCGATTTAGTGCGAAAATGAATGGAAACACCTTAAAATGTCTCAAATCAATTCGATATACCAATTTGATCGCAAAACAGCGTGTGACATCATTACCACAGGTTTTTATTCACTTTAAAGCCGTTGGATGGAAATACACTTCCACCACCTTTATTCACATGAGTTTTTTTTTACCGAACTTCAGATAACTTGATTGACAAGTGGATGGAAACTCAGCTAGTGTTGATGCTAGATATGGTTTGCACAATATATACGAGTAGTGTTTTGTGATTTGAATGAACGTTGAATAACATGGGAATGGCAACAATATTCCTATTTTTAGTTGAGACATTTACTTCTCCCTGCATGAATTAGGGCTGTGCAATTAATTGAATTTTGACTGATGATTTCGGCTCCTAACAATCACAAAATCTATTTAATTGAGAACAATTATTATTTGGCAGATTACGTTTTGCAACTAAAACTCTTATTTGGTCTTTTGTTTTGAAAGGAGAAAAAAAAAAGGTAAAGTTTTAAGGAAAATGTTATACTTCAAGTTGTTTTCACTGTTGATGTGTTTAACTGTTCAAGTCAATGAGTAATTGTATTAAATAATGAATTAGTGATTTCAATATTAATTTTTTTTCCATAATCAAGCAGCCCTGGCATGAATGTTAAATATTAGTACAGAACGGTCTTCTTATTAAACAGTGGTCATTCTGCTGCAAATATCGTGGCTTGATATGTGGCTAGTTGATCTTAAGAATCACATATACACCAAATTAACAACATTGGAAATGTTCATCAATATGCATTGTTAATTGGCTGTTTTTTTTGCTGCAATGTGTACACAAGTGACTTACTTGGCTAACAATCTGGAGTGGCGGCGCCATACAGTACCATGCCAGGGTGAGTGTGTATGTGTATGTGTGTGTGTGTATGTGTGAGACTGGTCAGAGGTCCGTCACTGAAGCGATAACAGAGGACAGGACAGATGAGGGAGCCTGCGCCAACGCCCAGAAGCTGCTACTTTGTTCAGCTGACTGGTTTTAGATGGGTGGATGATATTATGAGAGAGTAAACTAACCATACGGATGGTTATCATGTTACATGTTGGCCCATCTTTCTGAGAATTACCACTTCACTTTGCAGTGTTTAATAATAACACAGCAGTCAGAGGTTTCTGAAGTACTTTCACAATGAGAACGGCTCCCCATTAACATGATCTGATTTTGTTTATGCCATGAGCAATGTGAGGACACCCTTGTGGGAGAATGTGAACAAGGACAAAGTCAATCCCTCTGACCGAGAGATTCTATTGATCTCTGCCAGACTTTGAGTACCTCTTGACTTGGCAGTGCTGTGATTTAGTGCTGACCGTGCATGCAGAACAGCTAATCCTGACAGTGTTTGTTTGGAGGAAAAGAATAATAAGGTGGAGAGAGAAGAAAAGATCCTTCTGGTTTGCTTATTTATAACAAAAAACAGCTGGGATTTTAATATGGGAAATAAAGTGGTAGGAAGCATTACGGCTAGCTGTAAGAATTGCAGAAACAGTCAAAGACAAAATGGTGTGTCTCTCTCACCAGCCAGGCCGTTGGCCATTGGAGGCCTCTCCTCTTCGTCTTCCTCCTCTGGCGCGGCGCTGTCCTTTCTGTCCATCTTACTGACAGAGGTTGTGCGTTTTCGCTGGACCTCCGTGTCGAACTCTTCATCAAACAGAACCTGGTCCACCAAGTCCGGCTGCACGGGGCTGGGCTCTGCAGGGGGCTTAGGGGTCCCGTAGTAGTTTCCTGGAATGGAGAGGTAGACAACATATTTATTTAACATCTAGAGGACTTCTTTGATTACAGTCATTACATGCAACCCTAACTTGGTCCCTCCTTTACTACATACCTAACCTTAAAGCTAGAGTGCGTCGTTTCTGTCTCCCCCATGAGGAATTCTAAGTAATGCCAACAACACTGTCTTTGCATCGATATGATACAAGCCTTCCATGATTGCGCACCACAACCCCCTACTCCCCCCTCCATACAGTTGCTTGTAACCAAGAAGGACACGGAGGATTACAAAAAAAAGATGGATTCTTAAGAAGAGGTTATTGTCTTTACTCAAGTTTCTGCGCTGGATTGTCGCCGGACAACATTATTTTCGTGACATTGCCATACTCTGAAATACAGAGAGTTTTATGGGAGGCCTATTATGCTTTTTTGTCTTTTCTGTCAGATGTTCATGTATATAATTAATAAGATAAACGTATTTAAACAAAATCCTTGTGATCTGTATAATGTCATCCTGAGCCGGATTTCTTTATATGGTCATCTGCTCCAGGCAGGCACGCTACTCTATGTACTGGGTGTATGTTTGGGGTGGGAATCACCCAAAAAAATCAACCAAAACCAAATATTCTGTTATACATTACTATTTATATACCTTTTTTCCAACTTCTAATTTCAAATGATGTCCCCAAAAGGAAACTTAGTCAACATCTGTTTCATCTAAAAAGATAAATTTCTCTGTTTGTTCAAATTACTTCAAGTTTATTGCTGCAAAACGGGATTGTCAAGCAGACAAACTGACCAACACATATATAATAAAAAATCCTTACTTGGCGCCTGTGTGTTGAAACAGTATTTCCACTGAAAATATTGTGATACTATGCTGTATCGATTTTTTCCCCTACCCCTAGTGTATGTATGTTTGCATATACCGCTGCATCTAGCTACATGCTAACGTAAGGGAAAGCTGTAATCGGGGCTGAAGATGTTGTGAATTTCACCCCATTTTGGATCACATTCCTGCTGAAACATGTACTGTTGTGTAGAACTCGGTTTTGAAGATTTTATCTGCGATCTTTGACGGTAGGAAGTGATGCTACACTCCATTGCAAACCACTTCTGACTATACGCACACTAGCTAAGACTTTATTTGTGATTTATCACAGAATATCAGAGAATCTTGCTGTATACTCTGCTGTCTTCTTCAGCCACTGTGAAAACATTTGGTCCTCACGAGTATAGGAATACTAGCAGAATGCACACACACAGTCATCACAAATGTTAAATACTGTAGGAAAGAACTGCACATGTTGACTTGGCTTGGCAGTACACCACACAATGGGAAGAGACAACTAAGCACCAGTGCAGCTGCAAATCCCCTTCCTTGATACCAGATCAAGATGGGACCATGTCTCACTTCAAGTGCAGCAGCTGTTAAAATGTAGCTTTAAAAGACTCAACGGAGTCTGATTGTGTGCTACAAATCATGTCTGGCAGAGCTGTATTGGTTGGAACACAATGAGGCCAAGCTTTTCTTGTCAGGTTTTGAAACAGTTTCCTGGATAAAGGGGTCACGATTTTTTTTTGACGCAAAATAGTCATCGCCAATTCCCATTGGTTTCCGTTTTTGCTGTCACAACTGATCCACACCGTTGGCCAGGGATTGTTTTAACCACTGTACCGTATGTCTCATCCCACACATGGAGAGGGTCATGTTTCCAGATCCAAACCTGCTGATTCGGCACACCTCCCATCTAGCAGGAGATTGTAATTTAACAACAGAGACATGCCCCCCCCCGCTTGCTTCCCACCTGGGAAAAAGCCAACTGTGAGACGGAAATGTTGGTTTTATTTTATTTGTCAATGTCCAACTCAATCTTTTTGTTCATGCACTTTGACTTTTTTTCTTTTCAAAGCAAATGACCTAAACCAAAAAGCCTGGACTGATATATTGTCGTGTTTACTGCTTCATTCCCCGGGGAACTGTGACTACAGCATTTACGCCAAGGTAGCATCTCCAGCACTCGATTGCCCCTTTACGTCCGTGAGCTTGCATTTGCTGTCATGTTGGTGCCTAGAGCGGCAAACAGCCTTACACCGCTGAGCGAGCAAGGCTTCCTCTTTCCAAAACTATACGAGAAGGGGTGACCCACTTTACCGCTAACCACTATTCCTCTTTCAGCAAGAGAAGTAAAAGAGAGAGAGAGAAAAGAAGGGAAAAAGAGGGGAAAAGAGAGCAGGACAGAGACATTTTTTAATTTTTATAAAACCTTGATTTTACCAAATCAAAACCACATTTTTCCATCCCAATAAATAGAGCTATAGAAAGTATTGCACATCAACAAATTTACAATTAATTTACAGTACAACCAATCACATCTCTACCTAAATACTCAGGTTAAATATTAAATCATCTCCTACTACGGAGCATAATGCATCTTTATAACACCACTGGTTCCAAAACTCATCAATTTCTTTTTATCATTTCTTTATAAAACCAAAACTCAACCCAAACCCTGGCTTACACCAAAGAGATGGAAACAGGAAGTGCTTCCTGTCCTGTCTTCTACTTTATTTGTCCTGCTCCTGCCTCTCCTAGAATCAGGTTAAGTAGCTGCCATTTAGAGGCATCAGCTTTTTTTTTTTTAGCCGGCTCCAAAAATGAAAGCAACCTTAGACCACGTCACACCAGTGTGTAAAAACCTTCTACAGCACATCGAACAGCGTCCAGAGTCTCTGGCATTCATAAAGACAGTGAAAAACTGTCTCTACTTCGCTGCAGAATGGACAACCACTTGAAACTGTTGGGTTGATACCAGAAACTAAAGCATTTACAGCAATGGCGCCATGTAAAATCCTCCACTGTATCCCCGGTCCTTTTTTTCCAGAGGGGCTGGTTTCACACCACTGTCCACACCCAGTCTCTATCTCCACACTGTGTCCACTCTTCTGTCCAGTTTATCTCTGTTCAGGAATTTCACACATTTGTACACAACCTTTCCATTGACAATATACAAGTCCCCATACTTAGAGTATGTCATATTTAAAAAATCCCCAGTAAATCTATCTAGTTTAGGAGTAAATACCAACTCTGGAAAAGAGTCATTCTCATCAGGTCTTTCCACACCAGCACAGTAATCCTGGAGCATTTGACATTCCTCCACCATCAGTCCATTTCTCTAAAACAGTCCTGGTCTGTCGAATAATACCGAAGACCTCTGGCCCAGAAGAGAAGCCACAGCCGATGTATCAGTCAGCCCCGATCCTGCCACCTCCACTATTCTCCTCAGGGTGACAGCTCCTGCGGTGCACAGCATGTTGGTGAGGCCTGGTGTCGTGCTGTCCTGAACGTCCATTCTAGCCCAATTTAGGAGGGGCTCTTCTAACAGCCAGTGCAGAGAGCATGTAGGCTCAACTCTCTTCCACTAAGTTCCATACCTTAAAAAGTGACTGATAAAAAGGAGGTAATCCACATAATTTTAAAAACTTAAAATCCATTAGAAACAGTGCAGTGTCTAAGCCCAGACCAGCCGTCTCTTTTAACAAGACACTTGTCCCATCTCTCTAAACCAAGTCTTTTGGACCTGTGAGATATTTTTGTACAAACTGTACTTTGAATCATTTTGTATCATTATTCTAAATATGAAAAAAAGATTTTTGTGAGGCTCTGTACCAAACAAAGATTTTTTTCTGTAGGATACAATTTGTGGGCTGGGACGTTTCTGCAGCGCCACAATACTTCATTCAAATGGTTGGACACAGATTTTGCCTTTGACAAATATTGCGCCCCTGTCTGTGATTTGGATGTTGCACTAGTCCATATTGCGATTTCAATACAATTGCGAGCAACTGTGCAGCCCTAATGTCTATTAAACTATTGTTTTCCATATTGAAAGTAAGACAAACAAGATAGGACATGGATTGATGTGCCTAGCATGTACTGCAAGTCACAATGACAGCAAAGTGGGAAACCATCACAACTTGTCGAGACTTTACAGCTGACTGTTTCTTTAAATATAATATGCTAAATAAACAATCAACCCACCAACTAAAAAGCAAAATGTATCCAAGTGTCACAATACATTTAAATTGATTACACTAATCCGTGTTTTAATGCATGAAGTATTAATATTGGTACCTTATCGAAAACCATTAAATCCTCTAGTAGGTTTGTAATTAATGGGATGCTTACTGACGGAACGCAAAACAAGGGAGTCAAATTAAATGTGGTAATGTGCTCCGTGCACTCTGAAGCGCACACAAAGGCACACATAGCCAGAGTAAATACCTATTAACAAGGAGCCGGGACACAGCGGCCACAATAAGGAACTGCAGTGAAATGGATTGTGTTGTAATTATACTGTAATAATGGGCCACAGTCATTGAGGACAATGTATAACTCAATCAAGCGTGGATGTAAAACTATAGAGCCTAAAATAACCAAATAACTCAAAAGGACGAAGCTGGGCTAGAATTAAGTGAAATGTCTCTAAGGAGTCGGGTTTTTTTCTTGTGTTATTAAACGAGCAGTTTGTTGGAATCACATGTGGCTCCCCCATTTAGTTTAGTTTAGTTATTCCAACAAAATGCAGTTTAAAATTAGCGTGTATATCCTGTGACTCTGGGACATGGCATTCCCCAGCTTTCTACAGTCATCTATATCATTTTATTTCATCTTTAATCATATTGTAATATAGTAGTTACTAAATATCCACAGTTCCATTTAATATAGTTTGAATCCTATTAATATTCTAATTTGACAAAAAAAGTCCCCTATCTTTTGTTTTGATGTGACGACTGTATACAGTATAGTGTGTTTTATCACATCAGATTTTCACTAGCTCCAGCAATAACAATCCGAGTTAATAATTTAAAAACATCAAATGGGTGGATAGGCGCACAGACGCAAAAACACCCAGACACACAGGTGCACATACGCAAAGATGCACAGAAGGACAAACCCAGAGGCACACAGGCGTACATACCCACAGACACACAGACCCCACAGACCCACAGGCGCACATACCACAGACGCACAGACACACAGGCACACAGGCACACAGACACACAGGCCTCCTGCTTAAGTAAATAGATTAGTTGATTAGTCTTAAAACTGACTTGTAAATTAGCACTTACGTTGCTGCTGCTGTCTGCATTAAAAAAAGCTAGTGACGTGGAGGCTGCTGCTGTGCTTTCCCCTCACGATTGATGCCAGAGAGAGAAAACACTGATCTAACCTGTCCGTGCTCCTGATGTATAATTCTGCCTCATTAACACACGCCAAATGTCTCATTATCAGGACAAAGACCGTTCCTATTGGGATGCAAGGACACCATCTCAAATCAGTCCTCATTTGAATAGGATGTCTGGTCACCCTTTGGCAACCCAGATTATGTCAGAGTGACCACCTCAAATCTACGACCTTAATTACTTCCTTAGATTAATGGGCTGTTCATTATTGGGGAAGAATTCTCTCAGCTCTACAGAGAGAGTGTTTTGTGTGTGTGTGTGTGTGTTTGTGTGTGTGTGTGACAAAAATAGCTACAATTTATATGAGCACTGAATCAGTAAATCAACACGCAACATTCATTCTGTTAAAAATGCAACAATGAGCAAGAGAAATTGAGAAAAAACAACTACTGTAGTGTCTAAGAAAGAATCATTTTTCCTTTCTACAGCTACATGAGCATTTTGAGAAATAAAACAGTACAGTATTCAACACACGTATCCAAATATATACTTACACAGCACACATTTTTTCGTCTTAACTGGCTAAAAGCTGAAGACAATATGATCGCTGGCCTTCTACCTTCAACACGGAAAGGTTTAGAGTGATGACCATATGCCACCAGAGAGGCAACAACAAAGTTTTCACTCCCCAGTGAAAACACTATTTACCTAAAATGCAGTTTTTTATAGTATATAGAGTGATGAAAACATGGAGTTCTTTACCACTGTTATTGACAAAAACTAACACAGAGATCAATGTTTAAAAAGGAAATAAATTAAAAAAAACACCTTGGAAAATCATTTTTCTAGAATACGAAGAGAAGGGTGTCGTCAGCGTAAGCTTAGATTCATCGACACATTAGTTTAAGTTTTACTCATTCTCTTACTATAAGATGTATGTGGACTTAAATGTTTAATGTAGGTTTAAATGTGTTAAATTATGTGGATTGTAAGGTTTAATGTATGTTTTATGTGTTGAGTTATATGGACTGTTTAGTGTATGTTTTAAATGTGTTAAGTTATGTTAATTTTAATGTTTATGGTTTGTTTTATGTGTTGGGTTATTTGGAATTTAATGTTTAATGTATGTTTTAACACTACAACAGCCATGCTGGTACCTGACTTTTCCTAAAAGAGTCTATATTTTAATTTAAAATAGTTTTTATATGTACATTACACAAAAGGCAAAGAAAATAAAATCACTGTTACCTATTTCGGCCATACACGGTCTTATTGACCGCTCAGATTTTCGCGGTATTGTTTTTAATCTTTCACGCGGTTGAAGATGCATATTGGTTGCTTAGTAACTATCAGCGTCTCTGTGGACATCAGCGATGGCATGGTAGAGGAGCTGAGAGCGGAGTTTATAGAGGGGAAAAGAGCAGCAGGACACCACAGCAGACACCAACACGGAAGCAGTGCAAGGTTAGGTTATAAATGTTCACATAAGATAAGAACATCACATAAGAACTTTCAGGTGTTATTTGCCTGTTATGAGTTATGCTGAATGGATTTTCATACCATATTTTTTCAGATATGAATGTAGCCTATGAAATAATTACATTTTACTATGCCATGATATGAATTATTTAAACACCTGGGCTACTCAAGTGTATACCTGAACTCGTTAAATTGTACATTTGTACTGATATTTCATTTTCTAAAGATACCCTAACACAATACATGCATTAATATTGCAATTAGGGATTTATCACCAGAGATAATGGAGTTTGTAATCAGGCGGTCAAAATGGCCGCTCACGGCAGTTCTAGTAGTTATGGAATCCAATAAATGTGTTGAGTTATGTGGACTTTAAATGTTTATTGTATGTTTTATGTGTGTTGAGTTATGTGGATTGTAATGTTAAATGTACGGTATGTTTTCATTGTGGACCCCAGGAGGAGCAGATGTACACAGCTAATGGTGATCCTATAATAAACTAAACTACGGTACTACATGCACAACTGGACATTTTAATCATATTTCCCAAATTAAACATTGAATGCAGCATTAAACATGAAACATTATTTTATAGTACAAAAGAATCTTTGGTGTGGATCGATCAACATTGAAATCAATCAATATCAGTAAATAAGGTATCTGTTGTATTACTATGTTGCAAAGTGGGATGTAATCAACAACAAAACGATGCCATGTGGCAGAAAAAAAGTTGTATTAGGTTTACTGAGAACCCCCCCCAAAAAATCAAGGTTTGTATCAAATCGTGGGTCAATAATCGTGATACGTGGTGTATCGTCAGCCCTATTGTTCAGTGTCCATTTGTTTTGAAGAAAGAAGTCCTTGGCAGATAGTTTGCCTCCAGGTAACAACCTCAGGAACGATGAACACTGAAGAAATCGTAACCAGAACAAACTGACTGCAATGGCGCCATTGCTGTCTGTTGTTATTGTTTTGATCTGCCTGTTTACCACTGCAGCTGTAGACTGACTAGAAGGATAAACACTTGATGAGGTGCATAGACTAATTTGGTGCCTGTGTTCAACTTATTAGAGGCAAAGGTTTGATTTAAACACAGAACCCAATTCCAGCTCATCATACTGTAAAATTCAACATGTCTGGCTCTCAGCAGTTCATGGAATTTCAATCTTGCAACGCTTTAGTCACGCTGTGGCAAAATGACAAGTACCAGTCGTGTTAAAGGGAACGGCAGCAGAAACAGTGGGCATAAAGGGCTACTAATTTGGCCATAGTGTGATTACATTAAAGCTCTTTTTGCTATCTGAGAGTGGTGGATGGACAGTGTAAAGCAAATTTTACCACATGCTTGGCACCGTCAGTGCCATTTGCTCGTTACACATGCATGGTTGTGTTTTCTGCCAGTAAGAAGTAGTTTCAAGGGAGAACTTTAAAAAGAAATATGTACTACTGAAACATGTGTGTTTATGGGTGAGAAAGAGTGTGTGTGTGTGTGTGTGTGTGTGTGTGTGTGTGCGTGTGTGTGCGCGTGTGTGTGTCTGTCACGTCATCTGTTTCAGTCAGCAGCTGCCAGCATAACTCATCTCCAACTCAAATTAAATGCGAGTACAACTATGACCACAGTTACATCTGCTTTGCTGCATCTAAATCTCAGTATACCCTTCAAAAAAAAAAAAAAGAAGAAGAAAAAAAAAACATTCCCTATAAGCTGTGATGGAAATGTTATAGAAAGTCAAAACTCATGCTGCCATGGTCATTTAGCAATGTGAAATGGTTCGGTGTTTTCAAACATAAAGGGAAATTGGAGACAGCACTTATGTTGTGTGGCACTTTGAGAAAACCTCTCGAGGGTTTATACTCAGGCTCAGCCTTCACAAGCTCCCCCCCAAAGCCTCCCCGACCCCACCCGCCACAACTCAGAGTTTATCCCTCCTGTCTCTTTGAACCTGCCAGGCACAGTCACAGAGCCCCATTAATCATTGAGGATGGGCCTCCACGCTCTCGGCCAGTGCCCTGGCTGCCCGGGTCTCACCACTGACTGCCACAGCCCCAGGCAGGTGAAGCCCATCTTGTGCCCCAGCCTTGGCACAGTGCTCTCGCCCTGCTTGGTATGGATGCCCACACTTCACCAGTCAACCCCGCATTCCTCTACTCCCAATGCTTGTGTTTGTGTGTGTGTAATTTGAACAGCTTCACAATCCCCCTGTTCGGTGGCCTACCTCTCATACATAAACATCCTTTCTCATTTATGTTCATCTCCTCAGTCTGTGCCGCGACACAGAGTATAAATTAAACATCCTCCCTAACTTTCCTTTCCTTTTTTCTTATTCAGTTGGTCTCATCTATCATAACCTTCTCTTTTTTATTTTCTCCTTTCTCTTTTTTTTTTCCATGTGGACGTGTAAAATAGCAACACTAATCGGACTCCTATTACAATCCTCCTGTTTGCCAGTGGGCAGCTGTTGCTGGCGCAGCACCTTTGCACCCTTCCTCGTCCATGACTTCTGCCCCCCCCCCCCTGCCCTGTTTCTATCTAATGCACAGCGTTGCAGCTTTGCCTCTGAACTTCCCAAAGCCTGTTATACCAACAACAACTTAAATTATAAAATAGCTGCAGGCAATGTGGTCCAGCAAAGGAAGGGGATGTTAAATGTCATTCTTTTTTTCAGTAAAATCCATGATTGTCAAGGTGGGTACATTTTATATTGCACAAACGCACAGTGGATTTCCTTTTCATCGCCTGTCAAATTGGCCCCTGGCAGGACAACAACTACAGACTCTAACTGTCAGCTTGAATTACCATAGCGTTGTCCATGTGCTCTTATTTCTTTGTCTCAGCCTTCTTGGCAGCATGGTGGCCCAATGGTTGGCACAGTGGCCTCACAGCAAGAAGGTTCTGGGTTTGAATCCAAGTCAGTACCCTTGATCAAGGCACTGGCTCGGATCTAGATTTAGTCCCCGGGGGCTGTAAATGGCTGCCCACTGCTCCCTTGAGGGATGGGTTGAATGCAAAGAAAGAATTTTGCTCCATGTATGTGTATGTGGCAATAAAAAAGTACCTTTGTGCTTCATTTATACTGTGTAATTCTGTAGTATTATATATTTCCACTCCATCCATGCAGTAGGCCACATTCTCCACACATAGTACTACTTTAAACCTCCAACAGTGTTGTAGTCAAGAACCCCTAAACCGTCCGAGACCAAGTCATCCCCAAGACCAGAGTGTATCAACACCGAGTAAAGACCAAGACCAGTGCGAGTCCCACTCTGCATGCCGCGATTGAATGTGGAAACTGCAGTGCTAACCCTAGGCACTCATCAAATTGATGTGAAAGATCCACAATCCCATAAAAAAGACCCACAGAAAACAAATTAAGAGTCTTCTTCATTCAGGATTTGCCGGACCAGCAAGCAGCAAGCAAGAGCTTACTCTCCTGTCTCCCGCATTCACTTAGTTGGGAGTGCAAGTTATGGGGGCGGGGAGATAGAAACGAGTTAAGTTATTGGTTGCATCTGAAACAGGAGGTTTTTACACCCAATCAAAGTAATGTTAACACACAAATCAGACAATGGACAGGGAATTTAGGGATATCCCTGCAGCTGGGGTCTTGAAATAAAATCCTCTCTATAGGGCTGTTTATCTAAGGCTAACACAAGATACATGTTAAAATGCAGGCGGTTTCAAGACGAGACCGAGGCTATTTTTACATTTTGGTATAAAAACAAATATCTTTTGCCACGTTCACAAATAGCATTCGCACTGCTCTGGCGTTTCCGAGGCCCTAAACCATTTGAAAATACTTCTGACCCCGGTTGCAAACAGAGGCCTTTGGCAATACCAACACTGACACAATAGTTTCGCCGCCTGATTGGGTCATGACTAGGGCAGCACGATTATGGCCAAAATGATAATCACGATTATTTTGATCAATATTGTGATCACGATTATTGTCACAATTATTTGTTGATTTTAACCAAAACAAATTTAACAAACATACAGCTGCAACACATGTAAATGAAAATTATCTGAAATAAATAGCCTAGGATATATATATTTAAAAAAAATGCATCTCTGTGAAAGCTCCTTCACTTGTTTTCAACAATAACTGATTAAAAGAGCTAAGAGAGAGGGAATGTGGACGTACTCACAGAGAGACGGCTGACTCTTTATGAATGGGTCTAGCCGACTCCGTCTCACTCTACGAACTGAAGTTAGTTGCATTCAGTAACTTCTGTGTTTTTCGCTAGGGCCGCCGCGATAATACAGGTTTGCCTCTCATGCTTAACAATATACAGCTGTGTTAATAACAATTAAAACTGTAGACACATGTCAGAAGCGTGACACCGGCGATGTCGCCGCTCAGTTTCTGTTGCTGGGAGCCGTGTGTGAGTGAAAGTGGGCCGGGCTGGGCGGAGAGTGAGAGGAGAGAGCCAAACACAGACACGGCTTTACAGAAGAAATGGGTCATGTAACGTAAAATTAAACCATATCGATACAAACAACATTGCTTTGTTTCTGGAGAGGGAAAACATTGCTGCGTCTGCAGTTGCCATGCTATCTTTTGACTGACTGTAGCTGAGATACAGGAGGTTGACTGACTCGCAGCACTTCAACATGTGTTGTTTTTTCCGCTTGACAAGCCGACCAGACGTGACACATGGGCATAGGCATATCGACGATTCCATTTTTTAACTTTGATATTCAAGATTGTGACTTAATTTCAAGTCTTTTTATTGTAAGTAAGGGTGTCACGATTTCAAATAAAATAAAAATCATGAGACCCTTACTTACAATAAAGGGACTATTTAACTAAACATAAAGAATCTAATTAAGTCTAAGAGCCCAGTCCAGTTTAAAAATTCTTAATGAAATTAATGAATGCCTCCATCTTCCTGCTTGACACCCTCTGCTACAATTCTCCATGTCTCTCTGTCTGTCTGTCTGTGTGTGTCTCTCTCTCTGTCTCTTTCTCTCACCCCCAACCGGTCGAGGCAGATGACCGCCCACCCTGAGCCATGGTTCTGCTCAGGTCTATGCCTCTTAAAAGGAAGTTTTTCCTTTACTCTGTCACCTAGTGGTTACTCTTAGTGGGAACTGTTGGGATTCTGTAAATAACATCACAAAGTACCGTCTAGACCTGCTCTTTTATGAAAAGCGCAAAGAGATAACTGTCGTTGTGATTTGGCACTATATAAATAAAACTGAAATTGAATTACAAGTTTGGGAATGTAGAATCAACAATTATGGGACATTTTGATCAACTATTTATAGGCTGACATTCCAATAATGCTAATAATTCTGCTTCTTCAGCTGAGCTCTTTCCTTTGTATCCACTGTTGTTGACTTTGAGTTTCAGCGGAAAGAGACAACTGCTTTCCTTGAACTGTGCTTGTCCGTTTCAGCTCCCTGTCTCTGTCATGAATGATTCATACTGCTGGCTTTCTCTGTTCCGACCACGGTGTGGGCTAGAAATTGGATATGCCCTAATTCACATATATGCACACACTCTGGCTCACATGCAAATCTAATTCTCGAGAGTTTCAGCACAGCCAAGGTAACAAGTATTACTCACACCCTGACACTATTATCATTGTGTAAAATAAAAACTGGCAGACTAATCATTCTTTGTTTTTTGTGCACTTTCAACTTCACCAATGGCTGAGTCAGCTTTACTGCAAAGTGCTGCTTGGAATGCAGAGAGCCAGACAGTCGGGATTTGAAACTGTATAATGGATTAATGCTAAGGAGCGATCTCATAGACACACACAATTTTCCTCCTTTATGCTTGGTTATGTTTTTTTTTTTATAATATTGGCCTTTCTATTAGTGGGCAGCGATATGACACCCAATCTGTGAAACACTGAGCGTCTCAGATATTGGCTCCAGCAGAGCAGTGGGGAGCGAGTGTCACTCTTGGTTACAGATTAACCGTGGATACACCCAGCCCTTGTTGTTCACTGGTCTGAAGGATTAGTCACAGCGGTCAATGCCGCTGCTCGGGTTGTTGTTTCCATCCAATCGGTCACATATACATTAAGACCTTGTTCAGACGGAGAAATGTAACGTGCACTGAAGAAGGCATGTCGTTTTTCTGCATTTAAGCAAAAACGTGCTCTGGTTTGTTGGCATTTCTTTAAACCAATCACAATCGTGTTGGGCGGCGCTAAGTGCCGGACGCAATAATGGTGCTTCTGCTAAAAAATTTCCTTACCGAGGCTACTTTGCAGCGGCACCGTGGCTCTGTCCAGCGCTTAGCACCGCCCATGACGGAATGCATCCCGGAATGCTGTGTCGCCAGACCTTCCTCTGCAATACCAAGTCTCACATCCTTCCAATAAAGGTCCCATGACATGGTGCTCTTTGGATGCTTTTATATAGACCTTAGTGGTCCCCTAATACTGTATCTGAAGTCTCTTTTATATAGACCTTGGTAGTCCCCTAATACTGTATCTGAAGTCTCTTTTATATAGACCTTAGTGGTCCCCTAATACTGTATCTGAAGTCTCTTTGTATAGATCTTAGTGGTCCCCTAATACTGTATCTGAAGTCTCTTTTATATAGACCTTAGTGGTCCCCTAATACTGTATCTGAAGTCTCTTTGTATAGACCTTAGTGGTCCCCTAATACAGTAACTGAAGTCTCTTTGTATAGACCTTAGTGGTCCCCTAACTGTACTGAAGTCTTTTTATAACCTGTGGAATACGATCTGAGTCTCTTTAGCCTTCACAATACTTATGAGTCTTTTTCACCTTGGTGCAGAATTACAGCCACTAGAGCCAGGCCCACAATGCTTTCCTTAGTATGTGCCATTTCTGAGTCTGTAGCTTTTGAGGAGGAGAGATTATGACCTCATAAGGAGCAAAATTCCAGATCGGCCCATCTGAGCTTTCATTTTCTCCAAGGCAGAGCAGGATACCCAGGGCTCAGGTTACACTTATCACCATTTCTAGCCACTGGGGGACCATAGGCAGGCTATTACTGTTAAAAAACCTCATATAGTGAAATTTTCATGCCATGGGACCTTTAAAATACACATTAGCAAAAACTGAAAGTTTTTTTTTTCTTCTCCAAAGCATGCCATTCTTGTTAGGGCTAATTTTATGATCTTCATTGTACTGGCCGTGGTAACCAGTAACATCTGAAGTCAATGACTAACTTCACCTTGGGGAAATCATTCCTTATAAAAGGTAAATATCTCTCCCTCTCTCTCCCTCCCTGTATTCAACCGCCAGTCTATCCGTAGATAACCCTGTTTGTTTATCTGTGGAGACTCAAAGGTCAAAAGCCTGGGCATTCTGAGGACCTTCAATACACATACGGCACATAGGGAAGGGCAGAGCGGATCCATAATTCATCCTGTTGACTGGTTCACAGGTTCAGGGCTGGAGGGCACACTCCACCCTCTGTCCCTGATATGGGACAGAGGGCAGACGATAGAGCTCGTATGTAGCCAATCTCGACACAATGTGTAACAGGACCAGGGTGAAGTTCTTTTTCAGCAGAAAAATCACTTGGGGATATATCATCCTATATTATCCAGCTCTTTCACATATACACGCTTGACAGGCTGTTGATGACTTGGGCAATGTGTTGAATTCCTGTGATGACCTAATGGTGCACAGCTCAGCGAGTTTACAACAGAACTAATAAGCAGGGCAGTGTGTGGGGAATCATCCTGAGCTGCAGCCATATCTCCAGGGTTTAGTGGTGATAACTTAATACACTGTTTCTATGGTTTAATCTTTTAGGAAGTGTTTTTTCTCGTTTGGTCTTCCCAAGTTTAGGGCTGGGTACCAAATTCATACTTTTTACGCATTGCCCGATCGTCATTTAATACCAACATTCAATACATAGGAGCATATTTCATCAGCGTCAGTACGCCAATAAACATGCGGCATGCTTCTACCAAGATCTAATGTAGCTCAGTGTAAATTCTTTCAGGAAGACCTAACTTTTAATCAATACTCTCCTAAATCAATTCAGCTGTTATCCTAAGAAATGTATATGTTATCATGCTATGTATAACTGTCGCATATCTGCAACTAGTCTCTCCTGATTGAAATGTATCTCATTGTAAATCCTTTCAGGAAGACCTCACTCTTAATCCATGCTCTACCTAACTCTAATCAGCTGGTGGAGTCGTTCGTCTTGCTAAACAAATCATAATCGTTACACAAATGGCAAGGGCCAATCACAGAGTCACAACCCTCCTTTAAACAATCATTTCTCTCTTTGCTATCAACTGTCATTGCAGGCAAAGAGTGCAC
Source organism: Etheostoma spectabile (assembly GCF_008692095.1). NCBI lineage: Eukaryota > Metazoa > Chordata > Actinopteri > Perciformes > Percidae > Etheostoma > Etheostoma spectabile. Next base: position 27,370,486 of record NC_045739.1, on the reverse strand, counting down.
CCCTCCACCTCCAGTCCTCTACTCCAGCTGACCGGTCCGGAGCCTCCTTCGATAGGGTTTTTGGGCTCCTTCATCTCCACCACCGGTGTCTAGATTCAATTGGGGGGTCTGATGGTTCTCTACTTCTATATACATTTATACAGTACGAAATATTCAAAAAGTGACGGAGTCTAATCGCCAGAGACTCGGTACATTTTATTGAACTGTACAATAAACCTTATTTCTATATCTGCAGACATGACTCTGATTTAAATAATGCTGCTGATTGGCGGTCTAACATTACACACCTCAAGCGGAGTTGCCCAGGCCGCAGTTACGTAACGCCCCAACTGTGCTGACCGCAAGAAGCATGAAACACGTTTAAAGCCCATGTTGCAGGTTAACCACCACTGTTGATTATTGGATACAAAAAGCACTCAAGATATGTACAGTATATCATTTTTTTTAAATGTCTCCAAATAGTGTTAAATGTCAGTTTTTGGTCATTTTTGGTATTCACAGGTTTATTAAGTCAATTCTGCGATGACAACCCGTTGGGGAATGAAGTCTCAGCCTGGCACTAGAACTATGGCAACTGACTGGGATGAGGAAGAGGTGGAAAGGCCAGCAGCCGAATAATTACCAACCTGACAGACGTGAGAGGGCAAATAAAGAATTGTCAAGATTTGGGCAAGTCTCCTTCACTTATCTCCTTCAATTAGCAACGCAGCAGTGCATACAATGGCTTTACTTTTTACTGTCAGTGTAAAGCACCGAGTGAACGTCAACATTTTCTTTCTATCTAGTGACAGTGATCATGTCGTTCAGATAAGTACTGGTACACTTATCTAGACATAGGGATAGAAGGCATCCCCGAGTGTTATTTCTAAGTGTTTACCTCTTTTCTCCGGTGAAAACGTGTTGCTGTGTTTGGCAGGTGCTTGTGCGTGTGGTGGTGAAGCTGCAGTGGAGAGCGTGTGCTGTAGGGGAGTGAGCCGCCGGTCGAGCAGCTCGCCCCGCGATCAGCAGATCTGACGATGCTTAAATTCGTTTGTGACATTTCAGACAGGATCATGCTCCCCTCCAAGCCAGCACGCACCAGTATTTTAATTGTTTATATTTACTCTACCATTCCTTTTAGGCTGAGTCATATGAAAGCCAGAGCGTTCAGTTATCAGGCTCCTCTCCTGTGGAACCAGGTTTCAGTTGGGGTTCGGGAGGCAGACACCGTCTCCATATTTAAGAGTAGGCTTAAGACTTTCCTCTTTGATAAAGCTTATTGTTAGGGCATAAAATTGAATATTGTTAGGGAGTGAGGAGTCGCAGCGTCCGCCTAACCCGGCCCACCTGCTTCTCATCATAGTTGTCAGATTTATCTAACAAATAATCAAGCATATAATAAAACTAAAGGGAGACTTGGCATACAGCCCGATCCGGTTGGGGAGTGTTCTAGCCCGACCAGGCTCCTCTCTTTACCTCGTCTCTCTTGGTTTTGCTGTAATAGTTTTAGACAGCTGGGGACTTCTTTTGACACACTGAGTTTCTCTCTCCTCTATCTTCCTATCTTTTCATTTATGTGCATCCATGTCCCAGAAATGCGTGTTACTAACCTAGCTCTGGGGAGTCATTTCCCGGAGTCCTTATGTTCTTTTTTCCCCAACATGTTCCCTCGGATCAGGGATGCTCCAAAATCATGGTAGCAGCTGTTGCCATGGTCCCGCTACACGTTCTGCGGTGCCAGGTCCATCTACTATACTCTGCGGTGCCCAGCTACGTCCTGCTGTGCCTTGTAATGCCGCACAGTGCCCTGCTATGCCATGAACTACTACAAAGAACTGCTACAAACTACAATTTTTTCTATTTTTGTTATTTCCACTAACCCCAACCGGCCTGTCAGACGCCGCCTACCAAGAGCCTGGGTATGTCCGAGGTTTCTGCCTAAAAGGAAGTTTTTCCTCGCCACTGTTGCTTGCTCTGGAGGAAACTACTAGAACGTTGGGTCCTTGTAAATTCTGGAGTGTGGTCTAGACCTACTCTATCTGTAAAGTGTCTTGAGATAACTCTTGTTATGAATTGATACTATAAATAAAATTGAATTGAATTAAATTGAAAGGCTACTTATCCCTTGACAACACCAGTTCACTGCATACAGACAGGCTATTAAAACATCTTATGACAGTATCAAGACAATCATTTTGGGCCATTATAGCCATTTCCCTTGATATCATGTAATCTAAAGAAAACAGAATGAGATATGGTGATACCTCATAATAGCAGTGTTAGAAATGATACAAACACCAAACCACTACTATTACCACTGCTACAGTAGGTACCAGTACTGAGCATTTGAGCAACTCAATGACAATATAGCTTTACTCCAGATGTAGTGTAGGAGAGAAGTGACCAGTATTACTGTGTACCCCTATGGTTGGTTCATGCCTTCCCTAAAAACTGATAATATAATAATTATATTGTTATTACAACGTGGGTTAATAGGAAAGACATTTCTTTTCAGAAAACATTAAAGTTTGGTTAAACAACAATGAACAGAGTGTAATTTTACATATGTTTGTCTGGCGGCATAGCGTTAGCTAGCTAGCTGTCTAAACGTGTGAAAAGCCAAACAACATCCCCGTCTAAGCTGTGTTTCACTTTCCCTCCAATATTATTATAAACATAATAAAGTCACCTGGACTCGGTCAAGACCATAGACTGTTAATATTAATAGACCAAAAGCCATATCAGGCCAGACCAGTGGCAAAGACAACGCAGGCTGCTCTGTTATCTCCCCAACGTGACGTCATACAATGCATTGTGGGCAAAAAAAGAAAACACTGTAAAATATTGCCTACTCTTTGTATTATATTCAATTTTGCGATATCCAACACCATCAAATACAATGGATAACAGACCAAATATTTATTACCAACAAGCAAATTGCACAAATTCGTTGCAAAATTAAACCTGGAACATGAGCTTTAAGGCTGCTTTCACAACTTGTTTGGGGAGTATCTTGTAAGCTGTGGTGCATTTGTCTGTTTTGCTGGGTTCATTCAGGTTTTTAGTGAAAGCTGATCAGGTCCAAACAAGCGGATTGAGAACACCTGAAAAGCTAAGTCTTCAAAGTGAACTCTATTTAACTTTCTGCACTTTCAGGTGCAATACAGGAAGAGTTAATCCAGGTAGACATATATCTGACAAATTATCAGACAATAAACCATACCAACTTTGAGTTTTTCCAACTCGTTCTTTTTCCTACTTTAAATTAAACTGTCCATACTGTACAACCCCATATACAGTGTAAGGATTATAGTATGTGATGCACTGAGACGTACCATCATAGGTTCCACTTTCTAGCAGCAGTCCGCTTTCTTCCAGGTCACGGAACTCCCCCACGCTGATGAAATTGTAGTCCACTCCAGGAACTTCCCCCTCTCTGGGCTGCCGGGTGGTACCTGCCAACAATGTCGCAGTTTAAGACAGAGGGAACGTCCAAACAAGTGGAATGTGCCATTAACTGGGGGGCAGGGCTTCTGCAGGTTTCACCAAGTCAAATTTAAGATTTTTTCAGATTTTTTTCAGATTATTGTGAAAGAAATTTAAAACCTATATCACTACATTAAAATACCCATATTATGAAAACGATGACTCCCAACAATAGTTATAGTAATAGTAATAGTATTGAAGTGAGATGTCTCACTCTGTAGCTTAAACAGAGACCTAAACGCAATGTAAAGTACCACAAAAATATGGTATTTTTTTGAAAATGAAACCAAGTAAACCTATTCTGGTGCAACCTCAAAATACAATTATGAATTTCGAAAATTAGCATAATATGGGCGCTGTAACAAAAAAAAAAGTCACATAGAGTCTCAAACAATTCCCCAATTTCCTGATTTGCATTATAGAACTGGTGAATATCTAATTTGTAGTCAGCAAATTATATTTGGACTAGCGAAAGAACTACAACACAGAGGAAATGAAATAAAAAAACACATTCTAAAGCGAAGCAGGAGCATTTCACTGAGCATTTGATGTAGCGTTACATGGACAAAGGAAAAGACCTGTTAAAAGTTTTACAACACAACAATTCCTTGAATTTAAGACTTTTTCAAGCCTTTAATTTAGATTTTGAAATTTTAGAGCTTTTAAGACCCTGCGGAAACCCTGTGGAAAGGAGGGGTGGGGGAGCTGGTGACACCGTATCCAACATGCCCAAAGGGATATATGATATGATTTGAGTCCAAAAACTCAGGGGTGAACTTGTGTCTACATCGTGAACAGTCAACAGAGCTGGGACCACAAAGCTGTAAATTCATGAATATTCATATATTATTAAAATATGAAACAGAGAAAAAACAACATCTCCTCCACAGCAGCACAGCTGTCAGAATACTGAAGAAGTGTAACTGATGATAATGATAATGAACAGAATTTTAATTACACACTTTTACTTGGTCTTCTGTGAGTGGCCGCTCCGTTTTTATTATTTATTATTAAATACAATATTAATGCTACACATAAGCGAGGAGAAGACGGTTTTAGTAAGTTGTGCACCAAGCACATGAATGGATGAAATCTAACGTCAGTGTTGAACTACTGCATATTTGTTGATTCATTCTATGACTTTTACATCTGCCATGCATTCACAAGGCAATTTTTCCTTTAAATCCTACACACAGCAGCGTTTCATGGCGATACAGTGGAATATATTCATTCACATAAATGTATAACTGCTACTTAAGTTCCATTCTTGCCAGACCTTTTCCTAGGACATCCAAATTCGCAATAAACTAAAAAATTAACTTGTGAATGCCCCTACAGCATCTTCCTTGTGAAAGTACTTATTTCCCATTGAAGTAGAAGTTACAGCCTTAGGCTGAATCCCATTCCTTCCCCTTACCCCTACCCCTTGGCCCTTACCCCTACCCCTTGGCCCTTGAAACCAAGGGGTAGGGGTAAGGGGTGAAAACATACCCCTATGAATTGGGACACCACTTGGTGACATCACCATACAGTATTGATCACAAACCTCCAAGATGCCGTCTAGGTCTGTTGATTGTGTGGGTTTGGACAACAGTGTTATATATTTTATAGTTATTTTAGGTTCACTTTGGTAGTGCAGAGTACTTATCTGTGTAGTACTTAGGTCTGTTTGCAATACAAATGTGTATACACATGCATCATGTGTACATATACATACATATACACCCTGTATACATGGTGTGTGTATATCTGTTTCAGTTATCACCGTTTTGAATGTCATTGATGTTCACAAAAACATTTTGTTGACAAAAATCTGTCTTTATTGGTGATAAATTGAACATAACAGGCAAAAACGTTACATAAAAAAATGTTACAGAACTATTAGAACCATAACTAACATGTCGCACACAATAAAAGGCACTCATATGTGTAAAACTAAAAAAATACACACAAGACCACAAACAAACTACACACACACTACACTGTTGTAGCTACAGCTGCTCTGATATTCCAGACCAGTCTGGAGCCTTTTGGCCAGTAACCCCCCCTCACATATCATCAGTGTCCCATATCAAAACCAACAACAATATAACAAGTGCATGAACAATGAACAGGAATTAATTAAATATTATTACAATAATAGTAGGCTACCAATGCAATAATGAATGGGTACAACATGAACATATGAATTAGGAAAGTCTGCTCGTTTGCAGCCCCAACCTGGATCAGCTGCTGTGTCCTCCTGTGTGAGACAGGGCGGTATATGTTAAGCACGTAGCGATGTATCATAGACCGTTAATATATATCTAGCTATACAATCTATGCGATCTATACAGTCCATTCAAGGCAGAAATATGTGGGACTGTTCAACGTTAGCGTTAGCGATTAGCGTTAGCATTGCAAGCTAGCGATTTTTAAAAAGTTTCAGTTAGGAACATGGGTACACATGTACAGGACTGCATAGACCACAAAACAAGACTGTCGTAACTTTTTAATCAATTATTTAAACCTGAAAGTACTTACATTCATGTGTCTCTCTGGTTGACGCAGCAGCCACACACTGCCTGTGTGTTTTCTAGTGAGGTCGCGTCCACACTAGATCCGTAGGGGTATACAGCCCTTGATCCATGCCCTACCCCTAGCTCGTAATACGTATTGGACCGGCACTAGGTGCCGCGTGAACGCGCAAAAGGTAGGGGAAGGGCCAAGGGGTAGGGGTAAGGGGAAGGAATGGGATTCAGCCTTAGTACCTGTTTCTAACATTGGGGAAAGATTTTTCCACGTTCATAAACCAAGGCTGAACTCTCCCAGATATGAATCAGTTATTTATTTTTTTACAGTGTATTGTATGCCTCATACCAGTGCCAATGGTCTGGGTCTGTTACTTCATGTCAGAAACGATGTTGAAGCACCAATTGCAAAATGACTTCCAACTAGGGTTGGGCTTTGATTATATCAATATCCTGATATGAGACTAGATATTTTCTTGGATTTTGAAGAATGGTAATATTGTTACAGGGTAAGTTTAGATGTGGAGATATTTTGCGAAAGCACCAATTCTCAACGTTACAATATTGTCGCAATATTGACATCTATGTCTTCGGTCAAAAATATTGTGATGTCTGATTTTCCCAGTTCTACTTCCAACTTCTATTTTTTTCTCTCCTTGTTCTCCTTCTTTTTAATATGGTTTACCTTTCTTCTTTTTCAACTAAATCAAAAAGTGAAGCTCTATACTGCATTCCAGTTCATGCCAAAGTTAGTCATTAAATAATAATCTAGCATAACTGCTGTTTTCCCTTGCTGATGCGCTCATCTATGACACATTGAAAACATATTGTTATGAAAATGGTTTTACGCTCCCTAACATGCCGACTCTGCTTAGCGTCATCTTAGATGTAATCAGGGCTATTAACGATACCTCAGCTGAACCGCTCTGCTATCTGGCACGTCTTATCTCATCTGCAGGCCCGGGGGAATTTAACTCAGCGTTTTCTAGGAAGTCTAATAGGAAAGTTCTTCATTTTCTTTGTGTCAACACATCCGTCCTGACTGCAGGATGAACCATCACATCTGAAACGGCTTAGTCTGTTGCAGAGACAATCTTTAATTCCATCAAATAGAGCAATCGGGTGACCAGCAAAGCCACAAAAGGATGAAATATGGGCCCGTTTTTCGGAAGAAAGAACAGGGAAATGTGGTAATTTAACTTTTTACTGTTTATTCAGCTACCTTACCTGAAGATTCTAATATAAGCTGGGGCAGTCTTAGCACCCTTATGGTAAGAATTCCACCGTTGTGTGCCTTTGTAATTGTTTTTGTCATCATTTTGTTTGATCATCTGATGTCTCGAGTTTTGCTGTAACCAGAGCCTGAAAATGGCACATGTGATTTTTGTACCCTTACATCTAACTGTTACAGGTGTGAAGAGATCTCATCCCATTAGATGTTGTGATATTAAAACGTTACAACGTTGAGGTTAAAAGTTGTCTCGCAATGTCAGTACACAAGTGCAGAATGTATGTTGGTACTACCTAAGACTAATAAAAGCTTTAGTGTGTAACTTTTTAATATTAATGAAGGTCCGTTCCATTCAAGCCATTGCCAAATAAGTTGCTACAAAGCTAATGAAAACTAGCAGCTCCACACAACTCTCTCTGGATTTCTCAGCATGACTATGTTCAGAAGATTGCTTAGAATTCCTCATGGGGGAGACAGAAACTACGCACAGTAGCTTTAAATAGCACACGTTACTGAAGTGAACAGTTAACTTAATTTAATATTGTATGTGGCATTTTCTTTTGCGGGGTGCTAACGTTCGACCAGAACAAGTTCCTTCCTGAGACTATTTTGTAGAGCCACCGTCGCTGTGTCCGGAGCTTAGGTTGATCAACACTAGTGTGATATTTTCTCCATATCGCCCTGCCCTACCTACAGACCAAAGAAAAAAAAAATTGCTTTTTTAATTTTATCATTTTAAAATTAAAATCAGGAATAATGATACAACAATTATGATTTCCTCCAATACCGTGAATCACATCGCAATCGCAATATCAGTCAAAAATAATCAATCACATATCCTCCTCATATCGTGCAGCACTAATTGCTAGCTTTTATTACTACAGGACAAGTAAGAATCAATTTTGCAACATGGGGAGATTACATCACAAAGGACATTATAAATAAGCAAAACAGAGCACGAGGTTGGAGACGACGAAGACAGGATGCTTCGTTCATTCCCATTTATTACTTGATGTCTGCATTTATAATGTATCAACCACTGTGACTTATTGCAATCTTTATATGAAATACAGAAGGAAAAAACTTGATTCAATAGGCTTCACGGTTCACTTTTTATCCCTCTATAGTAGGAAGAGTCAGTGATGAGCTACATCAATGCAAAAATGTATCTGTCTATTGTCTCAGTGGCTTAAGAACTTAAAAGGGACCTTCTTTAATCTTCTTCAAAGAAAATTGCTAGGATTGAAAACCTGGGGCACTTTTTTACATTTACAATGTCCTTTCTATTTTTCTTTTTATCTGGAATTGAGACTTGTGGAGCCGAAAAAAAGAGATTTGGTGGTGGTGGTGACGGTGGGGTGGTGGGGGGGAGGGGGGGAGGGGGGGGGAGGATTTGGTGGTGCCCTTGGCCCCTGGCACTGCCATGAGCTCCTGTCATCTGTTTTATTTATTTTTTTGGGATGCAGCGGAGACACCTAATGAAGCCTCGCTGTGTGTCGAGCAAGAAGGAAGTCACGCTTCTCTAACTCTGAAATACCATTTGGGCGGCTGTAATGAGCACAGGCGTCAGGCTGTAGTGGCTGTTTGGGCTCCTCGCGTGGCCGCCGTGGCACAGAGCGCTGTGATGAGCCACTGGCAAGGGCTGGCATGAGCAGAGTGGACAAGGGACATATGCTGAGCTACTCAGACTGCTAGCCAGACTGCAATGCGCTGCATGCAGTGGTGGAAGAAGTGTTCAGATCCTTTACGTAGTATTCAGATCCTTTTAATTACACTGTAAAAATACTATGTTTCAAGTGAAAGTCCTGCATTGAAAATGTTACTTAAGTAAAAGTATGTAAGTGTGATTAGGAAAATGTACTTAAAGTATTAAAAGTAAAAGTACTCAATGCAGAAAAAAACCCTCACATTTTAGAAACTGGAAACGATCCAAAGCGTTCTGTCAATCAATCAAGTATTTAATGGTCTAATCATTTCAGCTGGCCGTTCTATTGTTGGCTTGGTACATTTGTAAATAAAATATCAAATTTTAGAAATTACATATTCCGTGTTCAAAAATCTTAATTTGTAAAGTATCTAGTCACATGTTGTTTGACCCATCCAACACCCCAACATGCCTCCCAACACAGATTTTCCGTCTTTCATACTACTCCTAAAAGGTGCTGTAGGTAGGGTTGTGAAGAACCAGGATTTAGCCAAAGAATTTGGTTTCTAGATGTAGACCGTCACGGAGGACAGAGTAACATGAGGCAAATTCAACAGACAGCAGTCGTTCATACGTCGGTCTCAAGGTTTACCAGTTTACCAGAAAACGCAACATTGTGTCCCGTCTGTGTTGTTTTTCAGACAACAGCAGTGAGCAGTGCTAGTCGGTGGCGGTGCTAGTTAGCATCTGTTAGCTCACAGGGCTCCAGGGTGCGAGTAACATTTTTCCTAGGTTGCACTGGTGCACATAGTGTCCTTCAAATCCACTGCCTCTCCACAAACTAAGCAATGTTGTTTATATGGATATGGTTTAATTTTGCGTTATATGACCCATTTCTTCTGTAAAGCCGTGCCTGTGTTTGGATCTCTCCTCTTACACTTTCTCTCCTCTTACTCTCCGCGCTGTCCCTCCACACAGCGGCGCCGGTCTCCACTTTTGACATTTGTCTACAGTTTTAATTGTTGTATATTGTTAAGCATGAGAGGCAAGCCTGTACTTGTACCAGTGTTTCCACTGGTAACTCTGCTATTGCGGCCGCCACGGCGGAAACACAGAAGAAGTTATTGAATGCAACTAATTTCCGTTCGTAGAGTAATAGCGTGTGAGACGGAGCTGCTGGACCTGGGCAAGAGATGTGACCCATGGCCAGAATATCATAGTTCATAAAAATGCAGCGCAGTGACGATACAGGCATTTCATACACACAACGTGTGTAACTCCGCTGACCCGTAGTTCGACCCGTGCTGGACCCATCCATAATGAGTCAGCTGTCATTTTGAGTACGTTCATCGCACCCCCCACCTCTCTCCCTAACTCTTTTAATCAGTTATGGGTGAAAACAAGTGAAGGAGCTTTCTTAGAGATACATAAAAAAATAAAAAATCCAATTGGTATTTATTTCAGGTAGCTATTTTTCATTTACATGTGTTGCAACTGTATACAACATACAACTTCAACATAAGAAGAATGTGGCATAATATGGATGTGAAAGCAGTTATAAATAGCCTACGTGACAGCAAAATATGGCTTGGTTAAAATCAACCAATAATCATGATAATTAATCGTGATTACAGTATTGATCAAAATAATTGTGATTATTATTTTGGTCATAATTGTGCAGCCTTATTTTCTAGTTTAATTTACCTTAACTGAGCAGCTTTGGACTCATTGGAATGGTTATTTTGGGGTTGAATGGTGGTCGCCCCCCCTCTGTATTTGGCTGGAGCCCAAAAATCTGGATTCAGTGCATCCCTATTTTTCAATTCTATGTCTAATGATTGTACTTTCTGTTTTGTTGTTCTGTATTTGTCTTTGTAATTTGACTCGATGACATTGTAAATGATGGTTGCCCCGCAGTGATCTCTCGAGAATAAATAAAGGTTGAATGGATGGATGAATGGCATGTATTTTTTGGGCAGATTCACTCAGCAAGATGAATGAATGAAGGCTTCATTTGGAACAAACTTAAAAATTCAATGAAAGCTGAAGATGATGATGTCCTTATTGTTGAATAGTGTAAAACTACTTCATTTGAGCATTAAATGCAACTTTATAATGATGTTTTTAAAATGACTATTCCTCCATGCAAAATATCAGAAAGGAGAGCTTTGGAAATGCCAGCTGAGAGTTACACAGATAATAAACCATATCTGGAGCAGCGAAAGTGATTTTTAACTCGGCTGTGCGTCCCACAAAATGGCAGCTGCTCTTTCATTCCTGCCGTTTTGGCCTCGACGTCACTCGGAAATCACTCGGGTAGTAAAACAAAATCGTTCTGTCCGGGTTATTTATTCCATTATTTTAAGAGGAGGAGCAGCGGAGCGGACTCGTACAGAAAAGGAAAAAAGATTCAGGTGGAGAAGTTGAAGAGAAAATGGAGGAAAAGGTTAGCAGCACTCTTCCACACCTTTAACTGCCAGATAGCCGGGGTATGACAGAAATCAGAAACCAAAAATAAAAAGACTCTCTTAAGTCAATACCTCAAATATTCAGTCTCAAAACTCATTTTTGTTGAACATAAAAACTGAGAGTGTGTCATTCCACTCAATTCCAATGTGGTTTCTTTTGTACAGGCCCTGCAGTCTTAAAGCATATTTCACTCATGGTAGGTAGTGTTAGCCTTCCGTATCAATGTCTACTCAGGGTTATGCTAAGCCTATAATTGAGTGCTTTTACTAATTATGTTGAGATTATGAAGAGAACAGCAAAGATCCGGTGGAGTGGTGTTGAGGAGGAATGGATGGAATTATGTGGAAAATTGTAAAGGGGGTTTTGTTTTATTTATTTATTTTTAAAGGTGCCCGGCCACACCAAACTGTTTTTACTTGTATTTTTAGAATTATGTTAGGTCCATACAGTTCTGCTCATGAGTACAGGAAACCCTGCTTGAGTTGACTAAAAAGGGGAACAAAAAAAATCATCTTTTGGGAATTGATCTTAATGCCTTAAATAAAAAATGAGGAGAAATCCGACCTTTAAGGACACCAATTTTCTTTGTGAATGAATAATGTATTGTATATAAATAAATGTTCTTCCTTAAAATACAGGGGGCATAAGTATACACACCCCTATGTTAAATTCCCATTAAGGCAGGCAGGTTTTTATTTTTAAAGGCCAGTTTTTTCATGGATCGGGATTCTATGCATCCTGATGAAGTTCCCTTGGCCTTTGGAAGGGTATGTGATGATGGGGGGTTATGTGGGGGTTATGTGCCTTGGTTAGGGTTTCATGATATAAGGAAAACATCTATTTGCGATTATGTTGACTGACATTGCGATTGCAATAGGATTTCCAATATTGAAGGGAATGATCATGTTTGTATACCTATTCTCATTTTCATTGACTAATAATAAAGCTTAAAAAATGAAAATGATTATAGAGTGATTTTTGCGATGACCTGTACCAAACAAAGATGATCCCCTTGAGACAGGTTCAGGGATAAAGGTGGACGATAAGTCAGACAACAATTCACATTTAATGCATTCCCTTCCATCAATATATATATATACATACATATATACATATATACATATATAGGCCTTGGACTAAACTTTTGGAGTCTGTCTCCATGACATGTGTTTGGTACATGCTCCTTATCCTGAAACGAACTATGTGTACCATTTACAGGGTTCAAAATAAGGGTTGCCCAATGACCCGGGGCAAGTGAAACGCAACGTTGGGCTAGTAAATAAATCAACCTGCTCGGCTGTTTGGGCATCATCGTGTCATAAATGATGTAGTCGATTTCTTGCCCTCTGATGGAGAATGCTTGTTGAATGATTTGACTGGACAAGTGAAAAGAAAAACTAAACGCTGACCCGTGCATGTACCAAGACTGTAAAATTTTTAAAAAAATAAAAACTGAATTCCAAAAAAAGGATGAGCAAGACAGGAAAATGCAGGCGAGTAAAAAAATAGTGTAGTGTACTGTAGTGTACAGGCTATACTCACAGGGAATGGTGCGCAGGTACAGGTTGTCCCTGATCACCTGCTGGAGCTTGTGGTCCAGGGAGCCCTTCTGAAACTGAAGGCTGAGGTAGTGACGCAAATCTGTGTTCAACACCTTACCTAGAGGGAAGCAAACGACAAATCGTGGGTCAGTCCGACACTTAAATCACGTATGAGAGCGTCCGCATGGCGCTCATTTCCAAAACACCTTCTCTGATGATTTGATTAAGAGACAATCAAAAAGACATTCCAAAATGTAATATTCCTAACAAGCTACAGCCCACTCCTCCGACGGACAACGGTATGTGCAACGAACCCCGGATCCGGACAGCGATTACTCGTACCAGTGAGGAATAGACGCCATGGCTGCACCATATGAGGAAAATATGCAATTTGAAAAAACACTGTTGAATATGGCGATTACAATATTACTTGGGATAAATGAACATATATTAAGGTGGCCCAAAAAAAGAATACACTACATTTTAAAATTTCCCATGACATGGTGCTCTTCTGATGCTTTTATATAGACCTTAGTGGTCCCCTAATACTGTATCTGAAGTCTCTTTTATATAGACCTTGGTGGTCCCCTAATACTGTATCTGAAGTCTCTTTTATATAGACCTTAGTGGTTCCTAATACTGTATCTGAAGTCTCTTTTATATAGACCTTAGTTGTCCCCTAATACTGTATCTGAAGTCTCTTTATATAGACCTTAGTGGTCCCCTAATACTGTATCTGAAGTCTCTTTATATAGACCTTAGTGGTCCCCTAATACTGTATCTGAAGTCTCTTTATATAGACCTTAGTGGTCCTCTAATACTGTATCTGAAGTCTCTTTATATAGACCTTAGTGGTCCTCTAATACTGTCTCTGAAGTCTCTTTTATATAGACCTTAGTGGTCCCCTAATACTGTGTCTAAAGTCTCTTTTACATAGACCTTAGTGGTCCCCTAATACTGTATCTGAAGTCTCTTTTACATAGACCTTAGTGGTCCCCTAATACTGTATCTGAAGTCTCTTTTATATAGACCTTAGTAAAAATAAGGACAGTTGCAGAGAGAAGTAACGTAGAGATAAATCGAGAAAGAAAAAGCAGAGAGTAGGATTCCTTTGTGTTTGCTAGAGCAGCACTCTTCCTCTGTGTGGACTCCAGCTGTGTGTGGGGCAGGAAGGGACGCGCAGAAGTGCCTTAAATATGGCCTTAGTTACACCGCGGGCATCAATGACTGGCACCGAGTCCTGGGAGCTGTTGAGCAAGGGGGCACGCAATTAACCTCAGGCAGCTGATCGAGGGTGTGGACGCTGTGTGTGTCCACTATCTACATCACGCAATTACATTAATACCGTTGTTCTGACAATTATCGCAGCAACATGGAACGATATCTGTAAGGTGTCTGATAAAAATGTAATTCCATGTCCTACATCTACTTGTTCAATGCAAAAGTTTAGATTCCGTATATAAGAAAATGGCAGCAGAATCAAGCAGAAGCCAGGCTGTGAGATTGGCATTGAGCTACTGTGAGAAACGTCAGTCAGTAACATAATACACCTCTCTCCCAAGCAAGACACAGAGTACACAGATTACTAGTATAGGCCTTTCCCATTCTCCTAATCTGATGATATTTTATCATACTACACAGTTTGGACACACACACACACACAGGATTCTGTCTTTCCAACGAGTGGCAGGGTTCAAACTATTTTATTTAAGCGTTTGCAGAAAGAAAAGGAATAAAACATAATCATTCTGCTTTGTAACAAAGAGAAATATTCCCAGAGTAGACCATTTTAAAAGTGAGGAGCATCTCACACATTCCACACTCACTCACAGAATTCTACTCTGAAACTTGAACAGCATTCTTTATGTTTTCAGCAGGAAGTATTGGCTTGGCTGCCGGGGAGTAAAAAGCACTCTCTTGCCAAATTCAATTCAAATATTCTAAATGAAATAAAGTTCTACTATTATTCCCAGAAGCGGATAAACTACCGCTGGGACTGCAGATCAGCAGCAATATGTAGCCTGGATGAGGCGGTGGACCCCCTTTTAGCATCCCCCAAAAAGTGGTGTTAAAAAAATATTTTCATTAAAAGATTTTTGAGTTTCTTGCTTACACAACTCAATACTTTAGCTCTGCAGGCGCACACACAAGCTTATAATTTCAAGTGATTATGGAATTCAGAGGCTTTCGAGTGTGCCTGCTGCTTCACTTAAGTTGTTAACAGTCCAGTCACTGCAGCATGACAGAGGTGCGAGTGAGGGCCAGGGCCAAGGGAAGCATGGCTCTCCATTATGTAACTCTGTAGACTTTTTACTGGCACAATGAATGTGAGGAATGTGGGTCAAGGAAACAAAAGCTGGGTCTGGCTACGCTGTGCAACTGGAAAGCCACAAGCCTGCGGTCCATGTTCCCAGAAGCTATGACACATGAAACACACACACACACACACACACACACACACACACACACACACACACAAACAATAAACAACCCGTTCCCTCCCCTACCGGGTCAGGCCGGTTCCCATGTTATAGGGAATGGGAGCGCACATTCTTTCATGTTTGGATTTGCCTTTCACACACTGCCTTCAAAGATCAGCTAGTTTCCGTACGGACAATGGATTGAGCTAATTGTTACCACAGGATTCCTGCATCTAAGGGTAGCTACCCCACTGGGTCAGCAAAACCAATCTTTCTCAAATACACACATAGACTGACAAAAACAAAACACGCATGCAAATCCCCTCCCCTGCCCAAAGCAAACTCCCACTCAAGTGCTTCTAACAGGGTTGTCTTTGTGGCCCGCATGTCAGGTTGTGTTAGCGTGCCACATCATATATCCAGAGAGAGACGGGGAGAGAAAGAAAGGGAGGGAGGTTACAAGGCAGCGCATCACTGGCCTGCCTGGCTGGTAGTACAAGGCATGCAGCACACAATGGAAGCCTTTGTGCCTTGTCATCTGGCTATTAGACACTCTCTCATGGGGGTGGGGGGGGGCTGCAGTTCAAGGATGGTGAATCATTAAAAACAGAGGGAGCAAGGGAGGGCACAGTGGAGGGAGGGAGAGAGGGTGATGCATGGGAACACACGTGGAAACTCACCCCGCCTATCTCCTCCTGTCCTTCCATCATTATTCTATCGCTCCATGACTGAGTGTGTTTGCCTCGCTCGCTGTGAAGACTCATCAGCTCTGGCAGATCCCCACAGGGCTCCTCACACCTAGGTTTGAGATCATTTTCTGAGTACCTGCCGGCCTTCCCTGCCTTTTCCCGTTTTCTTTCTGCCACTGCTAGCCGCCTGACCTTTTGTTTTCTTTCATTTTACAAGCCTTTGCTTTCAAGTGATGTGTGCATCTACCTGTCGCTGCCTCCACCGCAGACCCTCTCTGCCTGTGTTCTACCCGATAAATCAGTCTTGATAAAAGCAAATAGCAACCAAGCCCTAGCTCGGGCTTTAACATTGGAGTATTTACACATAAGGAGGGAGAGGAGAAAAGACAAAATGCCTTACTTAGATCCAAAATTAAGACTCTATGTAAGAATCTAAGTAGAGAGTGAACTGTACTTACAAAAAAACCACCGTCTCTCTCTATCACACATACTGTATAGCCATTGAAACTGAAATAAAGCACATGCTACAGCCCATCATCCTTTCCCCACTTAGATTTTGGGATCTGCCATGGGAAAGTGCTACTCTCAGCTCACCTCACCATCTGTCATTTTCTGTAACTGATGTCAAAACCACTGAAGCACTTCGCAAAAAGTATTTCTTTGAGAGACAATTTATATTTCAGCCGAAACAGGAGCTTCAGTCCTTCTACTATCATAAAGCAGGTTTTTCAACATGGACCACTGTTTTTAACTAAACTTTTCTGCTGTAATGCACACAGTCAAAGGAGTTTTTGTTTTTTGTCCTTTTGCCGTATTTACAGCAAACTTGGGCAGAGCAGTGCTTGGAGCCTAATGAAAAATGGCAGCAGTCATCCTCACTTTCAAAAAGCCATGCTTCGACCTAGACGACCCCAACAACTTTTGTCCAATCTCCAACCTCCCTTTCTCAGCAAAATCCTGGAAAGAGAATCGGCTGCCCAGCTTCAACATCCATGTCCCACCATGAAATGATGTTCATATCTTGACTGTAGACAACAGGGTTGATGTTTTACAAGCTTTTTTTAGAAAATAAAACCAGACGGACAGTGAACTGTAAAAATGACCTTAGGTCTTTGAGGGTTAACTTCCACTGCTACGTCGATGACACCCAACTTTATATCAGCACAAACCCCACCTCCCAGCTCCCACCTACACAACTTGTCAACTGCCTGCAGGAACTTTGATCATGGATGACCACAAACCTACTCAAACTCAACAGTAATAAGACAGAACTAATGGTGGTGGCCCCTGCACCACTGCTCAGGAAATTTGGAGACCTGGCCCTGGTTGTGGATGGCTGCTCCATTTCCCAGTCTCCTGAGGTGAGCATCCTCCTGGACGCCACTCTCTCCTTACGGTCCGACATCTAAAAAAAAATCACTAAGTCTGTTTTCCACCACCTCAGAAACATCTCAAGAACTCTGGCCTTCACTCACATATTCAGTACCTGAGACACTCATCCATGCCTTCATCACCTCCCAACTGGACTACTGCAATGGTGTCCTGGCTGGACTGCCCACCAAGGCCCTTAGCAGACTCCTGACAGCATATCACTCCCATCCTCCAACAGCTCCTACAAATCTCTCCATGGACTCTCACCACAATACCTCACAGATCTCCTCCACCCTTACACTCAGTCACGTTTCCTGCGGTCCTCTGACAAGCCTTGAAGCATTTTATCAAATGTCATTTGACATCTACAGTGTACAGACGTGTCTAATGCCCTTCTCGTTTCAGCAGACAAGCTAAATATCTCTTGGCAACACAAAATAAAATTTGTGCACTTCAGCACCACTATTATGAAATAAATACTAAATGAAACATGGCACGAGCTATAATTTCGATAGAGAGCGAGAACATGATAAACACAAAAAGAGAAATATTTGAATGAAGCAACTTTTTGGAATGCTAAGCTTTCACACTAGGTACTGAGCACTCAGGTGAAACTAACAGGCATAGTGCTACATGGATTTGGCACAAGAACCATTCTGCCTAAAGCAAAAAGACCTGTCTTCTGCGAATCCCTGCAGCTCGGCTTACTTCTTGGCACACCAGCATGCCCTCGCTTCACCGGGGCCAAAACAATTGACTAGCAGTAAAGATGTTTACCAAGGCACCCAGAAAATGGGCAGTGAAATTACAATGGGCTTGCATAGACACAGCGCTTTGCCTAAATGAGAGCGGAGGCAATGCAGAGATGTCACCAGCAGGGGTGTCAGTGGGCGTCTAATGAGGCAATTCTCTGACAGTAGTGCAGCTCCAAAAAACAGCGTGTAAGCCCCCGCCATCTGCTAATTACCACCTTGTTAGGTTCATTTGGCATCTCGGGGTAACAGAAGTTTGGTGCTTCATTCTGCGTGACAGACAGAGAGAGAGAATCAACAGTGTATTGGCATCTCAGGGACACCCAGTTTCTTCAGAGGCGTGGACTGTTTTCCCATCTGAGACAAGCTCTGGTGCTCTTATTTCCACAGTTTACTGTCCGACAAAAAAAAGGAGTCAGTGTGAAGACAATTACTGGCTGCAAAGCCCAACAGATTAATTGTGGATGGAGGTACTCTGGGATGTAAATATACATGAAGAAAATCAATGTCACCAATCACCCTTTTCTCCCCTCAGGTTAGATTCATCCCTCTTAATATCCAATTAGTGGGATGGCATCTCAACATCAGGTCAGTCTGTACAAGCTGCATGTGTTTTGCTATAAAATGGTTAATAGCCTGGTTAAAAAACCTCCCAACATCCACTTTTCCAGTTGTATCTTGTTAATTATACAGAGAGAAAAAACGTTGTCCTTAGCAACATGTTTAATAGCAGAATTCACAAGCCATTAGTATACAATTCCTATCGATAACCCAACACAGAGGGGGATGAGGTGCTGGAGGAAAAGTGACTCTTTATGATGCTATTTTGGGCTTGCTGTGCCACAAGGACAATGGCATTATCCCTGCACCCTTGGCAGAATAGCAAGTTCAACTCCTAAAGCGGATAATTGAAAGGAATGGTCTTGCTACACATTGCGTGCAGGCTTAATGTTGCGGGCTTATTATAGTCAATGTGATAATCATCAGCGCACTTGGCAATAGACACAGATGGTGTCCCAAAGCACTCAGCGTTCAGAAATATATTCTTGGCTCCGGACGGGCTTGCCTGCTATTGTTGGCCAACTGCACCAAATATCCATTAGTTACATGTTGGAGATAAAACTGGCTCAGTGTTTTTCTTTTAATAGTACACACCTATTATGTTGATGGAGTATGTGTGTGTACAATCTTTAATCTTCAGAGCATCCAGCCAGTGTTGTTGGTGGGTTTTAATGGATTATTGTTAGAAGAGGTGAGATCACATTTATTCAAGGTACCCTCTCCTCCCCGATCCCTGTGTTGCAGCATGTGACAAAAACATCGACAGTGAGAAGCAACCTTGAAATTGTCCTTTCTAATCCCATTGTGGCTTAGAGGAAGATTTAACAAAAAAGCTGTAATAAAGCTAAGGTTGAGTCTTTCTTGTCTTGGCTGGCCCCTTTTGGATTCTTAGCTGGGGTAGGGCGGTGAACGAACAGTCACAGCCAGCCCAGGCTCATCCTGGGTGGGTGGGGCCTGTCGACTTTCGGTGATATGGAGCAGACTGACAGATGACATTAACCTCTCATCGCCCAGTATCCATGTCCAATCGCTTCCCTTAGCACTGCCATCTGCCCTGCAATCGGTCAGCTCCAGTGGTGCTCAGTGGACACGCCCATCACCAGTACACACCAGAGATAGAGAAAATCAGAGATCATAATATTCTTGAGCAATGTGGATAATATAACAGCTAGAACAGTCTGTTAAGTTCAGGAAATGACATCACTTTACTGTAATGCAGCCTTTAAAACCAGGAGCGGACTTGTGCCATATTACAATCTTACGATATCCACCATTTAAGACAATATCTAGTCTAGTCTGATTACGATATCAATATAATATCGATATATTACCCAGGCCTAGTTTCCAGAGTTGACCTTTAGTATGTTTGAAAGAAAATCAGGAATAACTATGCTGGTTTTAATTACCTTTACTGTATCTGTAGTCACTATGTAGTTTGCTTGTTTAACTATGATAACAATGTTGTTCTGTCGGTCTCTTGGTCTGTCGGCCCACCACATCGGTCCAGACTGAAATATCAACTATAGCAGCTATAAGATGGCTTGGCACAAAACCTTGTACATTCATGGTCCCCAGAGACTAGGGATGTAACGATATTGACGTTATCGCGCTATCGCGGTGGTAAATGTGTCTCAATATCATCGTGGTTGGGTTACAATAATAAAAGGACAGGTGTCCGTCAAAAAGCAAGAGGAATAAACAGTCCCGCGGAACAAAAAATTGTTAACTACATAGACCATGATCCTTTGCGCTGCGTCGTCATACCAACCGTTCTTAAGCCAATAGGATTGCACGCGGATTGCACGCGGCACGCTGTCCACACAAGCTCACAGCAAGCCAGCATGGCCGACAGCGATACTTGTAAGGATGAAAACAACAACAACCCCAAAGTTGAGATTGTGCCAGCCCCTGCAGCTTTTAAGTCAGATGTCTGGAAACATTTTGGTTTCGCCGTGTCAAAAAAAAACTCAAAAGGAGAGAAGGTGGTGGACAGACAATGGACTATATGCAAGCACTGCCACAGTAAACTGCGATACAACACGGGAAACACAAGCAATATGCGAAGTCATCTGACGACTCATCATCCGGAAAAGTTTGCAGATTCTCTCACAAAGAATGTCCTGTCCGGTCAAAAAACCCTGAAGGAGGCATTTTCAACAACTATGCCACACAACAGCGCAAGGGCTCAAGAAATCACGAGGTACATCGCGGAATACATAGCGTGTGATTTACGTCCCTTTTCTGCTGTAGAATTGCCTGTTGACTGGCAAAAGCAGAAAAAATGTCTGTATTTTTTTGCTATTATCATCACAAACACTATCGTGAGCTATTTAACAATACCGTGAGCTTTTCTACAATATCGCAATAAATACCGTACCGTGAGGTCAATATCGAAATTGTATCGTACCGTGATATTTTGATATCGTTACATCCCTACCAGAGACTGGATCCTAATTAATCTTTTGGTGATCCCTAGGTTTTTCCCTCAAGCATCTATGAGAGTTGTTTAGTGACCAATGAAACAACTGTCAGATGGATTGCCTTGACGTGTTTTACAGACACTAATGTTGCTTGTCCCGTTTTTTTTAATGCAGTGCCACCAGACGGTCAGAGTTTTGATTTTCCCACTTACATATCTTGACATTCACTGAATGGAATGACACAACGTTAAATACAAACAGTCATAGTTCCCGGATGAGGAAGGCTACCGTATTGACATCAAGCCCCAATATTGACATTATATTATAATAAGGTTTGAATAAAATATCTTGACAACTTTTGGATTAATTTGTCACAACATTTGATAAAGACATTCATGCCCCCCTCAGGATGAATTGTCATAACTTTGGTGATGACTTGACTTTTTAATATAATGCCACCATCGGGTCAATTTTTAACGGCAAGCAACTAGATGGTATACATTACACCTGCTAAACATCAGCATGAACTGTGAACTATTCTCGTAAAATAATTCAATTCAATTCAATTTTATTTATAGTATCAATTCATAACAAGAGTTATCTCAAGACACTTTACAGATAGACCACACTCCAGAATTTACAAGGACCCAACAGTTCTAGTAGATTCCTCCAGAGCAAGCAACAGTGCGACAGTGGCGAGGAAAAACTTCCTTTTAGGAAGAAACCTCGGACAGACCCAGGCTCTTGGTAGGCGGCGTCTGACGGGCAAATAAGCGATCCTTTACCAAACGAGCCGCCATTTTGGTCCGTTTTGAAATCTGGGAGGAGACCGCGTCAAGCTTTGACCCAATCAGATGTAGCCATTGCGGTTGTCGGTGGTTGTAGCCTGTTTTCTTTGCTTGTCAGTGGTCAGAGAAGAGAAACTGATTACTGCTAGTGGCAAGCCCACTAGCGTGCAACGCTGGCAAGCGGGGGGATCCCTGCCGCCAAAAGACGCCATATGGACACATACCATTACTGTGTGACTGTAGGCTCGTTGTCTTGCTTCATTAACTCATTGCATCACATGCACAGTAAGTAAGTGATCACTTAGCTTACATCGCTAGTCTCTTAGTCCAAAGTGTTTTGTTCACACCATGACAAAACTAACCCTATAGAAGCTCTGCTTATAAGGCTGTTTGCCACTCTTGGCAGACAGTGTACACTTCAATAGGGAGCCGTACAGAGACAAGTGCTCTGGCCAAAGGCCTGTGTGGACTGTGTCCCTCAGTGTAGAAACAGTCAAATGAAAAAACCAACACACACAAAAAAGAAAACAAGGCAAACACAACAAGACGAGCCATGGAGACCTCTGTTGTCCACTACCGCCAAGGGCATGACTCAAGCGTGCATTTCCAATATGATGACCAGGCAGACCGAAGATGTAGTGAGAGAAAGGATGGGAGAAAGATCCTTAATAAGTCATCTTTCAAGCCTTTTTAGCTACTGGTTTCTCTTTCATCTCTCTTTTTCATCTCCAATATACAAGCAGCTCTAGTCCACTATACAATACACAGCCCTAAAACCGTGAAGTTAACGGTGTTAACGGTGTGCCCTCTTGTGAGACATACAAACAAGATAAAATGATATAAAACACAAACATAATGCAGCAGCGCTCCGGAAGAAAGTACTGTAGTTATGTGTGTGTGTGTGTGTGTGTGTGTGTGTGTGTGTGTGTGTGTGTGTGTGTGTGTGTGTGTGTGTGTGTGTGTGCAAGCGCACGCACGCACATGAACGTCAGCCTCAGAGCACATTTCCTCTTTGCTCCACTTCTCATTTGGCTGATCTGTTTGGGTGGAGGCCGTCTGGTTGCGATGCCGAGAAGAAGCTCCCTTCTGCACTGTGCATTATCAAAAGTCTCCTGCTGTTTGCCATCGCTGCTGTTTGAAACCTCCGTCTGTCTATGTGTGTACACGCACGCATGCGCGCAAACCCGCGCACAAACAAAACCTCATGCATGTGCACACGCACACATGATTGCTTCCAGTGAGACTGAGTGAGATCAAAGAGTGGAACAATCTTTTTCGCCTCATCCCCACGATGGAGACTGATTTTTTTTTCCCCCACCCCACTGTAGGGAGCGAGAGACAAAGGGTGTCACTGTCATCAATGGATCTGAGATAATGAAAGAAGCGACATGGGGAGAGATCAATCAGTGTATTATTGAAGCACCGGAGAGAGGGGAACCATATAGAGATAGATGGAGGAGCAGGGGGAGCTTCTCCAGCGCTGTAGTTTACGGTTCCACAGAGCAAGTAGCACTCTTAGCCTTAATAACTTGGGCTGTCACTGACAATATGCCGCCTGATGCATCAGAGAGAACCCCAGGGGACACAGAAGTCTCTCTCTCTCTCTCTCTCTCTCTCTCTCTCACACACACATTGCTAACATTTTAAACCAAAATAAGTGCTGTGAGGTCTGAAAACACACCCAAGTGACACTGTTCCATACCAGAAATCAAAGATTTTATATGATTATTTGCTGGTATGAAAAGTTTCAAGAGATATTTACATGGGACAGGTACATAGTGAGGTATTTGCATACGGTAGGTGTGTGCAATGCTCGCTTTAAAAGGCTTTTGGAAGTCAGCAGTACTCAGACTGATGTCATGAATTGACGTATGTATGACACGTATTCGTATGGCATTATTGGCGTGTTATGAAGACGCATACTGGCTTTTTAGCGTGTTTATGAATGCTGGTTGGCCTCCATTGAGTTACATTACCTTGCAATAGCGTGTGAATTTCTCGGCGTAGGGAGGTTGGTTAGGGTGGTGGATGGGTAAAACCCAGGACTGTCACCTAGGAGACCTGTGATCATGTCCTGAGTGTAATGTCAATTTTCCATATTTGTTGTTTTCCTAAATCCAACCGCGTTCTTTTCCTAATCCCAACCGTTTCTTCTTTACCCAAGCTTGTGTGTGACGTTTCCTAAACTCAACCATAGCCTTGCGATAACACGTAGCCTCGCGATAACACGTAGCCTCGCGATAACACGGCACATGGCTTTGATAACGCTGTGACGTTGCAGACTGCCGTCCGCTGTATACAGCATAGACATACACACAGATGGCTCAAAATGCGTACACATAACAGGAACAGGAAAAGTGGCGTGTATGTTTACGCAAAGTCATGATACCACGTTGAGAATAGCTTTACATGGTTTAATTTTCAAAAAACACCATACATTGCTACAGCTCCTCTTTTCACCCTGTGTGTTGAGCTCTCTGTTTTAGCTACAGTCAGGCATCACACTTCTGTTCCATCTTTGTTGGGATTTGCACATGTGCAGTACCCAGGTAAGGACTACTAGCCAGTCAGAAGCAGACTATGAGGGCATGCGCTGACAGTACCTCGGTAAGGACTACTAGCCAGTCAGAAGCAGACTATGAGGGCATGCGCTGACAGTACCTAGGTAAGGACTACTAGCCAGTCAGAAGCAGAGTATGAGGGCGTGCCCTGACAGTACCCAGGTAAGGACTACTAGCCAGTCAGAAGCAGAGTATGAGGGCCAAGACAGTACCTAGGTAAGGACTACTAGCCAGTCAGAAGCAGACTATGAGGGCGTGCGCTGACGGTACCTAGGTAAGGACTACTAGCCAGTCAGAAGCAGAGTATGAGGGCGTGCCCTGACAGTACCTAGGTATGGACTACTAGCCAGTCAGAAGCAGAGTATGAGGGCGTGCCCTGACAGTACCTAGGTATGGACTACTAGCCAGTCAGAAGCAGACTATGAGGGCATGCACTGACAGTACCTAGGTAAGGACTACTAGCCAGTCAGAAGCAGAGTATGAGGGCCAAGACAGTACCTAGGTAAGGACTACTAGCCAGTCAGAAGCAGACTATGAGGGCGTGCGCTGACGGTACCTAGGTAAGGACTACTAGCCAGTCAGAAGCAGAGTATGAGGGCGTGCGCTGACAGTACCTAGGTAAGGACTACTAGCCAGTCAGAAGCAGACTATGAGGGCATGCGCTGACAGTACCTAGGTAAGGACTACTAGCCAGTCAGAAGCAGACTATGAGGGCATGCGCTGACAGTACCTAGGTATGGACTACTAGCCAGTCAGAAGCAGACTATGAGGGCATGCGCTGACAGTACCTAGGTAAGGACTACTAGCCAGTCAGAAGCAGACTATGAGGGCATGCGCTGACAGTACCTAGGTAAGGACTACTAGCCAGTCAGAAGCAGACTATGAGGGCATGCGCTGACAGTACCTAGGTAAGGACTACTAGCCAGTCAGAAGCAGAGTATGAGGGCGAGCCCTGACAGTACCTAGGTAAGGACTACTAGCCAGTCAGAAGCAGAGTATGAGGGCGTGCCCTGACAGTACCTAGGTAAGGACTACTAGCCAGTCAGAAGCAGAATATGAGGGCGTGCCATGCTAGCAGCTAGACGAGCATTATAACGTTTTTTCAGGAAGTAAAGGCTGGACTACAATAGAGCTGTTTGGAGCAGTTTGTGAACAGTGTTTTCTGTTGGAGATAGTAATAAGTAAGTCCCTTGGGGGGGGGGGGACTTTTGGGCTTTGTTAACCTATAACATGCACAAAAACACAACACAAACACAATAAAGAAAAGGAAAAAGCCAAACAGCATAATTTAAGCAATTTAAGTATGTCTGCTAATAATATGCACAGCAGAGCAGAAGACATTGTATTGGAAAGCACAGCCTGAGGAGCTGCAGTTGTTGCTGATCTGCCTCGATCCTTGACTCACACAAATCCTCAAATGGCATCCTGCTCACACAGGCACACACCAGGGCTATATTTGGATACATGTGTTGAAAACAGTGCTGAGACAATTAGTACATTAATCGAATAGTCCAGGGGTTCCTCAGGGGGGCGGAGTTATAACAAGGGTAAATATGTAGAGCAGACAATGAAGCTGATTGTTGTTGTACTCTCTCTCTCTCTCTCTCTCTCTCTCTCTCTCTCTCTCTCTCTCTTTCACAAAGTAACAGCTGATCTCAATTCAAAGGAACTTTAGTGGCATGGGAAACGGACGTTTCAACTGACAAAGCAAGTGAAAGAAAGAAATTAAAAACAAAAGAAAAAATAGAGCATAAAGTGTAAACAGAACTGTGTAACATTGTAATCAAATGAATTGATGCAAATAGAAGTGTAACAAATATATACACAACCAATCTATTTGGCCTATACATGCAGATCTCTTTCTCTCAGGTTTGGGACCACTGTTCATTAGTTTATGAAGTGATAACACCAACCAGTTTAATAATTACATAATAAACATTTGCTCCAGTAGCATCTCAGATGTGGTCAGATTGAGTAAGCAAATAAAGTAGAAGTACCTTTAGATTGTTCTTATGCACAATACTTGCAACCCTTTCCACCCACTGGGATTGCTGGTTGTCATGGGTTTAATAATCAAGTAGTTGTTTGGTCTATTTAATGTCAGAAAATGATGAAAGATGTCTTGTATTGTCCACAACTCAAAGATTTTCAGTTTACTGCCATAGAGGAGTGAAGAAACTAGCAGATATTCACATTTAAGATCGAGGTTGACTTTTGGCATTTATTATAACATTTTTTAATATTTATTTATACATATATATGTTTTAATTCAAGGCAGAAGTGAAGATCCACTAAGATTTTTTTGTGTTCAAGTGTTCTTCTCTTCAGACCTAAAACCAAGAATTGCTGCTGGTTGCTACTGTGTGCAGCAATATTAATGTTAAAAATGTATTTTATTTATGAGAGTTTGCAGATTTGTGTTCTCAGAAGATTGATAAATGCGGCACTAAACTTTATTTCTTCATTGAAAATGTTATTTTCTGCATACCTGTTTTGTTTATTTCATATATTTTTTATACATAATTTGTAAAATATATGTTTTTAAATCATACCTTTTTAATTCAAGTATACTAAGTGCAGATTGCTGACGTGTTCAATTAATGTTTTTCTTCTATCTTAATTAATTATTAGCATTGCATTTTATCTTTCAAATAGAGGTTTTAAAACAAGGACATAAGTAAATATCCAAATATTGACCAAAATAAATCTTTTATCGGCCATCGGCTGACCTTGATGTCTAAAGATCGTCATCGGAGACAGAAAAACCCATCGGTCAACCTCTAATTTAAGAAGCTGAAATCTGGGGGCGTTTTCACACCTGAAAGTCCAAACCAAGGTCCGGACCAAGGTTCATGTGTTTCTTTCATTGTATACAGTACATTTGATCGGGTAAGTTTTGATTTCACACTGCATGAGCAAGCAATAAAGATCCTTACGTGACAAAACTACGTCCTGCCGTCATCACATACGTGAACCGTGTCTCCAGATACTCAGAACTGATTTGTAGACGGGCTTCCCCGTCCTCTGGTATCTTCTCTCCGTGTCGGGAGTGGGCTCTCTGCTACCGCCGCTGCTGTCACTCCCCGATGTAAGTCGAGTGAAGATGTGAGTTGTGCACGCGGGTTTGTGACAAGTAGCCTAGAAGATGCTAACGAGAGACTTCTGTAATGTCAATACAGTGAAAATGGACCTACTTAACCAAGTTGGCTCACTGCTGGCTACAAGCTAGCATCAAACACAACACAAGCTGTCAGCTGAATGGCGTTTTGAGCTAACGTTAGCAATCAATCATAGCTAGGCAAAACGTTTTAGAAATGACTGCTAGCTTAGCTATAAGCTAGTTAGCTATAAGCTAGCAATCAAACCCAACACAGGCTGTCAGTTGAATGGTGTTTTGAGCTAATGTTAGCTCTCAAACTATCATGTTGTTTGTAATGAGAAAAGTGTATTACTTAATTTCACAAATTTCAGTATGTCACATTATGCCGTAAACCGTTTAGATCTAAGCACGTGTGACTCACATCGGGGGAGTGACAGACAATCTTTTTGTTTTATTGTGATGTTGAGAAGCGAGACACAGGACATTTCTTTCTTGAGCATTTATTCAGAGACAAATAGAAAGCTAAAACCGTACATTTATTACCACTTAACAAGTAATACGCTGATGCATTCTCTGCCCTGATAGCCGACAGCCGTCTGCTCTGAGCGCATTCACCGTCCCTCGCTCTCTCATGTATTCTGACACACTAAGCACCCAGTTATTCCTAGGAGAGCCTGCCAGAGCTTCATGCATCCATCCAAGAAATGCTTTCAAACTACAAACCAACCGCACCATGCTTCAGTTTGATCCGGACCAAGACCACCTCTTTTGATCGGACCAAAATTTGATCTTTTGATTCGGACCATGGTCTGTCACACCTGCAATTTTGGTTCGGACCAAACTGAAAAGTCCGAAAGTCCGGACCAGTTAATCCGATACCAGTATATGAAATTTCTCGGATACCCCCTAAAAATGCTGGTATCGTGTCGGGGAGTAAACCACCTCATCCATCCATCATATCAGTGAAATGAGTCAGCTGGCTGGACTTCAGTCATTTCAATCCTATGTCCACCTAATGCAATGTCCCCCATTTGAAATATGTGTTTCATCCAATTACCCCCTGAACGTCACCAAAGAATTTGGGTAGAAAAAAATAGCCTCGCTTTAAAAAGAGGCACTTAAAAAATCTGAAACCTGAACACTAATGCTATATAAATGCTAGACTTTAAATGTTTGCAATCACTAAATACAATTATAACCAGAGTGTATAATTATTTTAGGACTTTTGACTGAAAAGTTTTAAAAGCCCCCATTAGAGAAACATTGACCTGACGCGTGTAGTGTGTAGCGTGTGTGCAAAATTATATATATGGTTGATTGGTATGTGCGATCTTGGTTTATGCATTTTGTTTTGTGTTATTGTACAAAACAACAAAGGGCAATAATCCCTTGCTCCTATTATGGTGTGTGCATGTGTGTGTGTGTGTGTGTGTGTGTGTGTGTGTGTGTGTGTGTGTAAGCGTGCGTGCAGAGAATGTTCAGAGTTTTAGGTTATGACTTCAGCCTAATGAAGCCTGTGGACATTGCTCGGCCACTGGATACTGACATTTAGACCATGATTTATCAGAATCTCTTTGAAGGTGCACACAAGGGGCCGCTCAGTGAGCTGGGCAGATGCCCAGAGAGGAGAGGCCAGCCACATCAGTCACTCGCAGCAGATGAAAAGGCTTTAGCAGCCAGATACCACACAGAAAATATGAAGAGAATCACAGGCAAAAGCTTCCTACAACCTCTGAATGTCAACTGAGTATTTACCTCATGCTGTTGTTCAGGGCTTTATCTGATGACTCACATTTGAATTATTTCAGTTGCACATAAGAGACGTTAGTTAATAAATAATTTTTACACATGACCGATGGACTTACAAATAGGGATGGGGGGGGTGGGGGGGGGAGTGAATCAAAATGAACATCTGTGTGCTTGCTGTTACGAGACGGATCAAAAATGCGGTCTGGCTGAGTCAGCCAACACCCTGTGTATAAACACTGCAGATCACAGCACGTGTGTATCTGTGCATGTGTGTTTGTAGGTAAGTGTGAGACAGAGGAACGCACATGCATCTCGCTGTAGGGTGCACAGCAGTGGAATAGAAAGAGGCTAGGACTACAGAATACCGAGTATACACCTCACAGCCTCTTTATATTCCACTGCAGTCAAACTGCAGTAGAGGTTTATTGCTTTTATGTCATCAAAAAAGTCTAATATCTGTGACTGTATTATTGCATGTCTCATGTAGTCTTCTTAGTTACAGATTTGCCGATAAAAACGTCGGGAAAAAAGAGCGTCAAAAATGTATTAAAAAAAAATAAAATAACTAAAAAGCGCCAGAAACGTAAAAAGTGACAGAAAAAAACTAGGCGGGCCTAAATGTGTTAAAAAATAAATATGGACCGTGAACAACAAAATTTTCAAAGGGCCGGATTTGGCCCGTGGGCCAGGAGTTTGAGTCATGTGGCCTAAAGGAAAACACACATTTGTAGAGAGGCAAAGATTAGTCCATTAGTTGTCAACTATTACATTAATCGCCAACTATTTTGATAAAAATAAATAAAAATAATAATAAAAGTCTTTTTTCATGACAAAAAGTTCTGATTCCAGCTTCTTGAATGTGAATGTTTTCTCATTTCTTCACTCCTCTCAGACAGTATACTGGGGGACTTCCCCTGATGCACTGAGGACCTTTAAAAATTAATGGAATATAGTTAGGGAGTGAGGAGTCGCAGCGTCCGCCCACCTGCTTCTCGTCACAGTTGTCAGACTTATCTATCATATAATCAATAATATAATAAAATGTCCCATAAATGCGTGTTACTAACCTAGCTCTGGGGAGTCATTCCCCGGAGTCCTTATGTTCTTTTTCGCCCAGCATGTTTCCTTGGATCAGGGAGGCTCCAAAATCATGGTAGCAGCTGTCGCCATGGTCCCGCTACACGTCCTGCGATGCCCTGCTACATCCTGCTATGATCTGCTGTGCCCTGCTACGTCTTGTAATGCTGCAAAGTGCCCTGCTATGCTATGAACTACTACAAAGAACTACTACAAACTACTATTTTTTGTGACTGTTATTGCCACTCTTCATTCTAACCCCAACCGGTCGTCACCGGTTACCACCGTTAGACACCGCCTACCAAGAGCCTGGGTCTGTCCCAGGTTTCTTCTGTTGAGTTTTAAAAAAGTTAAAATGTCTGAAGGAGCCAGGTTAGAAAATTATGCATACATCTGTCCCCATTTTCCCCCACCTTCTGACTGTAAAGAATCACAGGTCAAGTCTAGCATTTAACATATGGAAAGGGGCTTCCTGCTATGCAACAAAAGGTGGTCTTCTGTCTCCTGTCCTCTGGGGTTTTAGTCTAGGCTGAGACAATACAGTGTTGATTGGACTATGTTGATGGCAGAGTTTCACATTTGCACGACAGAACCATTTGCTCTGCTACCAAGGGGTGACCCCCGGAGGTGCAGAGGGCGGGTTCTGATTGGACAGCAAAGGTGCACTCGATCTGCTGTCATGACAACAACGGACCAATGAGAAAGGATTTGAATGCACCAGGGGAAAAGGAACAGCCCCCCGGTGCAGCGCATAAAAGAGTGTGATCTAAGAAGTTTCTGGACTGCATTCACGTGACTCCGTCAGGAGAAGCGTGGATCAATCCGCTGTCAACTGCAGTGTTAAAATGTTTGTTTGTGTTTCTTTGTGTCTGATTGTCTTTGTCTTATCATCTTCATCACTGCTGTTGCATTAAACCTTTTCTTCATTCTCAATTCGACCCTCAGCCTCCTTTTCCTCAGAGATCCAACAGAACGCGATGTTAGTTATGAAATTCTAACACTTCCTAAAAGGGAGTTTTTCCTCGCCACTGTCGCACTGTTGCTTGCTCTGGAGGAAACTACTAGAACTGTTGGGTCCTTGTAAATTCTGGAGTGTGGTCTATCTGTAAATTGTCTTGAGATAACGCTTGTTATGAATTGATACTATAAATAAAATTGAATTGAATTGAATATCTTTGAGTTGTGGACAAAAGACATTTGAGGACGACATCTTGGGACATTGGGAAACACTGATTTTTCACCATTTTCTGATCTTTTACAGACCAAACAACTAATCGATTAATCGAGAAAAACAATCAACAGATTAATCGGAGACGACAATAATCGTGAGCTGCAGCACTACACATTTGTTATATCCACAGAACAATGTCCCAGTGATCCGACAAAGCCGATTTATTAGCATCTTGGACATATAAAGGGGCTTTCTGTCAGGAATGAACAGTGCACCCGGAGAGTAATGACACCCTGCCTGAGAGGGTGAGTCATGGTGTGTTGCTCAGGGACTGATCCCGTCACAACTGATTTAATAGAGTACAGTCCACTCCCTGTTGGTCCATAGGTCGTTGTTATTAGTATGATGTCAGAGAGATAGCTCGCCGGAGCTTTCTGTCCGGGGGATTTCTGTTAGACTGATTCTTTCAATGTGTGATGGCTCCAGCTTCTTTCATACCGGCATGTAGTCACACACAAACAAACTAAGAGACAGGTCATCACCCTGAGAGGGATACCTTAAAGTGCCCATAATATGCTCATTTTCAGGTTCATAACTGTATTTTGAGGTTATACCAGAATAGGTTTACATGGTTTCATCAAAAAAAAAAATATTTTTTTGTTGTACTGCACATTGCTGCAGATCCTGTTTTTACCCTGTGTGTTTAGGTCTCTGTTTTAGTAACAGAGTGAGACATCCACTTCTATACTATCTTTGTTGAGCTGCACATGCTCAGTAGCTAGGTAAGATCCCATTGGCTAGATAACTCTTTCTCCAACTTAGATCAGTCCAAGGCCGGATTAGCTGGGAGACTTCTTCTAGACGAGGGCCACTTGTGGAACACCTGCAGAACAGGGACAGTAAGTAGTCTTTTGGAGATTATGGTCAACTAGTGTGTTGTAGCAGTGTTTTGCCATTGAGAAGGAGCTAGCATGCTTGCGCTAGCACGTGCTAAGATTAGCCACCTCGTCTCGGCTAGTGACGTAGAAAGCCGTGCAGATGCGTAACAGCTCACCCAGAGACTGAAGACAGGGGACATTCAGAAACCGTATCTTACTCAAAACAGCATGGATAGTTTTTTTTTCCAAGTTTGTATGCGTGTGGACGCACCAGGGACACAAAATAACAAATCCCCCAAAAATTGATTTTTTCATAATATGGGCACTTTAACCCTTGTGTTGTTCATCTGTTTTGCACACATATGAAGTATAAACTTTCACCCAATTGTCTATTAAATCTTCTTAGCCAATTTCATTCCAACTTATTACCTCTAGTTTTAGTCATATTTGACCTGACCTCATATTTAACATGAGGGTTATCAAGCGCAGTGTGGTTTCGATCATGACAGAAGAATGGGCTTCAGGGGGGAGACAGATCTGCAAGTGAGCCTAATTATGAAAGCGTAACCAATTCAGCGGTGTTACGACCCAAAGTTGGCTAGGGTGGGGGACGCAAACAGCTTAAAACGACAAAAAACCAGGACAGAAAAAGAACTGTGAAATAAGGCAACTTTATTGTGTCCACACAACAAAGGGCAACTAAAAACTATCTTCAAAAGGAAGACGGCAACAGGCACAGGTATTGCAAGGATTGGATCAGGGCAGGTCACACAGCAGCTCCCTCTATGCTGGCTTCCACTGAAGCCTCTCTCTTCTGCACACAGCCATGCTGCCTACTTTTAAGCTGTGGGACACTGATCAGCTGATCAGCCTCAGCTGCACCATCATCAGCAGCACACACACCTGCAGAGAATCACACACACACCTGCAGAGACTCACACACACACACCTGCAGAGAATCACAAAGCACAACACGGCACGTGACAAGTGGACCAGTGTCAACCAAAAGAGGAAGAGGATTAGGGCCACATGTGAGAAATGATTTGGGTCCCGAGTTTAGAGTCAGAATTTTTACCTTAATCTCAGAATACTTGCAATTCTGACTTTATTCCTGACAGAATTATGAAGAAAAAAAAATCTTAAAATTCTGACTTCATTTTTGACAAAATATGGAGAGCTAAAACCCACGCTTTGGTTACATTGAATGCGTCGCGCATGCGGACCGTTCGCTGAGTGAATGGATCTTTTAACTGGCTACATCTGTAGAGTAAACATGGCGTAGGACTGTGGGATTCACAGGAGACACTGTGAGCTTTCCCTCTGGGATGGAGGCGTTTTCGGTTAGAGCTCTGATTTTTGAGGCCAATACGGATATGAATATATATCAACAGAAACATAGCAACATGTATTAAAGTTCTGATAAACAAAATGTATAAAAATACAAACCTAAGATGTAAAACTTAAAGTCCTTTGAACAAAAACACAATAACAACAACAAAAAAAACCAGTGTTGCCAACAGGGACGTTGTAGAGCGTCCTCTGGTGGACAGACTATGCAACGCCAACACTCATAACATGGTTGACCGTCCGTTTTTTTTTTTTTTTTTATATTCATCAAATCATTTATAATGACAATAAGGATTCTGATAAAAAATATTAAAAAAATAAAATAAAAACGGACGGTCAACCATGTTATGAGGTTTGGCGTTGCATAGTTTGTCCACCAGAAAGCGCTCTAAACGTCCCTGTTGGCAACACTATTTTTAGTTATTGTGTTTTTGTTCAAAGGACTTAAGTTTCATATTTTAGGTTTGTATTTTTATACATTTTATTTATCAGAACTTAAATATATTTTGATGTTCCTCTGTTCTGTTGTGACAATAAAACAAATTATTATCATATTATTTTAGTGAGAACTCAAATAACTACAAATAACTAATGATAGGGAAAACGGTTTCTCTTTCGAGTTTCTGGATTTTAAAAAAATATGTCTCCTCCTGAGACCCAGCCCATTTACTTATGTCCACTGTGGTGGACTTTGGCATTTCATCACTCTCCTTGGATTTTTTTGTGTGAGTCCATTAATTCCTGCTGAACTGTACAGAGGACATCCTGGTCTTTTCAGTGATGTGTCATTTGATTGGGGGGTATGCTGGAAACTCCCTCTTTCTTTCAATCCAAAATGGACGGCATAGGAACAAACACATTTTATGGAAAGATGAGAGGTGAGTCAAATTTTGTTTGTCTATGATGTTGTTACTATGACAATCATTTATTTTCTTGTTTATTAAGGTGTTAGGAATCATATATCTAGTTCTGATGGCAACTAAATGATGCGCCTTTTAAAATATTTGCTAATTTATGAATGTCAATTGTAGTGGACATCAGGACTATCTTCATGTAAATAATGACTCCACATTGTCGTAGGAAACAGAACTGAAGCAGAAAGAATTCTTTACCAAATAGTTGAGGGAGATTCAGATTTGGAGTTGTCAGATGATGAGAGAGATGAAGATGAGGTTCAACCAGTGATAGAAGATGGTGATAAAGAAGAGGAAGATGATGCAGAAGGCTCAGTTGAAGGGACAGATACAGACACAGATACAGACAGGGACGAGCAGGAAACTCGTCGCCCTCTGTGGGCCAGGAGCAACATGTATGTTTGATACAATTCCACAATTTTAAATTCAGCTGCATTGAGTAATAAAACTGTTATTACTAATCATTTGTTTTGTTTTTTACTTCATATCAGATTTGCACCTGTGTTACCTGGGCTTCCTGTGTGTCAAGAAGATGACCCTACAACACGGGCGGACTGGAATCCAAGTGAATACTTTTCACAGTACATTGACAACAAGGTCTTTGAAGATTTAGCAACATACACAAACCAAAGAGAGCTGCAAAGCAGAGGAGTGTGTATGAACACTACGCCACAAGAAATAAAAATCTTCTTTGGCATTTCAGTCCACATGGCATGCCTTGGCTATCCCAGAATTAAAATGTTTTGGGCCAAAAAAACTAAAGTGCCAGTCATAAGTAACAAAATGACAAGGGATAGATTCTTCAGGATAAGAAACTCCCTCAAGATTGTCAATGACCTGGCTGTGACAGAGGAAACCAAGAAGGAAGATATTCTTTGGAAAGTCAGGCCACTACTTGATTGTGTGCGGCAAGGCTGTCTCAGCCAGAAAGGGTCTGTATTGACGAGCAAATCATCCCATTCACAGGCCGTTGTCCAGTCAGGCAGTATGTTCCCGGCAAGCCAAACCCTACTGGTCTGAAGGTCTTTGTCCTTGCATCCCCAAATGGTCTGATGCTTGATTTTGAAGTCTACCAAGGGAAGAATACCTTTCCAGCCCAAAGGTTAGGAGTTGGAGCTGCAGCAGTTCTACGCATGGTTGAATCTGTTCCAACAGGAAGCCACATATTCTTTGACAGGTACTTCACAACCATAGATCTTTTGGACGCATTGCTGGCAAAGGGCCTTCCTGCAACTGGAACTATAATGAAGAACCGTGTCCCAAAGCTGTGCCAGCTGCCAGTAGACAAACATTTGAAAAAAGAGGGGAGAGGAACATCAGTGTCAGTGGTCAGAAAGAGTCCTGAGCTGGCCATCACAAAATGGTTTGACAACAAACCAGTGCTCATGGCATCCACTGTACATGGGAAAGACCCGAAGACATCTGTACCAGATGGTCCAAGAAGAAAAGCTCCTGGTCCAGGTCAGAAGACCAGCGGTAATTAAGCAGTATATGACAACATGGGTGGTGTGGATCTATGTGATCGCATGCTTAGCTTCTATCGAATGTCAAGCAGGACCAAAAATGGACGTCGCGTGTGATCATCACTTCTTTGATGTTGCCATCACAAACTCCTGGATACAATACAAGTCTGACAGCAAGCTCTGCACAGACCATCCAAGAACACACATCAGTACCTGGACTTCAAATTACTCCTAGCTGAAGAGCTGTTGGAGAGTTTGGAACTGGATAAAAGCTGTGACGAGAGTGAGGATGAGTATGAGCCACCATCTAAAATGAGGATCCCACAACCAGAGCCATCTGTGCGCAGACTAGGAGCCATGCACATGCCTGAGATGATGGATATCAAGCATGCAGAAAGATGCAGAAATAAGGGCTGCAGGAGCAAGACGTACATGAGATGCACCAGATGCAAGATGTTTCTCTGCATTACCAAAAAGAGAAATTGCTTCCAGGACTATCACTGCTAAAAAAGAAAATACATACACAAAATGAAGAGTGAAGGAAAAAACTAGATTGGATTCAGTTTGACAGAAGAAAAAAAATCCAACTAAATCAGTTAGTTATAGTTACATTAGTTCTATGTTCATTGTTCAAATAACGCTATAAGGATTCAAGGGGACCAATCAAAAGGATACGGACATAAAGTGTTAAGCTTTAATAGAAAACATATCCTTGCA
Source organism: Etheostoma spectabile (assembly GCF_008692095.1). NCBI lineage: Eukaryota > Metazoa > Chordata > Actinopteri > Perciformes > Percidae > Etheostoma > Etheostoma spectabile. Next base: position 27,333,647 of record NC_045739.1, on the reverse strand, counting down.
AAATGCAAGGAAAAGGATTCAAGAATGATAAATGTATCTGTTTTAATCAAAATGCCTGTATTCTTTGATAATAATCACTCTTGGTTGACATAATTGGTGTCTACCAAATGTGTCTCTTTTCGTACTAAAATGATCCTGTTGTCCACTACAGTGGACATGCTATAAAACAAAAATTAAAAATAAAAATGTGTAAATTGTAGGATGTTTTTTTAACCCTAAACAGGTATGGAATCACAAAAAAATATGATTAGGAAAAAACTTATTTTCCTCGGTTCTCAAGAGGATATATTGGCCGATATATCGGAATATCGGATTTTTAAATAACTAAATGTTTGTACTGTGTAATGTGTTTTCTTCGGGTAGGGAGTGAGTCCTTACCCCAAGTGAAGGAGTTTAAGTACCTTGGGGTCTTGTTCGCGAGTGAGGGGACCATGGAGCGTGAGATTGGTCGGAGAATCGGAGCAGCGGGTGCGGTATTACATTCTGTTTATCGCACCGTTGTGACGAAAAGAGAGCTGAGCCAGAAGGCAAAGCTCTCGATCTACCGGGCAATTTTCGTTCCTACCCTCACCTATGGTCATGAAGGTTGGGTCATGACCGAAAGAACGAGATCCAGGGTACAAGCGGCCAAAATGGGTTACCTCAGGAGGGTGGCTGGCGTCTCCCTTAGAGATAGGGTGAGAAGCTCAGTCATCCGAGAGGAGCTCGGAGTAGAGCCGCTGCTCCTTCGCGTCGAAAGGAGCCAGTTGAGGTGGTTTTGGGCATCTGGTAAGGATGCCTCCTGGGCGCCTCCTTAGGGAGGTGTTCCAGACACGTCCAGCTGGGAGGAGGCCTCGGGGAAGACCCAGGACTAGGTGGAGAGATTAAGGCTGAATCCCATTCCTTCCCCTTACCCCTACCCCTTGGCCCTTCCCCTACCTTTTGCGCGTTCACGCGGCACCTAGTGCCGGTCCAATACGTATTACGAGCTAGGGGTAGGGCATGGATCAAGGGCTGTATACCCCTACGGATCTAGTGTGGACGCGACCTCACTAGAAAACACACAGGCAGTGTGTGGCTGCTGCATCAACCAGAGAGACACATGAATGTAAGTACTTTCAGCTTTAAATAATTGATTAAAAAGTTACGACAGTCTTGTTTTGTGGTCTATGCAGTCCTGTACATGTGTACCCATGTTCCTAACTGAAACTTTTTAAAAATCGCTAGCTTGCAATGCTAACGCTAATCGCTAACGCTAATCGCTAACGCTAATCGCTAACGCTAACGTTGAACAGTCCCACATATTTCTGCCTTGAATGGACTGTATAGATCGCATAGATTGTATAGCTAGATATATATTAACGGTCTATGATACATCGCTACGTGCTTAACATATACCGCCCTGTCTCACACAGGATGACACAGGAGGACACAGGAGGACACAGCAGCTGATCCAGGTTGGGGCTGCAAACGAGCAGACGTTTCCTAATTCATATGTTCATGTTGTACCCATTCATTATTGCATTGGTAGCCTACTATTATTGTAATAATATTTAATTAATTCCTGTTCATTGTTCATGCACTTGTTATATTGTTGTTGGTTTTGATATGGGACACTGATGATATGTGAGGGGGGGTTACTGGCCAAAAGGCTCCAGACTGGTCTGGAATATCAGAGCAGCTGTAGCTACAACAGTGTAGTGTGTGTGTAGTTTGTTTGTGGTCTTGTGTGTATTTTTTTAGTTTTACACATATGAGTGCCTTTTATTGTGTGCGACATGTTAGTTATGGTTCTAATAGTTGACAATGGTTCTGTAACATTATTTTATGTAACGTTTTTGCCTGTTATGTTCAATTTATCACCAATAAAGACAGATTTTTGTCAACAAAATGTTTTTGTGAACATCAATGACATTCAAAACGGTGATAACTGAAACAGATATACACACACCATGTATACAGGGTGTATATGTATGTATATGTACACATGATGCATGTGTATACACATTTGTATTGCAAACAGACCTAAGTACTACACAGATAAGTACTCTGCACTACCAAAGTGAACCTAAAATAACTATAAAATATATAACACTGTTGTCCAAACCCACACAATCAACAGACCTAGACGGCATCTTGGAGGTTTGTGATCAATACTGTATGGTGATGTCACCAAGTGGTGTCCCAATTCATAGGGGTATGTTTTCACCCCTTACCCCTACCCCTTGGTTTCAAGGGCCAAGGGGTAGGGGTAAGGGCCAAGGGGTAGGGGTAAGGGGAAGGAATGGGATTCAGCCTATATCTCCAACCTGGCCTGGGAACGCCTCGGGATCCCCCAGTCGGAGCTGGTTGATGTGGCTCGGGAAAGGGAAGTTTGGGGTCCCCTACTGGAGCTGCTGCCCCCGCGACCCGATACCGGATAAGCGGATGAAGATGGATGGATGGATAAATGTTTGTACTGGTATCGGCCTTAAAAATCCTTTATCGGTCGGGCTCTACTACACATACAGGCACAAAAGCATGGAGATATTATTTCAGAGACATAATGCAAAGTCAATAAATGCTTGAGGACATGATCGCCCCTGACCACAAACACATTGACTCACTCCCACTGACTCACTCTAATACAATTATCAGCGTTGTTTTGCCACAGATGCTCGTCTGCAGATGCACTGTACTGTAGAACTGTAGAACAGAGAAGTTAAGAAATGAAATATGACACTTAAAATGCAGTGAACAATACAAATAGTTCATATAAAAGGTCAAGAATGTGGGAGGGAAGAGAGGAAAAATAGAGAGAGTATGACCGTTAATGTTTTGCCTAAGCATGCATAGACTCAATCCAGCTCCAGAGTAGGTGTACTAGTGTCCGTCTTCAACCCCCGCCCCCCCCCACCCGCACAGCTCCAGTTGGAGGTGCGCTGCGATGAATTCGAAGGCAAGCGTTCCTCGCCTCTTTTGAGCTCTCCTCACACACTCCTCAAGCTTGTTCTTGACAGCTGAAAGCTTTGCCATCTCTTAGCATGGAGAAGTGTGTCCGCAACAAAACAACAACCTTGCTCTTATGTGTCGAGTGCTGTGAAAAACAAGTATGGCGCTGGCAGCACTGAAGGAGACGAAAGGGCAACAGTGTGACAGGGCAGAGCGACTGCTGAACAACACAAAGCACGGAAAGTTATTAGAATGTAAATGTAAATGGAGCGTAACATGTAACAGTGCAGGAACCATTCACACACATTCACACACAGTGAGGCTGCTGTACAAGGTGCCACCTGCTCATCAGCTAAACACTCACACACATTTAAACTCCGATGGCGCAGCATCGGGAGCAACTCGGGGTTCAGTGTCTTGCCCAAGGACACTTCAACATGGGACTGCAATTGTTGGACCTACAGCAGGTACTTATTGTGGTGTTGGCTAGAGGTTTCTTTTTTAGAGCTTCCTAGGAGAAAAATGGTAGTTATTCTGATACACCATCTTAAAAAGGTCACAGTAGTGAAGATGTTTGTAATTAAAGTTTTAAGGCCAACTAAGGGAGAAATAAATAACTATACCAACAGTAACTCGTTGCCTTGTCACAGAGGAAAGGCACGGTTGTAAATGTCTTGTCTTGTTGTCTTGTCTTTTTGTTTAGATAAATTGAAAATAAACACTTAACAGAAGAAAAGCCATGCAGTGTGGAGGTGGCTCGTCATTCATAAATAAGAACTCTTTTGTGTTCGTGTGCGTGTGTGTGTGTGTGTGTATGTGTGTGTTCGTGGTTGTACTTTTAACATATTACATAACAGGAACAAGGGATTATTACCTGTGTTCTTTTGTGCAATAACACAAAAAAAACGCATTAACATCACACATACTAATCAACCATCTATATGATCCACACACACACACACACACACCACACACACACACACACACACACACACACACACCACACACACACACACACACACACCACACACACACACACACACACACGTGGATGAGCAGATTAAGGATGTGAATCCCCAGGTGAGGGGAATCCATTGAACTTGATTTCTAAAACAGGCCTTCCCTTTACTAGAGGGCACATCCCAGCGAGGGTGAACAGAACGAGGACGCTAACCATTTCCAAAGACAGCGATGAATTTAATTAACTGTGGGATTGAACTGTAGGGAAATTCATACCACTATGCGCCATAATCCGCTTTCCCTGAAAATATTTCTGAACAGGATTATCAATGGAAGAAGAAGCACAGAGCTTGCAACCGGATGAGGACTGAGGCTCGGTAGCAGGGCATCGTTCAGCAAATGGGGTTTCCCCACTAGTGAGCAACTCATGGAGGGGTGCTACCTGCTTTTATATCCAAGCCACACTGGTATTGGAACTGAAATATCGAATTAATTACTGAAATGTAATCAATTCGGGACCTTGCCAAGCGGAATTGTATTGAATTGGGAAATCATTGACCATACCCATCCCTACTACACACTGTGGAGGAGAGGAGTGGTGCAGTTACACTGTATGTCCCCGGAGAAGAGTATTCACCAATAGGGATGCTGCTTCCTACATTTACACTGCTATACCAAATGTAGTATTTAGAGATGAAATAGCATCGCTGTAAAAAGAGATAGCAGCCACCATGTCAGTTATGTCAGTCATTAGTATTTCCAAAGCTTTGCACGTCAGGGGTTGATGCTATATTACTGCTCTCAGGGCGAATGACATGTCTGTCAGGAGGCAGGTGTAAGGAATCTATTAGGGCCAATAAAGAGACAGCATGCTTTTCCTGTGCAAGCCCTAATTTTCAATTACAATAGCGGATTAATGGCAATCAGCACACCCAGGTGGTGTCTGTGATTAGCTCATCTACACAAGCATGCCTAATGACATCTGTTCCACTACAAACCTCGCGCTAGCCTGCCCTGGTTAACATACTGTAGCAAACGGATTACATAAACATTGTCAGTGAGGCTAACTAAAGTGTATGTATGTATGTATGTATGTATGTATGTATGTATGTATGTATGTATGTATGCATGTATGTATGTATGTATGTATGTCCTAATATGTGTACATATGTGTGTATAAAGTATATGTACTCTCTCTCTTCAGTGTGACCCTTAATTTGATTAATCATTAAAATGTCTAAAAGAGCCCCTATTATACCGCTTTCAGCATAATAGTTGTACTCTTGGGGTGTCTATTAGAATAGGTTTACATGCTTTGATGTCTCCCAAAAAGCTAAGTCTGCTCTGATTGGTCCGCTGGCCCACTTTGCTGTCATTGGTCAACCAAATTCAAACGAGCCACTGGGCGGGGCTGTGTTTGCTCAGTCCCTTCCCGATGTGGGTCCAGTGCAGATTTGAGTCGCGCATGCTCAGATTTAAACGGTTTACGGCAAAACGTGTCATGCTGAAATTTGTGAAATCCATAGAATAATAAACTCGTCTGATTACAAACGATGACAGAAGATTGCTAACTTGTAGCCAGCAGTGAACCAACTTGTTTAAGTAGGTCCATTTTTACTGTATTGACATTACAGAAGTCTCTTGTTAGCATCGTCACTCGTCGCAATACACTGATTACATAAACAAAGAACTATATAGTACACTAACACATCCAAAAAAGCTTAATAAGGGCTCATTTAATTAAAAGCCAAGGTCAAACTATGATGTCTGTAACTTCACCATTGGCCTCATTTGAATCTGCACTGTGAAGAGGGAAGATGAGAGAGCGGTAATTATAAACTAAATGTGCTCAGTTGAAATGGCCTGACATCACACAACATCTCAGCCCGCTCTGCTCCAGTAAAGCCCCTCTGGGGAAACGCCTGCTCATGTGCGGCAATCAAACTTTGCCACTTCAAAGACATTCTAACACTTAATCACGTTGACACAAACCCGTCGCAATGATGATTTTTGGGGATTTTCATTTTTTTTTCTCAAACCATTTCCCTCGTAAGTGGACAGACGGAGTTAAACGCTCACAGCCAATCTTCTTAATAGGGAGGGAGGGAGCGAGCTGAGAGCAGGCGGTAATTCAGAGGAATAAATACATTTTCAATTAGACAGCGAGAGGCGGCGGAGGAAAACGCCGTTGCCCAACGGTCCAGTGTTCATCACGCAGCCCGGCTCAGATTGAGGCGTCACTCATTGACGTGTCAACGACTCTCCTCAGGCCGGCTTTGACTTTGCTCGCCATCATAAGATCAAATACACTTGGAGAACCCAGAGATAATGAAACTGTACTGTATGTGGGCGCCAGAGTGTAAACCAGTGGAATTATCTCTGCATGACATCTACTGGGCCTGCCAGGGACCACTACCTTCATTATTATTACTTCTAACACAGCCAAATGAGGTCATTGACCCCTTGACCTCTTCGAACATAGATTATAGAGGCGTCACATCGGAAGGAAAGAAAAAGTGTGGATGATAAGCCGTCTCATTAATTTATTTATTGACATAACTCAAAATTAAGCCATGAATAAGGTCTTGACACTGTGCATCAGTTCAATGTTCTAAGCAAAAACTGATATTTCAAAGAACAGAAAAATAGGTTAAAATATCAAAAAAAATTTACGCCTTGACAAATTTAAAAATTAGATCTTTAACCTTTTTTTCTCCAATTTTCAGCATCAGAAATTTAGCAATTCCAAAATCTAGATAATTACAAAATGGCATCTGGACTTCAATTATTCAATACTGCAATAATATTCTCTCCCTCGTTCCACCTAGTTAACTAACGTGGGTGTGGGATGTGGGATGCGGTGTGGGATGTGTTAACATGATACTCTCATGTTAATTATGAGAGTATCATTTTTAATATAAGAATTTAGGTTATACTTGCGGGCGCAAAACTTCATACAGACAAAGCATCTCGTCGTTATACACATTTTGCCCAGAGCGAAACACATACAACAAACAACATACAGGCTTGATTATTAGAGGTGGGGGCGGGGGGGGGATCGATACAGCATAGTATTGCAATATTTTCAGTGGCAATACTGTACTGATACCCAGGCGCCAAGTATGGATCTTTTATTATATACGTGTTGGTCAGTTTGTCCCATTCTGCAGCAATAAAAATGAAGTGATATGAAGAAACGGAGAAATTTATCTTTTTAGATGAAAGAGATGTTAACAAAGTTTCCTTCTGGGGACATCATTTGAAATTGGGAAAAATTAGAAGTATAAATTGCAATATATCGCAGAATATTTCAATATGTTTAAAATCCCAATAATATTGTATAGTGATGATATCGTATCGGGAGGCGTCTGGTGATTCCCACCCCTATTTGGGATGGACTCACTGGTGACGGTGGCAGAGAGGACACACACACACACACACACACACACACACACACACACACAGACTTAAATTCACTTTATCACTTCAACACTGGACTCAACACTGACACTTTAATAATAATTTATGGTCTTTTCTTTGTTTATTTGACAAATGTTTAGGGCTGGGTATCAATCAAAAATTTTCGATACCGGTACCAATACCGATACCTTTACTTCGATATCGGTTCCTGAACGATACCTTTTTCAATACTAGTTTTATAATATCAATTCTGAGAAAAAGAAAATCACACACATCAGAGTCAGAGGCCACTGTGAGGAGAATATAAAAATAACAGTGAAGATAAGGTTAGCTGTTTAACCAGCTGACCCAATGGATAAGCATATTTTTACAAACATGGCCAAAGTATTGTCTGTAAATGTTAGCTTTTGATTTAGCTAGCTACGCAGCAATAAAATAAGGCTACACGCTAACTCAGCACGATGCACGTGTTAAGTTGCAGTAACGCTAATAAACATAAACTAGCCTGTTGAAATCCCAGACACAGTGCCGTCCTTGGTACTCTTTGATGAGGCGGAGTCCGGTGGTGGATATTTTGAATCACTCGGAGTCTGCTCTGGTTTTGCATTGCCCACGGGCGGCTGAGAGGAGGAGGGCTGCGCAGGCTCTTCTTGCAGTCAAACACTGTGCAACTTTCCGCTCTTAAATTGATCCCGTGCACATCAGGTGCTTCATCAAATTAGTCGTGTTGCCAGCCTTAGCAACAATGTCTTTTTTGCATATATTGCATTTCGCACTGTTGGCATCAATCTTAATAAAGTGAAGCCACACTTTTGATCTAGATGGGATTTTTAAGCGGTACAACGATGCTCGCAACCACTTCACAACAGATACACGTGAACCCCGTCTGTCGGCGTAACCACGTATGTATTTTTCCTGGGTGACGCAATCACGTTTAACGTTACAGCATATCACCGAAACTTGGCACCGAAAGACGAGGCATAATTTGATACTGTGTAAAACTGAAACATTTCGGTCGGTACCATAAAAAAACCGAAGTTCGGTACCCAGCCCTACAAATGTTTTTATTGTTGTTATTATTATTATTATGTTATTTTGTTGTCTTTATACTGTCTTTTTTATTTCTTTTTTCTTGCTAAAACTGCTGCTGACAAATTGGATATTTTAACCCATTTTTCTGTTTTTCCAAATGTCCGTTTGTGCTTAGAAAATTGAACTGATGAATGTTCCACGGACCCATATTCCCATTCCTTTCTGTTAAAAGCCATGAATATAGGTCTTGACACTGTACTCACAAGTTGGCAAGTTAAAAGGCCCAAGAAGAAGACACACACAAAAACCAGAACAATGCTTGTAACTGTGACAGGTTTGGGGTGGCAGTAGCTCAGTCCGCAGGGACTTGGGAACCAGGGGGTCACCGGTTCAAGTCCCCGTACAGTATAGTACCAAGTATGGAGTGTGGACTGGAAGCAGGAGAGCCGGCCCATGGGCAGCCCCCTCACTCTGACAGCTCTCCATTAGTGTGTATAGGTCACGGATTTGTATTTCGGGCCTGTGTGTAACAACAGAGTGAAAAACGTAATTTTCCCATCTAGGGTTTTTCATCTTCTCCTTCTTCTTTTCATCTTCTTCTTCTATAGCCTTTGGAATTGCCTGAATTATTGAATTCATTTGCTGTAGTACAAAAGCAACACAGTGAAACATGCTGTGTCTTGACAATAAAAAACAATAAAGATGGTCCAACCACAACTAGAAACCCAGAAAAAACATTTTTTTCCAACTTGAGGAATCATTACGCAAACTGGAAACACATTTTGGGAGGAGTAAGGCAACATTGTTAAGCAGACCAATGTTAGCTAAAACCTTCCCTGGACCTCAGAGGGAGAGAATGTGAAGCTCACAGAGCTGCTCATCTCAAGATTTGGGCCTCAGACTTTACAGAGGGACAACACATATTGTTTCTGGGGAACATTCAATTTCAAGTTTGCTTATAGACTTTAACTGGATTTTCATCTAGTAATTAGTAATAGTATCTAGTATCTAGTATCTAGTAATTAACAGATGAGACCAAAGTTACAAAGCTATGAGGGAGGATACATGAGAAAGCCGTACTCCTGCCACACAGCTGACGTATTTATGTGACGCTTCAGAGGAAAGGACGCCTCATCACTCTCTCCTAGCATTATTTCCTTGCGTCTCTCCCATGCCTCCTCGGCAGGACGGACTAAGTCGTGAGGAAAGGAAGCAAGTGGAGGAGCCGGGGAGGCAATTAAAAGGGAAGTGAGAAGCACAAAGGAGATGAAAAGAACAGCAGACAGCTTGTAAACACTAATAACTGATGGAGAAGTGTCATTTCTCCCCTCTATACGCCGTCTGTCTGAGGGCAATGCAAAGTGATGAACCAGCCTTTGATCGATGGCACTCATACCCATCCTCCCCTCCTGCCCCCCCCCCCCCCCCAACACCATCAAGCAGAGAAATGGAACATGGGCTCAGATTTACGATATCGGGGCATTGTTATCAAAAATGATAAAAGCATTTCCAAGGTTGTGGTTGAATGAGAACGAGAAAAAAAAAAGGAGGAACATTAATTGAATTCTGCAAAAATAAATGTTGGAATGCCAGCTAATATGGGATGCAGCTTGCTGTGGGCTCCTTTTGAATGACAATGTAACTAATGAAGAATAGAAAACAGAGAGTAGGGAGGCGAGAGGCAAGGTATCACAGATTTGCATCGTCTTGGCTATGGCAGCACTGGGTGTCAAATGCAGCCTGCTAACACCGCATACATTCAAAACAAGACACCACAGGCTTTTACATGGGGTTTGGTTGCTTCATCAGCCTTCATACAACATATAAATATTAGATGCAGGGCACACAGAGCAAAAGGGACACTATGCTTAGACTTAGACTTCTCTTTATTGATCCTTTTGGGATAACTCAATGCAAAGAAATTGAAATTTCCAGCAGCTTTCAGCAGCTTACAAAAAAGGTATAAAAATACAGTGCAGCGAGAAAAACAAACAAAAATAACAATAAAACCTTCGGCTATAAAAAGACCTTTAGCATAAAGTATCAGTTAAGAGCAGTTAGACTGTCCAGGTATGTATGTAAGTATATTATTAATTATTAAATACAGAGTGAAAGAGTGGCTGCAAACTTGTAACAGAGACCAACATAGTCAGAGTCAGAAAACAAGCAAAAATAAGAGGGTAGGTCAAAAGACAGACGTCAAAGCTGACTGAAGACTACCTTTCTCAATTCTGTAGACAGTCATTTGCCAGAAATGGAAAAGCCTTTGAGTAGGTGTAAGATTAGTGTCAGAATGGTTTCAATGGGTTGTCTTTTCATTTCAAGGCTGCGTTCAGGCCTCAGAGTTGTGTGTGGAGGGGGGGGGGGGGGGGGGGGGGGGGGGGGGGGGGGGCATCAATCATCCTGATGCCTTCTGGGGATTTCAATCCTGGGGACTGCTCAGATGCACTGTGCAGGTTGTTGTGTGACAAAGTAAAAGCGGTGTCACACACAGGTCTTCATCCTGTTGGGGAGACACAGCGCTGCAGCAGCGGCTGCTGGGACTGCAGTTGTTCTATTCCGTTTCAAACCGGGCTACCATGTTGAGAAAATAACTTCGGCGTTAACCTGGGTGAGTTTTCTGTTCCCTACATCCCCAGTGCAAACACCTTTTTGGAATACATCTTGATCCATGACGATGATGATGCAAAAGATCGAAAACAGCGGCAGAACAAGATCCCGCTGGACTCTTTGGTCTTTGAAGGAGTTGATGTTTTTCAAATGAATATCAAAACTAAGAAATAGGTATTTCCTCACACATGAGTCCTTTTTCCATATTTTCTTTTAGAAAATAGAGTGTAAGTCATTTTCAGCTCTTGTGTGGGATTTAACTGGGTTCTAGTAACCCTTCTAAAAACAATGACAAGGTTCTTACTTGACTTTAACCAGTCACATGACTTCAATGCGCAAATACACTCAATCTGAACAACACAACATGGTGTCCACAATGTAGGAAAAAAAGGCCACAACGTGCACATTTTTTTAGAGAACTTATAAGACGCCTCCCGATACAATATCATCACGATACTTATGCCACGATACGATATTATTGCGATTTTAAACATATTGCAATAATATAAGATATTGCAATTTATAACCTTTTTTCCAATTTCTAATTTTTCCCAATTTTAAATGATGTCCCCGAAAGGAAACATCAAGATCTGTTTTATCTAAAAAGATATATTTCTCTGATTGTTCATATCACTTCAATTTTATTGCTGCAAAATGGGATTGTCAAGCAGACAAACTGACCAACACATAAATAATAAAAGATCCATACTTGGCACCTGTGTATCGATCCAGTATTGCCACTGAAAATATTGCGAAACTATGCTGTATCGATTTTTTCCCCCCACCCCTACTTACCTATCCCTGAAATTAAAGAGAGAGCTAAAGCAGAAGAGGTCATTCAGCTAAGAAGTCAGTGGTACAGAACACGAATAAACAGCCTCCAGAATGTAAAATATCACATAGAGTGGGTAGAGTGGGTAAAAAAATGTAGAGTGGGCAGGTTCTCAGAGCTCGATCCCGGTTTCCGTCACACTTTTCACCCTTTTACCTCTCCATCGCTGCCAACGTGGAGGCAATAGGCCTTCTTTGCAGTAAAATGTTGAGCTGTCATACTAGCTGAAGCACTAATAACATTAACAAAGGCTCCATTCTATTCTAGTGTCCCAGTAAGTCCTGAGCGTGACCTAGCTTGCACACTACCAGGACCCTTATACCAAACCATTATACCAATGGAAATTATTCATTGTATTATTTACACCTGTGCTTTTCCTACTGTGACAAGTCCAAATGTCTCCTGTGGAAAAGGCCTATTGATGCAGTTCAGCACTGAACACAGAATGGAAATATTAAGAAACATTTGGCAGGAAAATAATTTACAGAGCGCTCTGAGCGCTGCCTATTTTCTCACCTGGCCAACGACTGCAGAAAGCAGGTTGTAGCTGTCAGATTTGGGAAGAAATATGCAAGGCACACAGGGCTTTTTGCCACTTTCAGGATGTCAGAACAGCACTTCTTTGGCAGTATACCAAAGCCATTAGAGAATTGGATTTACTCTTAATTTCCTTGAGGCAACGGCTAACAAAGTGATGCTGAAAGCTGCTTATTTCGTCCATCAGCAACAACTTGACAGTGACACAGAAGCCACAAGGACAGGCCATTGTCATACAGCACGTAGCAAATACAACCCCTTCCATGCACACATATGATCACCAAGGACTCGGTTTGACCACCTGGCCTAATTTCCATGGCCGTATACGGCAGAGTGATTGATGCTGGAGTGGCTACTTTTAATACACAATGGAGAGGCTGTAGTTGGTGCGCTTGAGGCCAATCAGGCAGCCAGCGTGCATGCATGCAGCGAGGCCAAGTTAACTTCTGACTGTCCTTGAAAGCTGGCGCCATGCTCCACTGCCAACATAGAGCTCAACAGTGTGGTTCCCAAATTAAAACTCCCATTCATTTTCTCCAGAAGGAATTAGGATTTCATAAGGATCCATTAGGATATCAGCCATGATGTCTAAACGATTGAAGGCAGACTGACCACGAGCTCCGAGGTTTGAATCAACCTTGTTTTAAGAAAAACAGGTTAATTCCATGATCTTATAAAGAAATATTACACTACCCATAAGCTCAAGCGTAACAGTAGAGCTGGGCAATATGTCGATATTGTGATATGAGACTAGATATCGTCTTAGATTTTGGATATCGTACTATAGTAATATGGCATAAGTGTGGTCTTTTCCTGGTTTTAAAGGCTGCATTACAGTAAATTGGTGCGATTTTCTGATCTTACCAGACTGTTCTTACTGTTATTATTTGCCTTTACCCACTTAGTCATTATATCCACATTACTGATGATTAATATCAAAAATCGCATTGTGTAAATATTTAGTGAAAGCCCCAACAGTCAACACTACAATATCATTGTGGTATCGACATCGAGGTATTCAGTCAAAAATATTGTGATATTAGATTTTCTCCATATCACCCAGATCTACGTAACAGTGTCTGATTTGTGGAACTCGCTGTTACCATGGAAATGTTTGGCAAACCAGCAAATGGCTAGAGCGAGCTGCTACCACTGAAGTCTATGATCGTTTCTGTACGCAGAATCAGATGTTTTATGGTCACGATTCATCTTGGTGCTGGGTGGCTTGGTTCCCGGCTTAAAACTCTTTATTTAAGTATTTGATGAAATGTAAATGGAGATATTGAAAGGGGAAAATAACTTCTAATAGCTGGCTGGATGAGAGCAGCTGCAAATGTCCCTAATTCAAGAGTGTCAAACTCAACTTCACTAAGTTTAACTCAACTTTATTGCCATGCTTTTATTTAAGAGAAAAAAGTCAAACAAGTTGACTGTATTACTGTATGTCACATATAGCTTTCTCACTTACAGTTTGGGCCACAGGAAGCCCTAAAAAAGTCGAAAAAAAGGTCTTTAGCCATCATTAAAAAAAGCGCCAAAAATGTTGAAACAAAGTAACATTGAAAACAGGAACCAAAGCAGCAAAAAAAAACTGCCAAGATCGTCTAGAAACAAACGACAAAAACTTCTGAAAAGTGGATAAAACATTGAAGTAAGGATAAAAAATGTCCCAAAAATACACATAAAGCTTAAAAAAAGAGGCAAAACCGACTGGAAACAGAGCCAAACTTGGGCCTTGAGTTTGACACCTGTGCCCTAATTCCTAGGCAATGTGATATCCTCAAGTCTCTGGGGTTTGTAGTCTGTTGAACTCTGTATGTAATTGGTTGCGGGCAGGTCACAAAGTACGTAAGAATCCCAACCCCCGAGCAGGCTCCTGAGCAATGGGCTGAGGTGGCCCAGGGAGAATTCTGTTAAATTTTCCTCTCAGGGCTGTGACAGGTCCACCAATGTTCTGCTCTAGACAGTCAAATCTAAATGGGACCTAACCGGACACAAATACTATAAAAATAAAACCATGCTATGATTGAGCCTATCCGTGTAAAAAACATGAAAAGCGTGAAAACAAGAGCAATGAAAGACACAACCAATTGTGGGATAAGAAGAGTGGCTACAGATCTGTTAAGAGGAGACAGTGTTTCCTTTAGGATTTATCTTAGCAGTGGGGGCAGGTGTTTGGTGGAGCTGTTTGTTTAATAGTCACCTCGGAAGAAAGCGAACGTTTTGACAATAACCTACATCAACAGTATGAGGAGTTAAACTGGACCAAAAACCTCGGAATATTTGTACTTGTTGTTGAATTGCAATGTGAGCGGCAGCCAACGGGGGGTGCATTATGCGTCTGCTCTATTTCTGAGACCGTGGCGGGCCTCCACTACAAAATCAACATAGAGGAAACACTGGGAGAAAAATTGCAGACTGGAGACAAAACCGATTTGGAATTCAGCCTTTGCTCCATTTTCACTGTACAAGTAGACAGCCCAAACACGGCCACATGCAGTAAATACTGGACATGTTTTACATATTCATAAACAGGTGAAAAAAGACTGCTCTTACCTGATATGGTCACAACCGATGTTGAATAAACGGATCCACATGAAAAATAGAAAAAAACGTATCGTCAATCATCAAATAAAGTTAATAAACATGTGTTTTATATTACAAGTGACCAATTCTATTCAATGACATTGGTATTTAGAAAATCTTGAGAAAAAGTCCTTGGTTGCACAAAATCGAATTTTCAGATTTATATGTCAACACTTTTGGTCGACATGCTTAAAACATAAACAGTAGTGTGTGTCTTTACGGAAGCACTAAGGTGTAATTTTTCAAGTTTTGCCAGTTGGAGATGGGTAACCATGGTAACCCCTGCCGACCTCAGCTCTAGCGGCATTGCTAAATAATGCTTAAGCTATAAAAAGGTAGGCAACCAGTCGCAAGTGACAAAATCCCAGATTTTACATATGTAGAAATTAGGGCTGCACGATTATGTCCAAAATGATAATCACGATTATTTTGATCAAAATTTTGATCGCGATTATTCTCACGATTATTTGTTGATTTTAACCAAAACAAATTTTATTGTCACATAGGCTATTTATAACTGCGAGAGGGAGTGTGATGGACGCTACTCACAGAGAGACGGCTGATCATTAGGAACGGGTCCAGCACGGGTCGAATGGCGGATATATACGTTGTGTGTATTAAACGTCTGTATCGTCACTGCGCTGCATTTTTATGAACTATGATATTCTGGCCATGGGTCACATCTCTGGCCCTGGTCCAGGTCCCGGTCTCGGTACAGCAGCTGCGTCTCACACGCTGTTACTCTACAAACTGAAGTTAGCTGCATTCAGTAACTTCTTCTGTGTTCTTTGCCGTGGCGGCCGCTATAGCAGAGTTACCACGGAAACACTGGTACAAATACAGGTTTGCCCCTCATACTTAACAATATACAGCTGTGTTAATAAAAAATTTAAACTGTAGACAAATATCAGAAGTGTGGACCGCCGGCCGCTGTGTGGCGGGGCGCGGAGAGTAAGAGGAGAGAGAGTAGGACGAGAGAGCGTAGAAAGATCCAACACAGGCACGGCTTTACAGACGAAATGGGTCATGTAACACAAAATTAAACCATATCCATATAAACAGCACTGCAGCGGATGCGAGGACATTAGCACCGGTGCGTCGTAGAGGAGCTAACAGCTAACAGACGCTACTAGCTAACAGCTAAAAGACGCTATTAGCTAACAGACGCTATTAGCACCGACTAGCACTGGTCACTGCTGTTGTCTGAAAAACAACAGATGGGACAAAGTGTTGCGTTTAATGGTAAACTGGTAAACTTCAAGACCGACGTATAACCGACTGCTATTTGTTGAGTTTTCCTCAAGCTACTCTGTCCTCTGGGACTGTCTACATCTAGAAACTTAGCTGCGCGGTGCAGTGAACTACTCTGACTGGCTCATGAGCAGACGGGTTAACGGAGCGGTAGACTGGCTTTGCAAAAAACCCGGAGCGTTCTATGAAATGACGCTTATAAAAAATAATTGCTCGATCACGCAAATTTGATCGTGGGAAGTCCAAATCGTGATCGCGATTAAAATTCGATTAATTGTGCAGCCCTAGTAGAAATGTAAATTGAAGCATTTTTGACGTTACTGAGCTGCCTTGGTAGCTGTCAGTTTGTCTGTTATGAATGTTGTTACTACCGCATTGCGTTGTGGGATACCTAAGCCAGTAGTAGTGTCCAGTGATTGTATACTGTAATAGTTCACCGGAAATAGCAGGGCTGTGAATCTTCACTGGTCTCACGATTCCATTGTGATTATCTTGTCAACAATTCCATTTAAGATCCAGATCACCTCCTCAATATTATTACATTATCCCATATTGAGCTCAGGTGGTAGAGTGACGCCCATATATAAAAGGTTTGACTCCGACCTGCGGCCCTTTGCTGCATGTCACTCCCCCTCTCTCTCCCCTTTCATGTCTTTAGCTGTCATGTCAAAAAATAAAGCCCAAAAATGCCCCCAAAAAATTATCTTGAAAAAAAATATTATTACATATTACATACTACACATGGTTTTCATCCACAAATTAAAGTAGTCAGATATATCTGAACTCGCCTTTTTATTGTATCTGCTCTTAAAAAAGGCCAATTCCTGAATATAGCGGAGTCTGAACACAGCAGACAACAGACAAAAAAACGACATAAAGCAGCGACCGCAAAATCAACAAGCATCATCAGTACAACATCATCATCCACAATAATCAATTATGGTCTGTCGCTGCATTGATGCAGAATCGTCTAGGTACGCATCGCGATGCATCGATGCAATGATGCAATGAATAATTTCAACACCCCTAAGAAAGAGTATGCAATTCACTTACTATTGGTTTCATACTAGGGTTTCGGACATGCAATAATACAAACATCTCACATTCTGTTTTAGCCAACTAAATAGCATATTAGTTTAGAATTTTGGATGCAAACAATGTCTAAGACATTCAAAGAGCCTTCTGAAGATGGTGTTTAAAATAGCCCTTTAAACACAGAAACAGAAGTGGGCTAAGTGAACTCCTGGTGAATGGTGAATGGGCTAAATGTATACATAGCACATCTCTGCCTCAAATGATTTCAGAGAACATAATGCTTTCTGTATCTGCGTGCATTGATTTGATGTGTGAGATGTGCCACGTGTGCACCAACCATGAAGACGACTCTCAGCAGGTCGCATCAATCAAATTAGCACAAAAAACAAGCACTCTTCATATTAATAACACTAAAATGACAGGCTGCCTACCACTGGACATTGATGAGAGTGTACAGTTACGGTAATAAACGGTGCAATGTCACTGAAATGGCACATCTGTGTGATGTTGTGTCGTCTAATAAAAATACAATAATGGTTTTCCATCAGATCATTTATAGATCTCGACAATTTCTGACCGAACTTGAAGGAAACTTCATTTCACAGGAGAGAGAGAAAGGAAAGAGACGGAGGGACGGTGCTTTGTTGTTGGAGGAAACAGTCAGCTGTTACACAAATTCCTGAGCAGTCCAGTGATTGTGTTTCTTTTTTTTTTAACCCTCATAGTGTTTTCCAACTTTTGTTTGGCAGCGATAGAGGCAGTTCAGTGTGAATCCAGGCTTTATCAAACATTTTTATGACATCAGACTGAATCCAAAGAGTCCCACTGAAAACCTTTGTTTTTATGAAAACTGAAACCTCTTCCTGCCATTTAGAAAAAACTGGAGAAGAACCTCGATGCACATCTGGCCTCATTCCTATTTCAAAATAGCATATTGTTGCAGAGCTGCTGCACAGCAACTGTCTCAACACTAGTCTCCTCTCTCTCCTGCCGCACATCATCTGTACCTCACTTTTAAAAATACAAAGAGCACTGACAGCACATCTGCAAGATTCTCCACCCCATAACTATTCATATTAGGGCTGCACGATAGGAGGAACATGAGGAAAATATCCATTTGTGATTATTTTTGACTGATATTGCAATTGCAATGTGATTCCCAAATTGGGGGGAATGATTAGTTTTGTATCTTTTTACATTCTCATTCTCATTTTCATTGAAAAATATATATATTTTTTTAAATGATTGAAGTGTGATTTTTTTGCGAGGATGTGTACCAAACAAAGATTTTTTTTTCTTTAGTCTGTAGGATAGGACTGGGACGTCTTCTACTACTACTACTACTACCGGGACGCCTATACTTTATTTTAGAATGGTTTGACACATATTTTGCCTTAAACAAATAAATATATTGCGATTCGGATATTGCACTAGTTCACATTGGGCGGCTGTGGCAAAGTGGTGGAGTGGTTGCCTGCCAATTGAAAGGTTGGTGGTTCAATCCCTGGCCCTGCAGTCCCATGTCAAAGTGTCCTTGGGCAAGACACTGAACCCTGAGTTACCCCCTATGCTGCGCCATCGGAGTGATGAATGTGTGTGAGTGTGTATCTGATGAGCAGGTGGCACCTTGTACGGCAGCCTCGGCCACAATGTATGAATGTGTGTGAATGGTGAATAGTTCCTGTACTATGTGAAAGCGCTTTGATTATTTGTTAATACTAGAAAAGCGCTATATAAATACATCCCATTTACATATTGCAATTAATTAGTGTGGCTGGTATAGTTTAGAGCTGAACCTTCTTTTGGAGAAGGTAATGTTAAACCTTCCTGTGTCGAAGAACCGTCTGTGTACAACAAACTGCATGCACAAAAAGCAGGTCAGATAACTCAACTTGCAATTGTTGTTGTGCAAGTTTTTTAACCCTCATGTTGTCCTTGGGTCAAAATGAACCGTTTTCAGTTAATTTTAGTTTTTCCTCACAAAAAATGGGGCGTCGAAATAAGCGTTGAAAATGTCAACATTAACAATTAAAACATGAAAAGCACCCACAACATTTAAAAAGTGACAAAAATGTGGGGGAAAAAGCAATATTGTTGAAGAAAAAAAAATGAACAAAAATTTTTTTTTCCATGGTTGACAGGAAGACAAAAAAAGGGTTAAAAAAAACGTTTTAAGAATTCACCACAATGAGTGGAGCTGACCTGCTATTGGTCATCTAAGCGGTTCCTTTGTTCTCAGTCCCTTGGTCTGTAAGTAAACCAGACATCTTGTTGTTTTACTAGAGAGTACATCCACACATAATCAAGGACAACACACGATAAGTTTCCCTCTATGACTGGTTCAGCCCATGGGTGTGGTGACCCCCGTCTGCATCAGACAGGTTATGTTTCATTATGCAGTGTGCTTTTTCTAGTGAGACAGATATTAGATGCCAGTATTCGGAGCCCTAAGGGTTTCTGCAGACTTCTCTCAAAGGCGTGGACAACTCAGGACAATCCCGCCCCCTGCAGACAGTCGACAAGTCGAGAGGGACAGATTTGTTTCTTTCTAACCAACAGGCGTGTCCTGCACGCTCCTAGCTGCCCCCCCCCTCCGTCCATCCATCTGCCGGCCGTCCCTCACACTCATTAATTCTGCCCGTCCCCAGGTGGCTGCTAGATGTGATTAAGCTCAAATGAGCCACCAGGAAAAAATAGAAGCTCGAGCCCCCCCCCCCCGGAGGAGATTGCGGTAGAGAGAGTTAGGAGAAAATGCTTACAGATTCTCCTAATGACAAGGTGTGAGGGATGTTTGTCTCTGTGGGCTGGGCTCCACACCAACAATAAACTGTTGTTACTGCGAAGGAAACTGGATTTGAAGGCTTTCTCGAGGAAAGATGAGGTATGGTAACAGACATCGGCTTATACTCAACAACCTCCATGAAGGTGCTTACACGAATAAACGCGTTCACTGTTCAAACATAAGACCCACTTTGAGACGCATCAGTCACACAGCCTTTAGATTACATGAACATGTCACACCAATTGGAGGCTTAAGTAAATCTTTAGAGAAATAGGGTTCTTTGGGTGTGAGCCAAGTTTAGGGTGTGACTAAGCCTCCAAGCCCCTGACCACCTAGGCCCCAAGCACAGAGACTGCTGGGCGCTTGGGTGGCTCGCCTGGTGGAGCGTGCACCCATGTATAAGGGTTTAGTCCTTGACACAGCGGCCGTGGGTTTGACTCCGGCCTGCAGCCCTTTGCTGTGTATCGTCCCCCTCTGTCCTGTAAAAATAAAGGCCTAAAATGCCCAACGATAAGTGCTCGACACAAAACAACCACAGTGCAGAATGACCACAAATAGTCACAAAACCCAACACATTCTCACTCCCATCGCGTGAAATATGGTACGAAGACTTTTACAAACAATTTTAGCATAAATTTATGTTAAAATTGTTGGTAAAAGTCGCCTTTAGCGCTATATCTACCCGCGCTTGGTCGAGACTATTGCCGCCACTTTTAAAATTTCCATGACATGTGGGGCAAGAACAGGACGGTTGGGTTTAGGAAAAGAAGAACGGACAGTTGGGTTTAGAAAAAGAAGAAAGCGACATTTTGGTTTAGGAAACGTGACCCGCAGTGTCATTTCTGACGCTGCCAGCCCCTGCCCAAATGTCGAATTCAGAGTGAGAACGGCTTGCTAAACCACAAAGAGATTCCAAACCATTACAAAGAGACAAAACCAAAAAAAAAAGGACTACAAAGTTATACATAACAACTACAAAACACACACAGACCACTACAAAGAAACACAAAACGACTACAAAGTAGGACATTTTAATGACTGATTGATTTAAATGGTTCTCAACAATGCTGTTGTCACATGCAGTCCACAAGAGCACGCTAACAGTAGCGTCCATTGACAACTGTCATGCTATTAAAATGGAATTTAATACTGTGTGTACTTGTATGATCTGTCATTACTAACAGCTCTGCAGCTGCTGATATATAGACAAACACACACTGATTGGCCAGATGTTGACGCTCATCACCTGTCATACCCTATAATCATACTCTGTGCTGGCCACCCATGTTCCTCTGAGGTATCCATGCATTTCTCTATGACAACTATTGAGTGGCTCTCCACCTTTGTCCTCCGCTCTCCTGGGGGTGCTCCACTTGGAGAGGGCTGCTCTCTCAAAGGCCTGTCAACCTAGCTCTGTCCAGTGACTCAGCATATTGACATGCTGTCTGCAGAGTGGCTGGCCCATCTGAGCCAGGCGTCTCAGATCAACAGAGTCTGTGTGTGCAGATACCGCACCGGCCTTTTTGAAGTGGATGCGATGGACATGCTATCAAGGCCGGCCCATCTGTCCTGTTGGCTATTGTGCGCATGTGTTTACAAAGCCAGACAAAGACGACGAGGGTCAGGGTGCTGTTTAATAGCTCTATCCGCTCACAGCTGTCATTACGGAGTTTAGGGCGAGGGTGGAGAGAAGAGACGCCAACTGCAGGGGCTTAATGACATGAAGATATGGAAATTGGCGTGCGTGTTTGTACGTGACTGAGCATTTTTGCATTCTCCATTGATGTGATAAAACAAAACCAGAGTTAAAAGGATGGAAGGTGCCCCATCATAAACCCACAAGGCATCTCCTCCCAAGCTATTTAGTTAATTACATTTCATTCATGTGACTCGTCTCAACGCCATCTCCTCACATAAGAGGGAGTGCAGAACAGCGTTGGCATAGCTATGAGAGCATCATTAAAACACAGATGGCCCCGCGATCAGAACGTCTGCTAGGAAAGATAATGAGAGGTATGAATATCTGAATGACTTAAACAACCTGTCCCTGAACCCAGTGTGACACAATGACACATATCCATCCCACTTCTTTTTCTTCAAAACGCAGGAGTCTTAAAAAGAATAATACAGGCTGACCTGCTTCTCTTCCTCCTCCTGCTCTTCCTTATTCACTCCCCCCCAGGATGTCTGATCATCCCATTTGCCTTTATTTTGCAGGTCCAGTCATCCTAATCACAGCCATTTGGGCCTGTTTTGCCTCTGGACTATGTTGCTGCCTTTATGCACAAGTTTAAACCCAGAATTGGGCCTAAAATCCGTAAAGAGGAGAGGCTTGGCCGGTGCTTGGTTAGTTAGGAGCTAGGAGTTTTTCTTAAAAAAAAAGGGTCTAGGGTCTAATCTATTTTTTTTAATTTATTTTTTTAAATATTCATTCACCAGAATGAATATTTGATAAATATAATAATCAGAATAAATGATTCTGATAAGGTATATTTAAAAAAATAAAAAACGGACTATCAACCATGTTATGTTGGCGTTGCATAGTTTGTCCACCAGAGGGCGCTCTACAACGTCCCTGTAGGCAACACGGATTATTTTTTTGTTATTGGGTTTTTGTTTAAAGGAGTTTAAGTTTAATATCTTAAAGTTTGTATTTTTATACATTTTATTTATCAGAACTTTAATATATGTTGATAAGTTTCTGTAATTAAAAAAAGAAATATATATATATATATATATATATATATCGGCCGATATATCGGCATATCCGATATATCGGCATATCGGATTTTTAATAACCAAATATTTGTATCAGTCTTAAAAATCCTTTATCGGTCGGGCTCTACTTTGTATCATTTAGAGTACATTGATTTAAAGGCTAGCTAAACTTTTTTTAGCTAAGGTTCCTAATGTGCTGAATCTAGGATTTATATAAATAAGCAATGGTTTAACTTCCACAGAGCAGATGCAGCCAGCCAGTGAGGTGTGAATGTACAGCATCATGTGCAGTCATCAATGTAAAAGTACTGTCAAGTGGTACTACTGGGAGCTCGACAGCAAGACATCCACCTGTCTACTCTGAGTTTAGGATCTGTGATGGTTGTGAGAGCTGCTTTCAAATTATACTGCCGCTCCTGTGGAATTCGAGGTAAGATTTGCAGTTAAGGAGAAACTCTAGAAATATAAAATACCCACCCACAGAAGGCATGCTTCTTTTGTAGCTCACGTCATCTGTGGTTATCTCTTTAAGTTCGGCACTTGTGAATATATTTGTTAAGCATGTGCAACTGCCAAAGAAAAGCAGCATATGCTTTTAGTAACATACTAAGCAAAGTTTTAGACACCAAAATGTGGATTGCTGTAGGGTTTGGTTTGACACGCTTCCAATCGTATTTCAAAGTTTTATTAGAGGCTGACTAATATCGGTGGGCCGGTGTTATATTATATTATTCCCAATCTATCAGAATCGGCATTAATAATGGCAGATGAAAGAAAAAAAAATACTGTATATATACATATATATATTTAAATATTCACTCATCAGAATCATTTATAATAACAAAGGATTCTACTAAAAAAATATTTAAAAAATAAAATAAAAATGGACGGTCAACCATATTATGAGCGTTGGCGTTGCATAGTTTGTCCACCAGAGGACGCTCTACAACGTCCCTGTTGGCAACACTGATTATTTGTTTTTTGTTTGTGTTTTTGTACAAAGGACTTTAAGTTTCATATCTTAAGTTTGTATTTTTATACATTTTATTTATCAGAACTATTACTAAATTATTATCATATTATTTTAGTGACTTCAAATAACTAATGTTATGGAAATCTGTTTTGTTACGCATTTCTGGATTTTTTTTCCTGGATAAATCAGAATAGCAGATTTTTAAATAACCAAATATTCGTATCGGTATCAGCCTTAAAAATCCTTTATCAGTAGGGCTCTAGTTTTTATCATCTGCCATTAACTTTACAATCCAATGTAATCAACAAGAAATCAAGCCGACAACACCCACCGTCCTATATGAAGGACCAAAGTGCAGCTTTCATAAGGAGAGATGTGATAGAAAGAAAAACAGACAAGACATTGTGTTTGGTGTGATATCACTGCTGGCCAAAAACAGAAGCCCTAAACTAAAGTTTAAAGAGCTGACCCTCGCTCCACTGAAAAGAAAGATGTATCTATGACAGTGAAAGTACAGCAGGGGGCAGGCAGGCAGTTAGCATTCAGCTAAGATGTATGTGTGCCCCAGTTGGGATGATCCCTTAGGATCTCCATGTAACAACATGGACGACAGCACACCTGCAGGAACACATAGGGGCAGAGTGTACTGAGGAATTCTTCTGATGGAATTTAACACAGTGCTGCCATGTGTTGTTGCTGTGTGGGAGGCCTTTTCATTGACAGCACTGGCCGTCACCTTGCCAGATTCCCCAGCTGTAATGTGAGCTGGCTGCGTTGCATTATTCCACTGCTGCACCAATCCTCGACCTCTGTCCCTGACTGGCTGTCCACGTCAACAAGGACCTAAGGATGTGGTGTGTGTACTCCCCGTGTCTCTCAGGTTTAACGAGAATGAAAGTGGTAAGGCAGACAGATAGTGGAGCAGGAAGGGTCAGCTTCTGCACATTCAGAAATCCTCCACACATTCCAAAAAAGTAGGAAATGAAAACCAGTCCCCAACATAAAGAAGAAAACTTTACTGTAACCTGACAGTTTAGGTACCAGATTACAGTCCGTTCTTTTCATTCTTTAAGTGCACAAAAAAAGGTCCATAAACAGTACGGTTGTAGAGACCTTCCGAACAGTCAAGCATTTTTAAATGAAATACAACGCTGCTGCAACTAATGATTCTAGTCATTCTCAATTAGTCTGTAGATTAATTTCTCGCTTAATCGATTAGTTGTTTGGGCCATTATATGTCAGAAAATGCTGCAACATGTCGATCAGCGTCTCCCAAAGACCAAGATGACGTCCTCAAATGTCTTGTTTTGTCCAAAACTCAAAGATATTCCGTTTACTGTCACAGAGGAGAGGGGTCTTTTTCCCCTTGATTCTAGTGATAGTGGATAGACTGGAAAGGGGGACTCAGCGCTGCTGCAGGACTCAGCCAACATGGGGTGAACGCTCCTACTGTTTGAGCTAGAGGCCGCCCCAATATTCACATTTAAGAATCTGGTATCAGAGAACTTTTCATTTTTCTTTCTTCAAATGTACTCAAACTGATGAATGAAGTTGACAACTAATGGATTAAAGGATTAATCGTTGCAGCTCTAGTCTCCACATGAACAAAAAAAGGGATAAAGAATCTGGTTGATCATATCAATATATTGTATGTGCCTTTATGACCAAAATTGTGTAAAGAGCTCAACAGTCCCGCCCACGGCGGGTTCCGGAAGTAAAAATACAATGCAATTTCTCCATTGCTAATTGGAGTATAAGCCATAAAATCGTAACCGTCGACAGTAGACTTAAAACCAGCTACCACACGACTAAGGGATTGTATATGCTCATATAGATGCCAAAAGTTCATGGGGCACAAATCTTGTTTTGAGATAAATGTCTTTTATTTGCAGCATCTTGGATAAGACATTGACTTTTTGGGGGATTTTTTCACTCGAAATGATATGTTGTATGCTTATGAGTCACGTTGTAGCTGGTTAGCCTGAAGTATACATTATTCATAGCATTAAGACAGGGTCTAAAACTCTTTATATACGGATTTTTCCGGATGTCAATGGGAGAAATGAATGGGAAATTTACTTCCAGATACCAACGTCTCTCAGCGGAGGGGCGGGAATCTTGAGGACTGTTGAAGTGTGGTCTAATAAGGCCAAAAACGAGTTTAGAAAACAGCTCCTGCAAAGCCTCTGTAAATCAGAGAGCACGTACCGGCGGATCTGCTCTGGGACGACGGCAGAGTTATTAGGTTAAAGTCAATGTGTGTACTTCCACGGACTACGTCCCATCTCCGGCAGTCCCTAGCCCTCCAGAGCAGATACGTAATGCTTCCATTTTTGCCGCCGGAGAGCTCTGCAGAAATTCAGCACACGGCAGATTGAGCGGGACAGGAAGTCGAGCACAGAAACAAAATAAAACATCCGGTTCATTTTCAAAATTACACCTTGAATACACAGCACGGAGTTGTTTACCTTCTACTCCTCTGGATGGAAACAAACTGTTGTTGTTTTTGTAGTTCTATTCTACGTAAATTTGCGAGATCTCGTGGGTCCTCGGGAATTCAGCTGTCAGTCATGGCCCCAGCCGTTCCGCAACGAATCCGGACGGCGGAGCACAGAGCCGATCCGCAGCCATTACACATCCGGTGGAAACTGGGGGTTAGTCAAGACGAGACGCATCCCGCTATAAATCCCACAGCATGGCGTAAGAGCTCATGTTCACACATTTTAAAACCCCTTATAAATGCACACAGTACATGTTGTTCTGATGGTTTCATTTGGGCCTACAGGAAGTGTGTGTAGTGTATAACGTGCATGTTTTTCTGTTTGTTTGTGTGTAATGACAGTACTAAAGAAAAGGCCAACGGGCGAATACCTCCTTCACCTTTGTGCTGGGCTATTGCTGCCTTCATCCCACAGTGTTTACTTACCAACAGTATGCTAACAAGATGCTGATGAATGCCAGGCATTACCTCACATCATTAATCACACCTCATTGTCTGGGCTGATGAGACAAAATAGATTTGGACTTCAGGCAACAGCCACCACAGAGAGGGATTACACATGAATAGCTAATGAAGCGCTGCAGAAGAAGTTTTGAGTTCATAGTTATAGTCATAGTTTATTGCCTTTAAAAACACAATAAGATATAACGTTCAATGGAAAAATATAGAGTGGAAAATGTGTCACACTCGCATACAGGCAATTATAGCTGACCATAACCTACAAAATGACATACTGTAAATATTACTGAGAATCAATGGGTGAAATGTACTCTTAGGATGTGGAAAATGATCATAAAAGAATGCAATATAGAAGATGATACTATGTTTCTATAACACTAGATTTAACCCTGGGGGCCCTGAGGCCATTTTTACAGTTTAATTTCCGTCTGGATTTATTTTATAAAAAAGCTTGTAAAACATCAACCCTGTTGTCTACAGTCAAGATATGAACATCATTTTTTTTAGGACAAACTGGGTTATTGGAATATTTGGGTTGCAGTGAGGTCACTTGCATGTTAAAAATGGTTGTAGGGCCTTAAAGATAAATAAATAAAAAAATAAAAAAATAAATCTTCCAGATATGTATTGATATCACAGACATATAAGTAAAACCTCTCTAAGCCATTTTCCATTCTAAAACACTTGTCATATGTCTTGGGAGTCACACTGTGAAGAAATAATCATTATAACTTATACAGTTGACAAAATACATGCATTTTTTCCAAATAAGTCAAGACGTTTTGTTCTCATGACATTTACTTATGCCAATAATAACATAATAATGTCATATTTATTGATATTACACCCACAGGAATGTTATACAAGTAAATATGTGTCTAAATAGGGCATTATTTGGTCTTCCATAGAGTATATAGGCATTTTTGTCCCCTCTGGCCTTCCATACAAGAGGGGTGCCTTTATCTCCCATGTATGGGCATGTACTTCCTGAAAAGTAGACAGTACAGACACAGAGCGGGAGATCAGAGATTAGATGAATGATTCAGCGGCAGAAATGAGCCAAAACGCGATGAATTATGGATATAAAGTGGACCAATCTTGGATATAACAGTATGGATTTAAAGCCCAAAGAGGCTGAAGTTCCAGGCTGGATAGAAAATCCCCTGTAGAGGCTAGAAATACAGAAGAAAGACCGCCGTAAAGATGAAATCGTCAGGATTCAAACAAAACCGAAAGTGAGTAAATCGCTCGTATGGTTCAAAAGTTATTAAACTATGAATCAGAGGTACTTTTTTACTCGTGGGCGAGTGTCTCGGGCTCAGAGGGTTAACACACATAAGGATTAATAGCTTTAAGCAAGATAATGAAAGGAAGAACAATGCCTAGCTCTGACACGCTTAAAGAGAAATACCTTTTGGAAAAAAAGGATTTTTAATTGGTATCTAAAGATTGTGTTCTTATAAAAAAGAAAAATGTGTCAGAGACAAGTGGGAATCTGATAGAAATGTTTAGGACAGAATATAGCTCTGACGTTAATGGGAGAATTATTTCATGTGTGTACAAATGTTTGACACTAAATGCTAATAACAAATAAATTACAAAAAAAAAAATAAGATTCTAGTTTCTAAGCTTTTGGGGACAAGCTCAAGAGTGGTGTCTTTTAGGTGTGTGGTACTTTTTGTGGTGCCGAACAAAAGGCACTGGCGATGCAAAACGTCATCCACACACAGCGCACAACACTCGGCATGTGGCTGAGACATTTGCTCCGAAATTCCCGAGCGCTCCCAACACCTGTCTAAGCCATCCGTCACAGAGGAGGAGGGTATGCAACCGCCTCGGCCGCAAGGCATTGTGGTAGGGTTTTAAAATTGTATTGCATGTGTACTGTTTGCTGGTTGTTGCAGATCAGTTATCTTCCGAAAGCTAACGGCCTGCAAATGGCTTCGGAGTGGAAGAGGGAGTCTAGGCTATAGATGCTGCCTCAGCGACGCGGTCATATTTTTACCCCCGTAGAGCGGGGTGCAGCGGTAGCCAGCAGCATCCTGCGGGACCCCTAGTGATTTGTCTCAGCTTCACAGAAAATATGGGCTACATAGAGAGCTTCCTTGTCTAATTATACTACAGTAGAAATAGCCCAAATGACTTCATGTTAATGCAAGAGGCACTGCTGGAGAATTCGCTCGTTTATTAACTGAAAGGAGGGAGGAATCATTCATCCCAGCACACAGAGGAGGTTTTTCCAATCCAACCACCAGCCGACTGCGTCAGCCAGGTGCAGCGTGGCAACATTAAAGCTCAACTGGACCCAGCGACAGCAGCAGTGTTTTCAGGTTGATGTTTAAATGGAGAGGCCTTGGAGATGAAGCGTCTCCAGAGACAAACGGTTAAAAGGTCACATACTGTATGTCAAGAGCCAAGCCTACCGCAGAGGTGGCCATGGGCTTAATCTGGGGAAAAAAGATGAGGGGAAAGGTAGGAAGCAAAAGATAGGAGAGAAAGGGGAGGGCAGTTGAGAGAGAGAGAGAGAGAGATGAGAGAGAGAGAGAGAGAGGGACAGGAAGGCAAGATGGCAGATATGTGTACAGAGAGCCAATAAGCACAACAGAATAAGAGTGCAGAGATACTGTATAAAGAAAAAAGGTGACGCCTATGTCTGACTACTTCTTTTTCAATTGAAAATCTGTCAAAACACACAAATAAACAAGTAAAGTAGGTATTTAAAATAAAAATGCTGTAATGTTTACAGTTTATTCTGAATGTGACCTCAATAACATGGCAAAGACTCCATGGCCATGCTAGCAGCTCTAAGAGGCTGTACTGTACTTACTGCTAAACCGTTAAACCTGCTAAACAATCTGGGATAGGAGAAAAAATAAACTCTCTGGATTCTTTACATTTCTTTGAACCAATCACAATGGTCCCGGTTAGCTCCGGACGCAGCGTCGGTGCCTCTGCTAAATAGTCTCGGGAAGGAACTTGTTTTGGTGGAACATTTAAAATGCCACAGAAAATATTAAATGAAGTTAACTGGTCACACAATACAGTACGGTGAGCTATTTAAAATAGCTGATACATGGTGAAACATCATTTGATCTTACCAGTATATTGCAGTGTGTACTTTTTCCACAGCAATCCCACCAATTGGGAAACATCCCATTTAGAGTGTAAATGCCGTATTCCTTGTCTAAGTCTTTACAATCATTGCCCAAAAACACTAAGCAGGCCTGCCTTGTTGCATGATTCTAATTTCCCTCAAAACTCGCCATTTTTAGCATGTAGCTTGCTAGCTTGAAGTTTGTCGTTATTTCCCGAAACCCTAATCATCCTGGAAATGTACTTCTGTTGATCTAGACTAGACTGGGACCTTTAAGACTTAACGGATGCAGGGCAGGACTGACAGCAATTGGCTTCTTATTTATCAGTCCATTTAGTTAATTAAATAGAAGGCATTGCATACAAATTTGGGCTGGCTGTATTACAACCATCTAGGACTAATTACTGCAAAGGCGCCATTAAATTACAGGGAAACCATTTTTGGAATTATACACACCATTAGATTCCGTTTTCTCGGCCCTGTCGATAGTGTATCAGGCAGTTGTGGCTGAGAACGAGAGGCGGAGCAGGTAATGTGAGAAAATAAAAAGAGAGAAACAAAAAGCCAGACAAAAAGATGCAGTTTGACGCCGAACAGGGAAGGGAAAACGTGTGTCTGCTGCAGTGTAACATGCACACGTGCCTTTGAATTCCCAAGCCTGCTCTTCTCATCTTTGGCATGCGGCCATCAGAAGGTAAGCACAGCAGTACCCAGAATGATCTTATGAAATGGTGTATGTATGACACGCCAATCCGTATGGCATTATTGTTTTTTTTTTTATTTAACCTTTATTTAACCAGGAAGTCCCTTGAGATTGAAATCTCTTTTTCGAGGGAGACCTGTTGTGTTATCAAGACGCATACTCACTTTTAAGCGTATTTATCAACTTTGTTTGGCCTCCATTGACTGATATTACCTTGCGACTTCGTGTGAATTTACGGCGTAGTAGAATTTAGCGAGTAGTATGAAAGGGCAAAAACCTGGGTATGTAGGATGGTAGGGGAGGTGGATGGGTAAAATCCAGGACTTTCACCCAGGAGACACTTTTCCTAAACTCAACCGTCGGTTTCTTCTATTCCTAAACCCAACTGCGTGTCACGTTTCCTTTACTCAGTCACTTTCTTCCCGCAATAACACGGCAAGTGGCGATGTTTACGTCATACATGCGGTTTGCAGAAAATCCAGACAGATAACGTGTGTGTGTGTGTGTGTGTGTGTGTGTGTGTGTGTGTGTGTGTGTGTTTATACAAAGTCATTATGTCATGTTGGCGAAGCAATGACGGTAAAGAGAGGAGAAATAAAGGACTACATGAGGCTCCACTGAAATATCTTGGCCAAAAGGATGACATTATCCCATATTATCTTTTTAGTTTGTTAGTCCTAAAATAAATTTAAACACACCGGCAAATTAAAGTCCAATGTTTCCATGTATAATCTGTGCTTTTGCTTCGGTGTTGTATGCGAGTGGCAGAGAATAAAGTGCTCCTCTTGATGGCCCAAGACAGCTATTGTGATAAAGATGTTAAATGCGCTAAACCCATCACTGTGCTTTTATTTAGACCCATAATTACAGCAATTACCATCACACCCCTGTGCTACCATGGAGGTTAGGGTTTGCAACTAACAATTATTTTCATTGTCAGTGTACCTGTTGATTATTTTCTCAAATTAAATTGATTAGTTGTTTTGTCTATAAAATGTCAGAAAAAGCCCAAGACGACGTCCTCAAACGTCTTGTTTTGTCCACAGCTATCTAACAAAGATATTCGGTTGACTGTCACAGACGAGTGAAAGAAATATTCACATCTAAGAAGTTGGAATCAGAGAATGTGTACCTTTTTTGATTAAAAAATGTTGTTGGAATCCTCTCCAGTGAAATACAGGCACACTTTACACCGTTTAGCTGTCAGCAGCATTTTAACTGTGTTTACTCCGGCTGCTAGCTAACGCTAGGCTAACGTTACCTGCTGCTAAGGGTAGTGTTGACTAGCGTCCCGTGCGGCCATGTTTCAGTTCTCCCTATCGTCTGTTTTCAGAGAGAAGCAAAGGCATTTAAGTGGCACCTAAATAAGGCACCGAAATCCCCATTGCTATTCAGTCTGGTAGATAACGGTTTTGCCGTTTTAGCACCCCCCCAGTAAAAACTCTTTGGATCTATACGATTCACGTGGATGACATTTCCCCATTCAAAACGGCATGTTTCGCCAAAAAGCAACTAGTCTGCAGGTATGTTACCACTCTTTGGCCGGCTCGTGAGCCTTAACAAGTGTGTGGGCGTGCCTGTGGCTTTGTTTCCGGTCTAGCTAGATCCGGTGTGGTGTTGTAGTTTTTCTAACACTTCTAGTAAAAAAAACTACAAAGTTTGCTACGCCAAAAAGAACGTTAATCTTGCGATGAACAAAGAGCCGCCGTTAAATTGGGTTTGTGTTTGAGCCGCTAATAACATGTTTAACTGACAGCCCTGATATATACACACACGTATACAGTATATGTATAGATAATGTTAGGCCTTGCATTCATGTGCACATGCAATAGTGTCTTCTCCAGTTATGGCTGACAGCCCCTGGCAGAGGAGTTCAGCAAGGGCGCCATGATCCGGCTGCTATCTGATATGCTGTCATTCAGCCGGCACTGTGGCAGCACCGAGAGCTTTCAGCACCTCTACGATCTGCCTTTCTTTCTTTTACCCTCCTCTACGTCCACAGCTTTTTCATTCCACGGTTATCTTGTTCCTGTCAGTTGCACTGAAAGTTTTTTTCTTCCTTTTTCTTTTTCCTTCCTTTATTTGCCCTTTTTTCTCGCCAACTTCTCTTCCAAACATCAATCAAAGTCTTTATCTGCAATGCGAGAAATCTGGTTTCTTCAGAAGACATAACACTGTGAAATCACAACTCTAAGAGTCCGCAGTGTGTATTTCTGCCCTTTTCTTTCGAGTCTGTGGATGCTCCCCGAGCTTTTGTTTTGGAGCCTCCGCTGAGGTGTTAATCTAATCAGCGGAGCAACTCAAGAGTGCATCACATGAGTCACATTACTGGCAACGGCTCGCATTTACATACTGCTCTTTGAAATCACTCCGAATGAATGAGACAATATTATGGATTGTGAGATATGAAAGAATTGTGCAGGGAATACAGTAAAACAACAATGAGGGTCAAAAGTGCATTTGACTATTAGGTTTTTAGCGGGTTTTGAATCCCCTGGGTCTAATGAGTGACTGACCCATCACTATGCAGCGGAAGCCACTGCTCAGCCAAGCCAAAGATCTGCTGCTTTGCCTCTTTTTCCTCTTCTCCTTCTCCTAACTTAGGGCCCCCCTGACGGTTTAAGCCTCAGGATTTGCCCAGTTTTAGTGGCTAGCAACTAAAAATAAACACACAGAGGAATAACCCGAAGGCTCTGACACACAAAACACACACAACACACACACACACACACACACACACACACACACAGGACCGACAGTGTCCTCAGTCAAAGGAGTCAACGTCCTTGATAGAGTGGCATGTTGGCTCACTTGGCAGTTGGTTCTCTCTCTCTCATATCCTCCTCCTGGCTCTACCCTACAGCATGCTAAGTAGATAGTTAATAACAAAACAGGGGAGGGCAAATCCGAGATTGGGCATGGACGCCTCTTCTATGCCAGCTGATCCGCTTCATCTGGGTGCCAGCACAGAACGACGCTCGTGCCACAGCGGGGCGACTTTCTGACAAAATAAGAAAATTGAATGAGTTGGGGTTTTTTGTTTTTTTATCTTGCCTGTTCGGAGTTTTCTTCCCTTTTTTTGAGCTGCTTCATGAAATAGCTGCTCACTCGTAAATTAAGCGATGGTTTGCCTTGGAAGGAATTTGGGATATTCTAGACGCAGAGCTGTTTAGGCCGTTTGACTAAACATGTAATCTAAAGCAAGGTTCAGAAGAACAGCCACACCACAGTGTGGTCTGTAAAAACATCATTCCAAATATCCCCCTCCTCAGCACTGCAGGTCTGATTTCAGATGGCAATTAAATATGCAATAACGAGGCCACTATGAGTTCCTGGATGTTCGAGGTCCCATAAATAGCACAGAACTAGAAAGGGGTCAAGTTACTGGCCAGGTCAATCAGCCTTACAGCAAAGGTTAACATGCATTAACATTCCTGGCGTGAAGGACGAAAGTTCAACCTTTGTTTCTACCAATGGTTCCAAAAGTGCTGTCCGAGGGGGATCCTGAAAAATGTGTAACAGCTACATTTAACACTGCACGCATCAGGAGGCAAGAAAACCAAGCGTGTACAAAGGGATATTGAAACGGTTTTCAACCATAAAAAAATAAAAAATAAAAAGAATTGAGATTATGAATGACATATCATAGATCATATCATAGAAATATCTGGGGGAGCGGCTTGGGGCGGAGTCGCCGCGGGGGAAAACAATCCTTTCCCTCTGACTGGCTCACATAGTGTTAACCCATTATAAAAAAAACGACGCCATTTTGGGTCGGATTATCCGTACATTATAAAGGACTGGACTGTAATTTCCCATTTTTTGGGATCAATATCTATCTATCTATCTATCTATCTATCTAAAACAACCCAACGGAATGGCCAGAGGTGTCGTGTCACAACATTTTTTTGTTGATGTTACGTTAACGTTAACCGCTAGCTGCATTATCAGTAACGTTATCCCAGGGTCATCAAACAGTCGATTCATTAAAGCTACATTAAAGACTAGTATGTCTTAGCATGTTAAATGAATAAATTGCAGGTAACTGCGATGGTAGTTGTATAAGCCTACGATGTGCTATATCACACAGGAAACTACTCGCAGAGCAGCATGAAGAATTACACGTCACTGGAGGCTCAGACGTTTTTCACCAGTGGCTTTGTGGGAGAGGTTTTACATCACAAAATATCAGGCAGCGACATTTGTTTGGGATGTGAAGAATGCCAAAAGGAACTATGCGGCAATGTGCGAAGCAAGAAAAAAACATCGTAAATATGACAAAGAGTAAAGACCAACCGCTGACCAGGGCTACCCTCATTATTTCAAAACGGGCTTGTTTTCCCCCATGGCAAAAACCAAAATTCCGTTTTAGTGGGTGTTCCCAGTAATGCCGACCAAGTCTACGCTAGCAGCACATAGGGACAACGGTTCTTTGAGCTAAATGCTGACGTCAGCATGCTAACATGCTGATGTAACTTTTGCCATGTTCACCATCTTAGTTACGTTGTCATGACTGTGGTCATATTTGTTGCTGTGTCTGCTGCGTGTGTCCTGCTTTTATTGTCTTTCACATGCAAATAGGTGTGTGCCATAGCCGGGAGAAAATTGGTGGAAAGCATTTATGCCCAACCCGTGATTGGCTGCAGCTGGGGAACCACCTGAGATTTAAGGAGGCCTGCAGGCAGCAGGCATTCCTCATCCTCCTCATCTCCCAACTGGCCACACTTTTGCCGATGGGAACGTCATCAGTTGTGGTCCTGTAAGTGTTTTATTACAAATTTATTACAATTCTGACCTTATGGTGGCACTAAAGGAAAAGTCAGGGGATCACCAAAAATTAGTAAGATTCATCCCCTGAGGACCATAAATATATGTACAGAATTGAACGGCAATCCATGCGATTGTTGTTGAGATATTACAAGATGTTTTAATAACATTGAGTTATTGGAAATTTGGGGCAAAGGTCACATAGTTGAACGTTTGTGTGCTCTTGTTGCTGCTGAAGGCCTGAATGTAATGCATGGATGCAACAGAAAGAGTTTGTCCTTGGCACAGCGTGGGTATAAATTAAAAACATTTAAAGAAAGAGGTGACGCACAAGTCCAAACAACTGCACGACATGCCACGCTCCATCCACGCTCAATCAGTGACAAAATAACAGCAACATCTTCCTATTTACACGTTGTGATTTGTATAGTCACAGCGTGTACAAATAACAAGGTCACACGAGACACAGCCCTCTTCTAACTGTATACAAACTGGGAACTATATTCTCAGAATCAGCTTTATTTGCCTGGTATGAGGACATTCCTCACAATGCGCTTAAACATACAAAACAACCCACAAAATACAGCAAACAATATATACACACTAATATATACACACTCCAAACAGAAATAATCTAGACAGGAGACAATAGTGCAATGAAGAGTGCAAAGTATCCAAGAGTTAATTATGATAATTATTTTAATTGTGGAGCATAGTGCCAAGGGTGCTGGAATAAATAGTATTATGTTAGTATTTTAGTATTTATAGTGTTTTATGTTATTACATTACAATATGAACAGCTCTGAAATAGAGAATGAGAATGACGAATAAATAATAAGAGGAAGCAGTAAACAGGTAAACAGGCGAAGCACTGCTTCTTCTGCTACGTGGGCGGAGTGATCTGCTCGCAGCACCTGAGAAGCCCTGTGGTTTGGAGCAGAGAGTAACAACGGTTCTGTTCAGGTGTCGCGCTAATCACTCCGCCCAAGTAGCAGTGCTTCGGCTTCTGAGAATATAGTTCCCGGTTTGTATACGGGTAGAATATGGCTGCGGTGAATAAGCCAAAGTCCCAATAAGTTGCCGTGTTCCTTTAAGCTGTGTTTTCCGCACTGAGGAGAAAATCTAATCTTTCATTACATTTCATTTATATTTTAATTTCAGTTCCATCACTAAAATGTCACTGATATTTGAGGAGGCTCAACAAAAGGAGATGCCTTCCACATGTTTAATACCAGAGCCAACTGGGCTGATATTGCAGTGATAATATTAGATAAAGATCGTGTTTGCTCAACACCACCAAACTGAGCTCCATGTAAACGGGTTGAGACTACAGATATTAGCACAAATATCAATCCGGTATAACTGCTTCTATTAACGGGACTGTTTTCCAGCTGCACTTAGTCTTTTAACCATTAGGATTCCATTATCGATCCATGACCCGTAACAATAGCGTTTCTGAACCAAATAAGGCATGTCACAATTATTAAATAATTGTCTTATTCTTATCTTTTACATAATCGCGGTTTCTTTGTTTACCTGTAATTATTGCTATCATAAGGTAAATCCATCACCGCGATCCCAGTGTTTGATTTACAGTCAATCCACAGCGCTGTGGAGTAGAGGTACTGGCTAGTCGAAAAAATGTGCTCTGGTTTATTGGCATTTCTTTAAACCAATCACAATCGTCTTGGGCGGGGCTAAGTGTGAAATCGAGCCACTGGGCCTCTGCTAAATAGCCTTTGTGTGTTTTGTGTGCAAAAATCTAAATTTGTAAAGTAAATGTAGTGGATGAAAAAGTACAATATTTCTCTCTGAAAATTAGCAGAGTAGAAGTAGAAAGTAGCAGGAAAATACAAGTAAAGTAAACAAGTAAGTAAACAAATACAAGTAAGTAAAGTACAAGTACCTTAAATTTGTTTATTAGTACAGTACTTGAGTAAATGTACTTAGTTACGTTCCTTTCCTGCTACTCAGGAAACCTCCCTTTTACTATCTAGAAAGGTAAAGCAACCTGGAGCAGGACCTGATTGTTATCAGTCCGTTTTGGGTCAGCCCCCCCGCTCGCCAGTGTTGGTTTCCAGCAGGGTGAATGGAGGATGCTAGACCCACTTCAAACCAGACGGGGAACAATGTGAACATTGTGCGGTGGTGGACTTGCTGTCGCTCCTTGACCACCTCTTGTTTGCTCCGTTCCGCAGACTGCCGAGATTGCTAGTAAATCTCGTGAGTGTCACAGGAAGTACTCAAGTGTAAATGCGCTGGCATGCATCCATGTCTCGTCACATTGGTGGGTTTTTTGTTTTTGCCCTGAAAGTTGGACTCATACTTGTCTCAGGAAGGAGGGCACAGTGCCAGCATGTTTTTCCACCTCAGCGAATTATTCAATTTAATTTTGGCTTTGTAGCCTTGAAAACGCCATTCATCTTTTTCCTTTCATAGATTTTTTTTTTCTTTTTTTTTTTTTACATACCCCATACTGTTTTTTGCATCTCATTTTCCTCTACAACACCAACTGGCAGCCAGGCGCAGTAAAACACAGACTGCAATTGGATGAAGTGCAAGGCTCCCAGACAGACGTGAGCAGGGTGAAAGGATGGAGAGCCCCCATGCCAGGTAATCTCCCCGATAATGGAATGTGGCCGCCCTACAACATTCATAAATATTCAGATGAGGAGAAATGAGCCTGCCCAGGAGATTGTGTGGCGCAAGCTGTCAGTGGCATGTGCAAAGAGGAACAACATTGCTTTGTTGGTGTGCTGAGGGAAGGAGGCAAGGATCTCACTCTGCCATGTAGCAAGAGTCGGGAATGCGGGGGTGGTATTGTTTAAAAAAAAATATAAACTGTGTTGAGCTGATCTTTCTGAATGGGTGAAAAACAAACATCCTCCCAGCTCCAAGAAGTGATGTACGGGGGCTGATTGAGTTCCCGCTTCACCTCAACAATTAGCATATGCTGCAGCTTCCCCTCAAAGCATGTGTCAGAGCCACAATTAGCATTAGAGCAATTCCAGATGTTGCCATACAGTGTCTCAGAAATAATTGCGATTAACAATATATTTTTCTCTTTCAGTCAAATTAAAAAGGATTTACTTTTGACTGAGATATCGGCCCGCCGATATTGGGCCTTTCCCGAACTATCGGTATCGGCATTTATAATGGCCAATTTAATAAGTATGGGGGAAAAAATTACATTTTTTCTTTTTAAATATTCATTCATCAGAATGATTTATAAATGATTCTGATAAATGAATATTCAAAAAATAAAAATGGACTGTCAACCATGTTTTGAGCGTTGGCGTTACATAGTCTGTCCATCAGAGGACGCTCTACAACGTCCCTGTTGGGGACAACACTGATTATTTATTTTTTTGTTAATGTGCTTTTTTTGAAAAGGACCGATATATCGGCATATTGGATTTTTAAATAACCAAATATTCGTATCGGTCTTAAAAATCCTTTATCGGTCGGGCTCTAATATCAGATACATAAAGGTGAAACGGGTGAGAATGTTCATCCAGGTTTACAGTTTAACAGGTTTTTATGGTGTAATTTTAGGTGTAATTAACTACTTGAACTTTTGCAGTTTCTAGTTAGCATTCTGTTGTAAGATATCTGGCAGCATGTTCTGAGTTTCACCGATTGGGGGGAACTTTTTACCCACACTGCCACTTTTCTACATTCAATGAGAGGAACGGGCAAGGATTTAAATTATAATCAAGAGAAGAATTCACAAAAGATCTCTCAAATGTGTTCATCACCAGGATGAGGCATGTGCGTATCTTCTCCTTCCAAGGCCATTGCTGCTTTCTTTTTACAAATGACAACAAAAATGACAAATATAATAGAAGCATAACCCAAAGGACCTGCTGATGAATGAATTCACCTTGGCAAAAGACGGCTTGAAGAGAAACAGAAAAGCGGTGGGATGTTTCGAGTAAAAACAGAAAAACAGTAATGCCAACAACACTCGTGCACGTTTTTTGATAGTGTAACTGAGAGGCGTGATTTCCCCGAAGTCAACCGTGACAAGACTTACTGCTGCTGCGAGCACACGCCTGCTTTTTTTTTTTTTTTGCAGCGTGTCACTTGTCCGCCTTCTCTGGTTTGCAATCTATATGCAATGCAAAGGCTGGAGATGTGATTGCCAGCAGGGACATGAGGGTAATTTCAAAAAGCAATCGAATGCCCACGGGGTGAATATGAAACCGTGGTTAAATGAGCATGCTGGGTAAGGACGGGTCTTACGCTGGCGATGGATGACTGCAGAAGAGGACACAGGGCACACATAAGAACACGGTTATTCAGCTGCACCTGCTGCCTGCACGATCACTCATTGTTACACATTCAAGGTCTCCATGTGAACCGATCTCTCCACCATAACAACGTCCACTTTATTACATAGACCATTCTCCAGCTGGACACATGGATCTGACGCTCCTTCACCTCCACATGTAAATACATATCTCTCCTTACAAAAGGAAAGACACACACCTGAGCTAATCAGCCCGTCAACTATTCAGCCTGCTCTCACACATTATTTTGACCTAAATGCACCTTTAAGTGCTGAGATGTGTGAAGTGCAGGGTGTGTTCATGATGGAGGGGCATCTGTGTTCTGCTCACTCACTTAGACACATATCAACGGCAAGAGTCAAGGTCCACAGCGCCGCGGAGGAGGGTCTGGCTAGTCCACACAGCACAACATGCTCTGGTTTATTGGCATTTCTTTAAACCAATCACAATCGTCACTGTTTCTACCAGAGGCAGTAACGGGGCCTCTGCTAAGTAGCCCCAGGAAAGAAGAACTGCTACAAACTACTATTTTTTCTATTTTTGTTATTGCCACTCTTCATTCTGACCCCAAACGGCCCGTCAGACGCCGCCTACCAAGAGCCTGGGTCTGTCCCAGGTTTCTGCCTAAAAGGAAGTTTTTCCTCGCCACTGTCGCACTGTTGCTTGCTCTGGAGGAAACTACTAGAACTGTTGGGTCCTTGTAAATTATGGAGTGTGGTCTAGACCTCCTCTATCTGTAAAGTGTCTCGAGATAACTCTTGTTATGAATTGATACTGTAAATTAAATTGAATTGAAATTGAATTGAAGGAACTGAGCTTTCTAAAGAACAGTTTAAAGTGAGAGTCAAATTGTTGCTCCTAAGTTGTCTGAATTTTCCATTTGGGTTTATGCTTTAAATGTAATTTTAAGTTGTTTCATACAAATTGAATGTGTTTTTGTTTTGTTTAGTTTTTTTACGTAATAACATAAATTGTTTTTAAATTGTTAAATGTTATTGTTTCTATGGAGTTTGCCACTTATTAAGCCCCTTGGAGGGTTTTTCGGCACTCATCCATCACATCTTTTTTTGTGTAATATATAACACTGTCTTAATGTTTTTGTAGTGAAAATAAAATAAATCAAAAAAAAAAAATCTAAACTTGTTTGTGTACGTTCAAAGGGTGTTTTAGTCGTGCAACAGAAAACTCCAATTGGACAGATAGTCTAGCTACCTGTCTGGATTTACCAGACACAAAGAAAGCGGAAGGTAACGAACATCTGGCTGAAAATTAGGGATATCCGGCTGAACTTCCAGCGGGACCGGAACAATCCTGGAAATGTCTCCGGTGTAGACTAAGGTCAAGCTAGTCTATATTAGGGATGTAATGTGTTACCTAGGAAATGTTACCTCGCGGTTATAGTGACCAAAATTATCACGGCTTTCGGTATTATCGCGATATTTTTTAAAGAGTGTTCAATATGTTCAGAAAGCATTGATAGGCTGAAAAAAGCTGAAATAGTTTCAAAAAGTGTAACAGGGTTTATTATTTTACAAAAATGTAGGCAATAGAATTAAAACGATCACGCCGTAAAAACGATTGAAAACTGGCTGTGGAGTGTTGGACTGAGATGCCGGACTTTGAGATCAGGAAGAGTTATTTACATCTCCAACATGAAATTAACTATGAAGTTGTATTTGATGTTACACGTGAAGTTGGCTGTGGTTCTGAAATATGAGCAAATAATAATTTGACTTACAACAAACATTTACCAAAACCCAATGTTATAGCCCCCAGCATATAACAAGAAACAATGTCAAGAATTACATTTATTTCTCTGTAATAACTAACAAAAATGTAACATATTGCTCAGTAACACAAACTGAGGATAAGCCACATCTTGTTCTCGGTTTGTGGGGGTGGTCAGTCATTAGAGAGCTGGGCTGGGAACCGGAGGGTCTGGGTTCAAGTCCCCGTACTGTGACAGTTTGTCTTTATCCCTTTTATGGTTTGTATTTTAAATGGTCAAGGGGTGCCAGCCAGGTCTCTCTCCTGACGTCAAAGATAGTTTTAGTCTAGTACAGGATTATACGGTTTGTGTTTTGTATGTAGGATAAAGAACAAAACCACACAAGCGTGCACATATAGAAATGTACACCCTAAACAAAAGAAATAACAAAAGAATAAACCCTGCAAAACACCACACAAATCAAGAATTCAATCAAATGTTCATATATTTAAACAGAAAAACTTAAGCAAAACACTCAAAAAAATCCCACAGAATAATTGCTATGTCCATTAATACCAAAAGAAAAATCCACAAAAATCCAACGAAAAACTCCACCTCTGGTTTTCTTAAATGTAATGTGCTGTATTTATATAGCGCTTTTCCAGTCTTAACAACTGCTCAAAGCGCTTTTTACATCTACAGGAAACATTCACCATTCACACACATTCATACACTGTGGCCGGGGCTGCCGTACAACACATTCACACTCCGATGCGTAGCACCGGGGGCAACTCGGGGTTCAGTGTCTTGCCCAAGGACACTTCGACAATGACCGGATCGAACCACCAACATTCCGATTGGCAGGCAACCGCTCTACCACTGAGCCACATCCGCCCGTTATAGTTTAGTTCGTTTGTGGAGTAGAACAGAAACATAAATTAATTGATCTCAAGACAGTTTTTAGTCCTAGTCCAACCGTACATGCAACCGACAATAACATTTCACGGAAAGCAAAATGGACACTTACAGACTCTTAGTCTAATCAGTCAGTCAATTAGTCTTGTCAGTCAGTCCATAATCCAGTCCGGGTTTTAGCGGGGTCTCAGTAAACGGCTGCGAGTTGGATCCAGAGTTGTATCCAGAGTGATTGTTCAGAGGTTTAACGGAGCCGTGTGTAGCGGTTTAGACAACATGTTTAAGGGATTAAAACGACCTTTACTTGTATTGCTGCGCACTGAGCTGTAGCTCCGCCGACTCTGCGTACTGTTTTTCCCTACTTGTATTGCTGCGCATTGAGTCCCCAGAAATACTCTCTCTCCTTGCTGTTGCGCACCGGAAAATAATCAAAACAATCAATGTTAAAGGGGCGGCTCTGCTGCATTTTCAAACAGCTGATGCAACTGGTGATTTCAAGTTGTCACAGTACGGACCAAAGTATGGTGGTGGACTAGTAGGCGGAGAGGTGCCAGTTCACCTCCTGGGCATTGCCAAGGTGCCCCAACTACTCGGGGCGCCTTTCCATGGGCCGCCCCCCCACTCTCTCCATCTCTCCATCAGTGCATGGAGGTCCAGCCAGGCCCAGCATACGGAGCCATGCTGCCTGTGTGTGCTCTATAGAAGTTGACCGGGCCCTGCATGAGGAGCAGCATGCGTCACACAAAGCACCACAGACCTGTAATTGTGTAATTGGGATCCAATGACTTTTGTAGAAGTGTCAGCTGTAGATCTTGTGTTAGATCACAGCCTTTACAGGATGTCACTCTCATTTGTTTTTTCTCTTTGAGAAATGACCTTCCCAAAAAAAAAGAAATTCGTCACACGACTGTCTGACGAGTCCTCATGCCGGAGCGAGATAAGACACAACAACGTGCCCTCAGCTGGTAATTAATGCTCTGGCTGGGTCAGTTGC
The DNA here is from genome assembly GCF_008692095.1 of Etheostoma spectabile. NCBI lineage: Eukaryota > Metazoa > Chordata > Actinopteri > Perciformes > Percidae > Etheostoma > Etheostoma spectabile. The sequence continues at coordinate 27,290,569 of NC_045739.1, read as the reverse complement.
GGGGGTAAAACTACCAAGGGCATGAGTGGTTAGGGGGGGAAGGTCTTGCATTCTAACAGGCCCCATTATGTTAATACTGTCGCAAATATGAGGCAAGCATGAGGATGTGGGGGTGCACATCCATCATGATAAAAGGTTGATGAATATGAGCAAACAGTGGAAGCCGTGTACACATGCAGTCGGGGAAAAAGAATGATCATTTGCACATTCAGTCCGACATCAGAAACAGGTTTATTACCCATAGGGCTGTGCAATTAATCAAATTTTGATTGCAATTTCGATGTTGGGTCCTAACGATCACAAAAACAATTCAATTGAGAAAAACGATAGTTTTGCACAGCAAATTCCTATTTTGTCTCATTTTCTGAATGACGCTCAGACTCTTGCCCCTCCTGAAGGCTGAACTCCCTCAGCCAACAGGCAGCGAGGTCCTGTTCGTGGTGTCTGGTGACATTTAAAAAGCAGCGCGAGTGAAGATGGCGAAGAGAGAGGAGCAGCGCTTTGGTGAGCAAAAAGGTGAGAGAAAAATCCGTTCAAGTTCAATGAATGCAACATATTTCCAAAAGTCCATGAGTTATTTTGTTAAATAATCGTGATCTTTCCATAGTAGAGCAGCCCTATTTGCCCAGTAGGTTTTTGCATACAAGTGTGTCAAATAAAGCCATTGACTCGTTCACTTCATGACACCACTATGTTGTTAGACACCGGGCACTTCAAAAGAGAAAAGAAACTCAACCGTTTGTTGGACGACAAACATGCTGACGCAGTGCAATACATCAAGATGTACATACAGTGGTGCATTCAGGGGTAACTCCATAGCTACAGGGCCTGTGTACCCAGCCGCCGTAGCTACGCCACAGCTGATGTGCGGCCCCCCAAAAGTGGGACTACACGTCGGGGCCGGAACGGCTACGGATATGCCGCAGATTGTTGATGGTGGAGACAATGTTAACAAAGTCGAAGAAAGACTCTGCTGTCTTCTCATTCTGAGTCAACACACATCTAGCAAAGTAAATCCAGTTACTGCAGGGAATATAATTAAAAGGATCCCTGTGGAGTCCTCAACCTCTAGCAGAGCTGTTTCTTTTATGAGTGGGTTGCCTTTTGGTTTGTCTGTGTGCATGTGAGAGTTCCTGGTGTGTGCAGGTGATGCGGTACCCAACCCTACCAATGGTTATGCACTATTCCCATGATCTACAGGTGGATGATCTACAATCATTAATAATCTACTGGTATAAGACATGCAGCATTCTGCCAATAAAAGGTACTGAGGTAGGCAAGCTAGTTAACATGGATGTAAATAATGCAGGATTTTTAAAAAAAATGTTACAAATGTTTTACTAAGAAGCCTTAAACACATCTGTTAGAGCGCATGGATAGAGATTCAACCTGTTTACCGGAGAGACTGGATGAAACTCATGAATTTTCTCTGATCCCCTGCCCTGCCCCATGATCTGAAGGGTTCAGATGAGCCGCTCTGAAGTGATTAGGTGTGGGTGCAGTGGCGTGTGGAAGGCCGAGCAAACAAGAGGCACAAGACAGGCAGCAGAATGAGGCTCTATTGTGTGAGCGTCTGAGGTGGAGGAGAGGTGAGCCCCGATGGCCTCACTTACACTCTACACTGTTGGTCCTCATTGTTGGATCTGACCTGCTTTATGTCATTGTTACATTGTGAGTTCTTTTTAAATCACTGTGACGGAGCGGCCCCAGGTAACACACACACACACACACACACACACACACACACACACACACACACACACACACACACACACACACACACACACACACACACACACACACACACACACACACACACACACACACACACACACACACACACACACACACACACACACACACACACACACACACACACACACACACACACACACCACACACACACACACACACACACACACACACACACACACACCTGTTGCCAGACCTGTCTCCCCAGTGCATTGGAGTAAGTTTTGGCTACAACACCCACACTACATACACCACACACATTCTTTCTGGGTTAGGAGAAAAAAACTCTCTGGGTTGTCTGCATTTCTTTAAACCAATCACAATCTTCTTGGGCGGCGCTAAAGCTCCGGACCAGCGACGGTGCCTCTGCTAAAAAGTCTCGGGAAGGAACTTGTTTTGGTGGAACATTTGCACTCCACAAAAGAAAACGCCACATACAATATTGCATGAAGTCAACACTAGGGTTGGGCGGTAATACGGTATACCACAGGGTCTTCAAATAGCAACGGTATAACTTTCAATACCATCATTAAAAAAATGCAATGCACTTATATAGGAGATAAGGATTAAATATCAAATAGAATTGATTTAATGCCTAATAATGCGTGGTTGTCATCACGTGACAGTGTGGAGGAGAAGGGGGGGGTCAGTATTGGTCAGTTTCTGAACTGTGTAGGCACAAGCCAACAGTATGGTAATGCAGTCTGAGCCTTACGTCATCGCTTTAATAGTCAGAGTATTACCGTATATCGAGATAAAATAGGGAGGAGGTTTAACATTATATATCCCACCAATTGGTCCCTAAACGTCCCAGTTAGATAAAAAAAAATGCTGTAAACCTATTCTTTGGAAAACTTAACATCATTCACCAAAAGAACCAAGCAGGCCAGCCTTATTGCATGATGCAAATTTTCTTCAAAACTCGCCATTTTTAGCGTGTAGCTTGGTAGCTCGAAGCGAGTTGTTTCCCGAAGAGGACGGAGTTTGAGATCGGCAACACACTTTATTATGGAAATGCTCTCCCCTTGACCCAGACTGCGCACACACCGACACACATACTCAACCACACAGATGCACAGATCCCCCATCCTGTAGTCCAGGGTGCACACTTGGTTGTTCTGCCTTACTAGTTACTACCACGTTTGCTCCCATGTAGAATTACCCATTGTCCAATCTGATGTTAAACTCTAGTGTAACCAGGGTTCAGATGGCATATAGGTATTGTGATTGAAATTATATATTTGTGTGAAAAACTACATTTAATGGCTAATCAGAATGTCCGTTGCTTGGGAAAGACATGCTATGTACACACACACACACACGCACGCACGCACGCACGCACGCACGCACGCACGCACGCACGCACACAGTCAAAAGTTTGGGGTCAATTAGAAATTCCCATTGCACTCCATTTTAGACAGAATACCAGCTGAGATCGGTTGCATTGTTTTTTTAACCAGTGCAGCAGTTTTCAGATTACATTATGTGTTTACATAATTGCAAAATGTTTTTTCTAGTTTGTATTTTAAAATGATATCAGATTAGTAAACAGAATGGGATGAATGGTTGCTGATCTTGGGCAATGTAGATATTGCATTAAATATCTAAATATCAGCCACCCACTCAGATCAGCTGGTATCCTTTCTATAATGGAGTGGTATGGAAATTTGTAAGTGACCCCAAACCTTTGACCAGTACTGTGTGTGTGTGTGTGGGTGCGAAAGCAGACACGTTTTGATTTAACCTCAAATAATGATGTAAGACCGTGGCATTCCTACAACACAACGTCCTTTTCTGACACTAAAGTTGTTAACAAGCACAAAGTGAGCATGAGATCATCGGCTACAACCAATGAGGCAGCAGGAGGACGTCTGGCCCGTCCTTCCCAGAAACCTCAGAGAGAAGTCGTGCTGCAGCAAAACAGCTCCTTACAAAGCCAGGAAGGAAAAGCCTGGAAGCGGAGCAGCTCTGAGGCACCTGGATCTAAGCCATGTGGGTAATTGAAAACAATAGTCGTACAACACTAATGAGATTACGTCATATTTCCCTGGGAAATCTGCCTGGAGGTGATGAGGTGAATTACTTTATATCTGAGTGACTGGATTGAATTTAAAGCAAAGTCAATCACTTCTATACGTGCACAATTGAGTTTTTGCACAATTCTTTGAGCTGCAAAAAAGTGGATGTAATAATAGTGTTTCAGAAGTACTGGATGTACACCTCCTTAAAGAATCAGGACTGGTTTCAATTAAAACTATATGTTGGTATTTTCCAATACTTTTATTTGTTTTAATTAATTGGTATAACTCTGCAAATTGTCCAAGAACAATCATTACAGCACTAACGAGACCATAAACCCCAATAAAATGACTGTCTTGAAGAACATTTTTGGGGCTGTGTATATAAAGAGTGCATGGAGAATGATAATCCCATTTAATGAGCTACTGCTTCGACCGGCACACATCCAGAATAAAGTGCAGCAGAGGGAAAACATGTTTGCCCTTTTAGGAAATATGGTGTGTGGCAAGAATTGAATAGGTGTTGTCTGGGGGACGGATTTGAAGTTTGATTTAATATTGGACTTGTTAAATGGTGCCTGGATGGAGCCGTCGTAGGGAATAGGAGTTATTGATCACTGCCCAATTTCTCTTTTACGTTAGTAATGATTTTCCAACTCCAGGTTGGTTGATGCGAGGCTCAATTCATCCATCACACAATGCTGCACAAGCACCCATGATACATCACAAAAAAGAGAGAGGAGGACAGAAAAGACAACAAAAAACACTAGAGATTGCGCGCGCACACACACAAACACACACGAACGAACGAAGGCACACACTTGGTCCAATACCACCTCATCAGCTCCTAATAAATAAGGGTGGTCCAGAAACCACTTTTGGTAATGAGACACTTAACTCCTCTTCCGGCATTTTCCTCCAACAGCTTTTGAACAGCATAACAGCAACCAGCCGGGAGTGCAGGGCTGCTTCTCGGCTCTCTTATTTGATTTGAGTCTATATCCTTAATGTTACACTTCCAGGTTGCTCCAGTAACGCAGGAAATTCCACCGGAATCATGTATTTACCGTTTCCTTCCGCTTTCTTTTTGTTAGAACTTAGGTGGCTTAGTGAGGACTCATCAGATCTCTGCACAGTACATCCAGACAGCTAGCTAGATTATCTGTCCAATGTGAGTTTTCCTACTTACTTATCTTTTTGTTAAGATTATTTTTGGGGCGTTTCCCTTTGTTAAAGTGACAATGGATAGACATGAAAGGAAGAAAGAAATGGGGGGATGACACGGAGCAAAGGGCCGCTGCAGGATTCAGCCAACATGGGGCGAACGAGGCCGCCCCCTCTTACTCACTTTCCTAACTATTTTTGCAGCGGCTCTTTGCGGAGCCATGACGATTCTAATTGGTTAAAAGGAATGCCATTAAACCAGATCACGTTTTCTTCCCATCCCCGAATGCTATGTGCAGGACCCAGACCCTCCTTCAGAGAGCTTTGGAGGAGGATCTGGCAAAGCGAGACTACTTATTTGATAGCTCCTCCCTCGAAGTTCGCAAAGTCCGTCTCAGAGCTCTTATTCCTGCCAGAGGAGCGTGAAGCGAGGAAAGAGCTGTATGACAAGAGGAAAAGATGAAATAACGTATCGATATCGTAGTATATATCGTAGATATCGTCAATATTACTTGTGATACATAAACAGATACTAAAGAGTAATTTCTTCTGCCTTTCCGCTGCTTTCAGTATTCTGCTAAAAATACAGCAAATTGCTTGTTGGATTTTTGAAAAATACGTAAAAAGAAAATCACTTCCAACATTTTATTAAATAAATTCAATTAAACAAAAGACACCACTAAAAAAAAAAGAATGACAGTTACATTTCAAAGTACAATTGTCTGCTGATACTCTTTCAACAAACTAACTAACTAAATGTCGGAGTGTCTTTGGAGAGAAGTTGCAGCATTTCACAATGTGTGTATTGCGCCGCGTGTTATTCTGCGATTTCAAAAGTACATATTGTGCAGCCCTAAATGAGGAGGGATGTCCGAGGAGCTATGAGCAAGGAGGATACACAAGAGCATGCTTCCTCGGTGGGATGGACTGAGACACGAGGAAGAGAAGCAAGAGAAGGAAATGTGGATGTGATTTAAGTACCTGGGACATACCCCAGGGGTCAGAGGTGTGGAGGAGGTGTGGGTGTCAGGGAGTCAAGAGAGGAGGGGAGGGGCCAAATTCAAGTTGTGTCAAAGACGAGGACAGCCGACGGACAAGACAATGGAATAGCGAGGGAGGGGAGCGAGTCAAAGGCCAAAGACAAGGATGGGCGAGAGAAGAAAGTAGAAATGAGATTGATTGAGAAGACGGGAGAAAGGGAAGATGGAGCTAACCTGAAGCAATTACTCGCCATACCCCCCCCCCCCTTTGCTGCTGCACTCATGAGAGAGAGCACAAGGTGTGAGAGTGCTGTCAGTCGAGCGGACCGGTGTCGTCAACAGGACGGTCCCTGGGGTGAGCTACGGGGCACGCGTGCTGACGCAGCTCGTTTGGCGGGGGTACACAGCCAACATCATAGAGAAAACTCTGAAACAATCCTTTTCATTGTTGTTTATTGTTCTAATAAGTTAGTTGGTCTATAAAATGTCAGAAAATGGTGAAGAAGGTCGATCAGTGTTTCCCAAAGCCAAAGATGGCCGCCTCACATGTCGTGTTTTATCCACAACTCAAAAGATATTCAGTTCACTGTCACAGAGGAGTGAAGAAACTAGAAAATATTCACATTTAAAGAGACGGAATCTGAGAAAATATACTTTTCCGTTAAAAGGTCCCATGGTATGAAAATGTCACTTTTTTAGTTAAACATTAATATGCATCCCCCCCACACCCCCCCCCCCCCCCAACCTACCTATGGTCCCCCAGTGGCTAGAAATGGTGATAGGTGTAACCTGAGCCCTGGGTATGCTGCTCTGCCTTTGAGAAAATGGAAGCTCAGATGGGCCAATATGGATTCTTGCCCTTATGAGGTTATAGGAGCAAGGTTACCTCCCCTTTCTCTGCTTTGCCCGCCCAGTAAATTTGACCCACCCATGAGAGAGAAACATCATGGCTTTCAACGAGCAAAGTGGCAGTTGGTCAAGGCCACACACCCCCCCCCCCCCCCCCCTTTGACAAAATGACTCAAACCGATTAATCGTTTATCAAAACAGTAGCCGATTTATTATATAATTGACAAGTAATCAATTAATCTTCCCAGCTCCACAGCCAACACCGGGGAAACTCCACAGATGTACTGAATAAGCAAAGTTAGTTGAACTTCTTTCAGCGCTGAATCTACACGTGTACAAGTTTTTTTTTTACTCAAAACGGATGATTGTACCGTTTTGGCAGCCTTTATATTCCTGTGTGCAACCAATTATTGAAATTGATATTACAGTGTGTTATTTTTGAATGAGTGGGGAATCAACATCCTTTTGCATAAGAACTGCTGGCAACATCTCCCTGGTGTGCTCCTACGCAGTTAAGAATTTGTACATGACACTTTCCTATTGTATGTCCAACTTGCCTATTATGGACAAGCCCATTTAGCATGTAATCACGTCTCAATAAGGAACCCTATTTCAACACCGCTTGGATCAATGCTCGCCAGTGCTGCCCGAGGCTCGGGAGAAATCAATGCACCCTTTTGTCAGACAGGGCTCATTCGTGCGCCTGCTGCTCTGTGGTGCAAAATGCAGGATGCCTGAGGAAGGAGATGAATGAAGGAGGTGCTGCTGCCACTGCTGCGTCAGGGAGGCACAGAAGTAAAGGGGAGGGGGGGGGGTGGAGGGGGGGATTATGATGATGACGTAGTATTGATCCAAGTCGGAAAACAAGCCCAGGATGCAGGGAGCTGCAGGGGGACGGATGCTCGATCGATTCGATCCCTGGTGCCAGACAAAGTGCAGGATTATGGATGGTTTGCATGGAGAAAGGAATGGATAGGAGAATGCATGGATGGTTAGGCAGGCGAGACAGAGAGATAAGGACAGATTGGAGGGATGAAAGATGAGGTCGGCAACAGAAGAATGTGAGCGGTCTCACAACAAATAGCCTAAATTAAAAAAGGACAAAACAGGCTTAGCGTGCAATTACAATGATGTAATTGGTCGGGCCCTCAGTAGAGCTCGACCAATATATCGGCGATCCGATATTTTGGCCGACATTAGGCATTTCCCGATATATCAGCATTTTATTTCCATTCATCAGAATCATTTATCATGACAAATAAATGATTCTGATAAATTAATATTGCGGTGGCCAATCATGTAACCGGCGATCAGACTTATCAGCCCGTTTTGATGCAGAGTGAGTCTCGTACAATAAAACATCACTGCCTCTATCGCTGCCACGAGAACGTTCTAAAACACCAAACCCAAGCACTGGACTGCCCAGGAGTTCTTGGAACAGCTGACTTTTTCCCGGCAACACCAAAGCACCGTCCCTCCGTCTATTTTCTGTCTCTATTTCTCCGTGAAACAAAGCTGCCTTTCAGTGGGGTCAGAAATGTCGAGACCTCTAAACGATCTAGTGGAAAACAATAACTGGGATGAATAAAAGTCTCCTTATGCTATATAGGGGATTAAATAACAGGACGACACACAAATGGGTCGTTTAATTGACACCCCCATGGCCAAATAACTGACGCGTATCGCCGTATCGCTTTTTTGTTGTTTTTCTTAGTGTGCCCCTACACGTGCTTAAATGGGTCTTATAGTTTAGATTCCTCAAAGTAGCCACCCTTTTCTTTTTTGATAGCGCTGCAAACCCTCTGCGTTCTCTCAATGAGCTCCATGAGGTAGTCACCTGGAATGGTTTTCACTTCACAGGTGGGCTGTCAGGGTTAATTAGTGGAATTCCTTGCCCTATTAATGGAGTTGGGACCATCAGTTGTGTTGTGCAGAAGTCAGGTTGATAAACAGCCAACAGCCCTATTGGACAACTGTTAGAATTCATATTATGGAAAGAACCACTCAGCTAAGTAAAGAGAAACGAGTGGCCATCAGGTCAGTCGGTCCGGAAAATTGCGAAAACTTTTAATGTGTCCCCAAGTGCAGTCGCAAAAACCATCAAGCGCTACAACAAAACTGGCTCACATAAAGACCGCCCAAAGGAAAGGAAGACCAGGAGTCACCAGTCTCAGAAATCACAAGTTAACAGCAGCTCAGATTAGAGACTAGATGAATACCACACAGAGTTCACACAGCAGACACATTTTTAGAACTGTTAAGAGGAGACTGCGCAAATCAGGCCTTCATGGTCAAATAGCAGCTAGGAAACCACTGCTAAGGAGAGGCAACAAGTAGAATAGATTTGCTTGGGCCAAGAAACACAAGGAAGGGACATTAGACCATTGGAAATCTGGGCTTTGGTCTGATGAGTCTAAGTTTGAGATCTGCGGTTCCAACTGCTGTGTCTTTGTGCGACGGAGAAAAGGTGACCGGATGGATTCTACATGCCTGGTTCCCAATGTGAAGCATGGAGGAGGAGGTGAGATGGTGTGGGGGTGCTTTGCTGGTGACACTGTTGGGGATTTATTCAAAATTGAGGGCATACTGAACCAGCATCCTGCAGCGACATGCCATCTCATCCAGTTTGCGTTTAGTTGGACCGTCATTTATTTTTCAACAGAACAATGACCCCAAACACATCTCCAGGCTGTGTAAGGGCTATTTGACCAAAAAGGAGAGTGATGGAGTGCTGCGCCTCCACAGTCACCGGACCTGAAACCAATGGCGATGGTTTGTGGAGAGCTGGACCGCAGAGTGAAGGCAAAAGGGCCAACAAGTGCTGAGCATCTCTGGGAACTCCTTCAAGACTGTCGGGAAACCATTTCAGGTGACTACCTCTTGAAGCTCATCAAGAGAATGCCAAGAGTGTGCAAAGCAGTAATCAGAGCACAGGGTCGCTACTCTGAAGAAACTAGAATATAAGCCATAAGACAGTTACTTCACACTTTTGTGTTAAGTACATAATTCCATATGTGCTCATTCATAGTTTTGATGCCTTCAGTGAGAATCTACAATGTAAATAGTCATTAAAATAAAGGAAGTGCATTGAATGAGAAGGTGTGTCCAAACTTTTGGACTGTACTGTATATATATATCAACATAATATTATATATATATATATATATAAAAATGATCTAATGCACAAATAATTAGGCAAAACACACATAAAGCTGTATGATTACTTATATCACTGACATGGAGCACAATTGGGAAAGGACGTCCAAAGCGTGTTTAGGCTTATACGCAGGGATGATACACATTAAAACCACGTAGACAAAGAAAGTACTACAAACTTGTGTGACAAATACTGTATATGTGAAAATCTAACAAACTCTTATTTATATGTAAGTACTGAATATATTTTTCAATTGTTGCATCGAGATGCATCGATAATCAGTATTGAATCGAAAGGTGCCCAGAGATTTTTTTTTGTACTATGGACCTTCCGTTGTGTCCTGAATAAAAATGGGAGACTCTGGCCAGCTTGCATCTGTTCATGGCGTTGGTTGGAGCAGACCACTGATGATGCAGAGCCACAGATGGGCAGTGATGTTGACCAGATTGTCTCTCCGTGGCCTCGGAGAAGACTTAAAACACGCGTGTGCCGGGGATTACTGGCGTCTTGTAGGGAAATTGGCCTAATCCAAAACAAATCCAGTGGGATATGTTCTCGTAATTCATCGATTGTGGTGGCTGTCCTTTTAACCACACGTCTGACAGATTTTTGTTCTCACGCCTCACTGGCTGCGGCCTGAGACATCATTCCAACAGCCATTATTAGCCAGCCGGCACTCCACTTGATTACACGAGAGCTGCATTACAGATGCCAGATACGTAATCCCTTGCATATTAATGATAAAATGCTTAAGATGTGTGTAGATAGATAAATGGATAGATGGTCTTTTTTGTCGTTGTACATGGTAATAGAAAACATATTTTGGAGAGCTCCTCGAGACATACATTCAGGGCATAACATTTAAATAAATAAAAAGAATTGCACATGAGAGGGGCTAGCGAGATATGACGTCAAGTGCATTTCACATTTAAGACATTTTTCACGTTGTTTGGTATGATTATTTAAAGTAATAAAGAGTATTCGGTTGGAATAACATTTATCAGTTGAACACATGATTTATTCTAATTCATAGACAGACCTTTTGAAGGCATCATCCGTACCCTTGGTCAGCCAATCTTTCTGGCTAAATGGTTTTATTCCAAAAGGCTTTATCTCAACGGTGCAGTTTACCTGTAAGAATTATGGTATCTCGTTTTTGCCGTTTTTGCAGTAGCAGCACGTTTACAGTAGTTCATCAATGATGTATTGGTGCACACACGCAGAGCAACTGGTGTTGTCAGCCACTGTGTAACGGCAGCCTTTGTTAATTACTCTGCATCTGTGCCACTGCCTTCCTCTCCTCCCCCTGCCTCCCCCTCTCGTCTACCCGCCTCTCTCATCTTGGCTCCACTAAGTGCTGCACCCAAACTCCCTCCTCCTCCTAGATTGGAATCAACAAGAGCAAATCTAGCGTTGCCATATGTTTTCGTACAGCCTTCACTGAGCATAGTGTGGCCCTTGCCCTCCTCCCCCCTCTTTTCGTCCCCACGGGGTACCGGTCGCCTTCTGCCAATTAACCTCGGTTTGTGACCCAACCTTAACCAAGCGCTTGCTCCCGTGCAAAACCCCTTACATAAAAGGGATCAGGAGTAGGACATATGCCCCCGTGTCTCCTGCTGCGGAGACCCCCTACCTTGCAGTCGAAGCCTGTGGATGACAGATGAGGCAGGAAGAAAAGCAACAAGGACAGGGACAAACAGAAAGGAAACATGGAAAAAGGAGAGAAGAGAAAGAGAGAGAAAAGAAGGTGGAGGGTGGGGGTGTGGCCTTGACCAACTGCCACTTTGCTCGATTGAAAGCCATGATGTCTCTCTCATGGGTGGGCCAAATTCTCTGGGCAGGAGATAACCTTGCCCCTTATGACTTCATGAGGGGCAAGATTCCAGATCGACCCATCTGAGCTTTCATTTTCTCAAAGGCAGAGCAGAATACCCAGGGCTCAGTTTACTCCTATCGCCATTTCTAGCCACTGGGGGACCATAGGCAGGCTGGAGGAATGCATATTAATGTTAAAAAAACTCATGAAGTGACATTTTCATGCCATGGGACCTTTAAAAGGGTTAAGTGCCAAAGGACCTCACTGTGTTATGTTCTAACATCAAATGTAGTGTCGATTCCAGGTCTGGGCTGGCCCGTTCTTCAGCATATAATACGAAGACTTTTGGGGCGTCCTCTAGCTCACCCAGTAAGAGTATGCGCCTCATGTTGGCTGAGACCTTTGCAGTGGCCCAGGTTCGAATCAGACTTGCGGCGCTTTTTTTTAAATAATCACACAAAAAAAAGAACAAGGACAACTGGATCAACGGAAATACATTTTCATCCCACGGGTTGGCGGTTGTCAATTTAAAGCCCTGGATACTAGATACATTTTATTTACAGTTTAACAGGGAGTTTTTAATGTTAAATAAAGCCACACTTTAGAGCGCCGCTAACTGTGCACCGTGGCTGCACACACACAACAAGCGCCTGGAAGTGCGGTGGTTGCTACCGAAACAAAAGCTTCTGCATTTTGGAAAACTTGAATTCAAAACCATATTCTCCAAACGATTCCAATAAAAAACGATTTTGTAGCAAAACTTAATTTTTTGAAACAATTTCACGTTGGAATCAGTTTCTGATGCCCAATCCTACCCTTAAAACCACAAGATTTGGCAGATTTGATCCCAGGCTACTCCAGCTACGTGTCAAAGTGTCCCTGAGCAAGGCACTGAATCCCAAGTTGCTCCCTGGATGCTGTATGTATAGCGGTCTACTGCTCTAAATGCTAAGGATGGCTTAACTGTTGTAATCCCATTTCACTACATTGTGCTGTGTGCATGTGACTAATAAAGTTTTTTTTCTCTCTCTCTCTCTTTAAGTTTCGTTCTCCTCCCCTTCGCCTGCCCCCTCTGCAATCTTCTTCTATCAGTACCCCCAGCAATCACAGTAAGCTGCCGCCGCGGCAGTGATGTCAGCCGCCTTTAAGCCAAATGAAATGGCGGGGAGAGCGCAGCGAGCAGTGATTGCGCCACAGATTGCTGTTTTTGACCTGCCAGTCTCCAGGTCTGGAGGTTGGAGCATGGAGACCTGCATGTGTTCACACTGATTTCTTGGGCCCTATTTTACTCTAAGCGCAGGGCGTGAAGCGCCAGGCGCAGGTGCGTTTAGGGCGTGTCCAAATCTACGTTTGCTAGTTTGATGGCGAGAAAAAAAAAAAAAAAAAAAAAAAAAAAAAGGTCTGTGCGCCGGAAGAATGGTTCAAAAAGGTTGTACTTTGTGGCTTAATTAAGGGTGTTTTGGAGGTATCATGCAATAAACCAATCAGAGTGTCATCTCCCATTCCCTTTAAAAGCCAGGCGCGTTAGTACCCTGGCCATTGCTGTTATGATGGAGAATTTGCTGAGTACGAAGGAGAGATTTTCAGGAGAAGAAACTGATCTGTTCGTGTGTGGAGTGAAAGCCCGCAAGCGGATCATATAATACTGTTTCACATTGTAATATTTTTATTTTTAAACTTTTGCATGTTTGTGTGCATTTGGTGTTATTGACTTACCAGCATTCAATTAGACTCATATAGAAATTAAAAAGAATGGAAACAATCTCCCCCGAATGTAAATATATAAATAATCACCAAATTGCCTAGTAGCATCCACAGAAAACACACAAATTGAAAGGAAAATAAAACCACCAATAAAAACAAATAGGACAAAGGGTGTTAGTCTGTAGAGTAACTGATAACGAGCTGAGGAAATTATGTACTGTATGTTTATCCAAACTAAAACTAACTCTTCAGAAATCAAAATATTGAATGGTTATGAGCTGGATCAGTGACGTTTGGCTATTTCTTGTTTGTGGACTGTTTAATGGTTTTTGGTTTATCTGTTCAGATTAATTTGTTTGGGTTTTTGTCCAAAAGGGTTGATTTGGTCAAGCCGACCGAGTTAAACACGGACACTGAGGGATGCAAATTAAATGTCTAACGTCTATGAGTAATGTGTGTACATTTAGAGGGAGTAGGAGCTGAACAGTTTTCAATCGCAGTTATTTCTGAGACAATTAACTGCTCTGCAAAATTTGGAATAGCGGGCACCAGGTTAGCCCACCTGCTAGATCGGGCGCCCATATATAGAGTTTTACTTCTCGACAGAGCGGCCTCAGGTTCAGCTCCAACCTGCGGGCCCTTGCTGCATGTCATTCCCCCCCCCTCCCCTTTCAAGTCTAAGCTGTCCTAACCAAATAAAGGCCTAAAATAATGCCCCAAAAATAATTGTAGATGCATTTCCATCTGCACGTAGCTCAAGGGCACTGCAGCTACCTGACTACCCGGCTAGGTAAGAGTGTGGGTGGGGTGAGATGGGTGAGGTGGGGTTGATGATTGGCAGCCTGGGGAAGGCTGATTCCAGAGAATGACGGGCCAGGAGAAGCGCTGAAGAGGGCAAGTTCACCGGAGAGTAAGATAAGCTAGCCTGTGCCGGAGGCTGACTGTTTGAAGGTTACAGTATTTTCTGGTTTGGCTGGTTACACTTGAGAGAGAAAATTACTTTCATCACATACAGAAAGCCTCTCCTTGGCGTCTTCTTTTTGGTTTTGATTATAGAGAGTGATTTTAGAGCACAGAGGCCAATACAGTGGACATGAGATTAGGGCAGTGAAGTACTAAAACCTATTTTCCTTTGTTTATCACTTCAGTAAGAATCAATACGAAGCATGTAGCTCTTCCGTGAGCATTGAGAAATGTGGATCCACCTCACACCAAGTCAGTCTGAAAGAAAGAAACAAAACTGGTTTATTGATTTGGTACTATGTCAGGGGACCAATTAAGCTCGGCGAGCTTTGGGCTTCTGACACTGCCTGGCCAGAGGTTTACAACCAGCCAACTTTTGTTTGGAAATCATCAATTTGCTGACATCAAAGTTCAGCCCGCAAATGAGTTTTTTGCTCATTACAATAAAGCTGAGCACTGGAAATCAATACTGGCCAATCAATCAATTATATACATCAATTCTGAACATGACAAACGACAAACTTTTCAAGTCCATACTTTTTTTAGTGTCGAATGCAAGTGCAAGAGCAAATGTAAAGAGCATGAATATCGTTTTCCCTCCGTACTTACAACAGTCACAAGGGCATACTTTTTTTTTTTTAAAGATTTTTTGGGGGGGCATTTTCGGTCTTTATTTTTGACAGGACCCAATGGCATTAATTTTTATTATAACGTACATGTCTCAACGTTATCTCAATTTACATCAGCACTACACAGTGAACTACAAAGGAACTAATTTTTCTGATTATTGCTACACCACATGAATGGGGCACAGATGCTCTGTTAACCAAAGGGGAAAAGGATTTGTGTATCCGCCCCATGACTTGGATCCACTCCAAAATTCTTCCATGGCCCACGCTACACCCTTCTGCAAAGTTTCATGAAAATCGGGCCCGTAGGTTGTCCTGCTGACAGCTGAGGTTGCCCTGTGCCACATTTGCGCATGCATTAAAACAAACCAGTTGCAAGAAGCTAACAGTTGCTTCACATTCCTAACAGCACTCAAAGCTTTGCATATTTTCGGCACAGAGTTTTAAAGATCCCATCGCATGAAAATTTCACTAATTTTTTTTTTTTTTAACATTTGTGTTCCCCCAGCCTGCCTATGGTCCCCCAGTGGCTAGACATGGTGATAGGTGTAAACCGAGCCCTGGGTATTCTGCTCTGCCTTTGAGAAGCTCAGATGGGCCGATCTGGAATCTCCACCTTATGAGGTCATAAGTGAAGTGGCAGTTAGTCAAGGCCACACCCCCAGCTAAAGTTATAGAAATATTTCAACTTCCAACTACGTGCCATGCTCCACATAGTGTTACCGTGGTCACTTAGCAACTACAAGGGCCATGACCAATGCAAAACATCCAATCAATGCTACTTTAAATACCTAGGCCTTGGATTGATTTGAATGTTTTCTAGCAGCAGGACTTGTTTGTCTCTTGACACTTGGACTGCACAATGAGCCTGGACAAACATAAAGGACTATTGTTCAAAGGAATGCACTTACAGGAATGCCCAGCGCCTCTCCTGCTGATCGTTTACTTCAGTGCTCGGCGTCCACACAGCACCAAGTGACCAAAGTGCCATATAAAGTTAGTTTCCAACACGTTGTGCAAGTTTGAAATGAAAAGGACTGGAGGCTTCAGACGTGATTACTTTTATCTTGCCGTGTGCAGCAGGAGGACAAAAGGCTGACAGCTCTGAGGAGCTCTGGTTGAGGGTGATAAAGATATACCACTGGTTGCACACACACTGACAGAAGCTGGATAGAAGCTTTTGATGATACCAACTACTCAGTGTTTGGGAATGTCTGCAGTAAGAGGTGAGCACTAAAGAGAAGAAGGGCAGAAACAGTCGGAAAGGGCAAGAGACGACAAACTGGGTCTCGGGGTAAAATGGGAAGAAAAATCAGGTGTACAGTACGTCTTCTCCTTTCTTACTTCATGGTATAGCATGCAGTGTTCCCAATGCGTAGGTTCTACTTGGGCGCCCCGCCCAGGCAGATTGAGACCCGCACAGGTAGATCGAATCCCAATTATAATTTCTTTGCCAATCAACAATGTATTTTATGCATTTTTAATTGAAAGAGCACATCTGATTTGTTTAATATGCAAAAAGTTGTTTTCTTTCTAAAGTATTTGTTATGTATGTGTTATGTAGTCATTGTTTTCAATAATAGCTCATAAACCTTTGTTTGACTGGTTTATTACTGATTATTATTTGATGTTGAAATATTGCTGTAGTTGCAGGATGTCGTAAGCTGGCATCACGCATTGCGTCGTTCCATCCCGCGCCACCCACCGCCACGAGTCACTTCTCAAGCTGTGGGAAACACTGGCATGGTTGCACAGAGGTCAGCGCCGGGTTGTGTTGTGCGTCAAGTTGTTTTAAAGGTGCAACAGAGAACTACAACTGCTACTCTGCCTTTCAACAGGACTGCACCAGTAGGGATCTTGGAGGGCTACAACTCTCTGGCCAGTACTCCAGAGTACAGCCCGACTGATATATCAGCGCTGTTATTATCGGCCAATATTAGGCTTTTTTTTTTTTATATTCATTCATCATAATCATTTATAATGACAAATAAATGGTTCTGATAAATTACTATTAAAAAATTAAAAACAGACTGTCAACCATGTTTTAAGTGTTGGCGTTGCATAGTTTGTCCACCAGAGGACGCTCTACAACGTCTCTGTTGGCAACACTTTTTGTTATTGTGTTTTTCTTCAAAGGACTTTAAGTTTCATATCAACATCATATCAAGTTTGTATTTTTAGACATTTTAGTTATCAGACCTTTAATATATTTTGATGTTTCTCTGTTCTTTTGTGACAATAAAAATTATATCATATGTGGTGCCCATATCATGTCCAGAAGAATTGCATCCCCTGGTACTTACTGTACTGTAGAAAAACGAGTACTGTCACGTTTTCAGAATTTTGGTATCGACTTGGTATAGAAGTATCGGTTTCTCGAGACATCCCTAACCGTAAGTACACACCGCCACCGACTTGAGCTGCAAAAAAGCTCTGGCCGCCCCGCCAAGGACGCTTATCAACAAGTACGGGGAAGCTTAGTGACGCTTTTTCCGCTCTGACGTGGCGGCGATCTCTGTCCGACCGGTAGAAGCGCACGCAGCCACTGCCAATACACTGACACTAGAAACCTTTATAAATTACATATATAATGACAGAAGTTGTATTAATTGGTCACAACGGAGTCTGTTAGCAGTTAGCCCGCTCGTTAGCCGCTGAGTCGTAGCGGCGTGCAGGCAGAGCGAGCAGCCGCCGGACTAATCTAGCTAGAGACCCGTGCCAGACTTCACTGTGAGCGGATGTGACCGGCAGGTAGCGTTAACTTGTTCATGTACAAACAACGTTATATTATAAACGAAAGGTAACCCAGCGACGGCGATTATGAGCTTGTCCTCAGAATTAATGTTTTGGTAGGAACGAAAGATTACATCGTATGTTTCTCCAGGATCAGCCAGCGCGAAGGACGTCTATATTCCGATTGGCGGCTGGCGTTAGCCGCTGCTTGCCGCTGAACAGCGTCATAGCTCATTAGCATAAAGTTGGAAAATTTCAACTTTCTGATTGATGCTCAACACGCTAAAAACGCCCAAAACGCGACGCCGACAGATTTGCCGCTTCTTGCAGCCGAGAGAAGCCGGCTTCCATTGAAAATGAATGACTTCCGGAAACTTCAGACGCTCAAGTTGGTGGCGGTGTGAACGTACAGTAATGTAGAGAACAGATTGAATCGCCCAGGTTTGAATCGGACCTGCGGCCCTTTGCTACGTGTCATCCCCTCTCTTTGTCTCACCCTTTCCTGTCCATCCAGTCACTATCAAATAAAGGGAAAAGCCCCTAAAATAATCTTTAAAAACCAGCCAATGGGCATACCACACACAAACAGTTTGGATTTCATTATATTTCTTATGTGTTTATATGTCTGTGAGGATACCATTTCACTTTTAACCTGTTTTAAATCCCCAGAGAGACAGAAATCAGGGAACAGAGAGTGACACAGCACTGAGGCATGCGTGGAAAAAGGCCATGAAATTGGCGAGCCTTGGAGCAGGAATGGCCCAAGGGATCTGTTTAGAAACATGGAAAATCTGGATGGAGAAAATAAAAAAAAATAAAAAAAAAAAATCACTTCAAAACTGGAAACACGCTGCAGCTGGAAATGCTGAGCACAAAAAGATGGCAGATAACCACGCAACACTCCAGCACAGACAGATCTAATCAACACACACCTGTTATTGTACCATTACAGGGAAAATGTACCCGGCTCTTCATTACAATCCTTCTACATCGGTAGACTCGCTTTGGGATTTATTAGGGGAAAATCCAGGGGGCCAAACGCAGCAGCAACATGAGGGGGAAACAGACACAGACAGAGAGCTGAGATAATGCACGCAACATTAATGCTTCCATTCCCACGCAGTTCAGACTCCAACACACACACACACACACACACACACACACACACACACACACACACACACACACACACACACACACACACACACACACACACACACAGCTGCTCACAGAAGAGGCTACTCCCCATAAATACAAGTAACTTGCACACGTCTACGCCCTTTACTCCCGTACACACGCACGCTAATCCATAGTTCACTTAACAATGACTTGGCGCTGTGCTCACTGAACTACAACAAAGTGTGTGTGTGTGTTTGTGTGGGTTAAGTAATGCCCCAGCTGGGTTCCAGCAGAGTACATCATAACACATTTCTGTTGTTCTTCCTGACCCCCCCAAGACATGACTTGGTCGGGCACGCACAGCACCTCACACAACCCTAAACTCCTCCTGAAGACACACACACACACACACACACACACACACACACACACACACACACACACACACACACACACACACCACACACACACACACACACACACCACACACACACACACACACACACACACACACACACACACACCCAACACAACACACCACACACACACCACACACACCCCTTCCTCCCTCCGTTTGGTCTGAACATGGATCAGGAGAACAATAGGCTCCATTAGCCCACCCTCGGTTCCCTCCCTTTCTCAGGAGAGATATTTCCTATGGATGTATAAGTATGAGTATAAGTATTGAATGAGTAAATAAATAATAACACCCCTGAGCATTAGAAACTGTGTCACCTTGTCTGAGGGCAGAGACCTTGGCCCCGAGGCAGTGATAGGAACTCCTCTTAGCTTGCGCAGTGAGCAGAGCACAGCAGTGTGAAGCCTAGCTTAAAAGTGCAGGAACCTTATTCTGCTTTGTTGTTTGCACATCGGATGACTCATGCACTTGAAGAGTTCAGGATTAGCGTGCGGTCAGCTCGGAATTTCCACTGCTTAGAGTCATTAGAGGGATATTGTTTATACAAAACCTTCCTTCGCCACAGCATGCATATGCACACATCCATGCAGGGCAGGTTTCATTAAAAAAACACAAACTGTTATTCAGTGAGACCCCGGCTCTCTGCCTGTCTCTCTGAGTCAAAGCCCTGCCAGCGAGATAAGCAGGACTCCCATCACACTGCTGGAGAAACGCCATCAAGAAAGTTCCGCTTCCTTTCAACTCTTCACCTCAGCATTTCTGACAGTTAGAGCTTTCGAGCCAAACTCTCATATGAGGCATTTCAAAGCGCAACCACTTCAAACAAACAGGTTCATTGCACCGATGGGATTTCGTATAACTTTGATGGTTTTCAAAGAGAATCCGGTCTTAATATGGCCACAATGCAGCGATGTTTGAGAATACTGCCTGCCACTGTTTTTGCACCACGTGGACACAAAGCTCTAACCCCAATGCCCAGCGTGTGACCGACGTCTTGGACCATCACATGATTAACTTATGCTCAACCGCTCAGAGGTAATCTGCCGTGATGGGCAGACACATTAAAATATGAGATGTGCTTTACAATCACATGGTGCCCCCATGCTCTGCTGGTGTAAGCTAATCCAAAAT
This sequence comes from Etheostoma spectabile, assembly GCF_008692095.1. Classification (NCBI taxonomy): domain Eukaryota; kingdom Metazoa; phylum Chordata; class Actinopteri; order Perciformes; family Percidae; genus Etheostoma; species Etheostoma spectabile. Next base: position 27,270,136 of record NC_045739.1, on the reverse strand, counting down.
AATTGATATTCATATCAAACATGAGGCTGGCTGTCCGTCAAACACGGCAGCCGCGAGGACAAACTCTTAATCAGTAAAGAGAATGTCCTCAAAGCAAGAAGCAAGTAGGCCTATTGTGTGTTATTTGAAATAGTCTCTAACACACAATGCTAAGTTGGAGACTAAGTATATACATACATACATATATATACATACATACATACATACACATATATACACATATATATACATACATATATACATATATATGTACATATACATACATACATATATACACACATATACATATACACACATATACATACACTTATACATATACACACACACACACACACACACACACACACACACACACACACACACACACACAACACACATACATACATATATATATACACACACACACACACACACAATATATATATACACACACACACACACACACACACACACACACACACACACGTATATATTTTTTATGTGGATGGTTAAAAGAATGGTATTTTATTTCATATTTCAAAAAAATAATTGGCTGCCCCAAGAGCTGAGTGTGGATAGAAAGGTTAAGATGTTGAAGTATTGCTGTAGTTGCAGGATGCAAACACTTGAGCTTGGTTTGTACTCAAATATTTACACGGACCATGTTATTTTCTCGCTGCGAAAAAGAACCAATGTACACCAGTATGTCTCTTTTTGAGGGTGAATACAGGTCAACTATTTTCTGCCAAAGAAACTAAGAGCTAATTTATTATTTTGGGCCAGAGGCGCTAAACAATAAATACATGCGTGGGGGGGGGGGGGGATTTCGAAAATCCAGAAATCGATCTTTTAATATATGCCTTTTCACCCTGGATGTACTGTATAACCCACCACAAACGTGTTGGGGGTCAATTCTTAATGTAAAACATTAACCTGGTGCATTACAAAAAAATATTTGAGAGTTGCTTGTTTCTCTGAGAAACTCTTTGTATATCTACACAAATTGGTATTGTTAAGTAGAGCTCGACCGATAACGGATTTTTAAGACTGATACCGATACAAATATTTGGTTATTTCAAAATCCAATATTCTGGTATATCGGCCAATATATACTGTATTTAAAAAAAAAAGAAATCCAGAAATGCGTAACAAAACATAAACAGATTTCCCTAACATTAGTTATTTGAGTTCTCACTAAAATAATATAATTTATTTTACTGTCACAACAGAACAGAGGAACATTAAAATATATTAAAGTTCTGATAAATAAAATGTATAAAAAGCTTGTATCTTAAAAAGTCCTGTGAACAAAAACACAACAACAACAACAACAACAAATAATCAGTGTTGCCAACAGGGACGTTGTAGAGCGCCCTCTGGTGGACAGACTATGCAACGCCACACCTCATAACATGGATGACCGTCCGTTTTTATTTAATTTTTTCAAATATTCATTTATCAGAATCATTCATTTGTCATTATAAATGATTCTGCTGAATGATTAATTATTAGTATTATTTTTATTTTCTTATTTTTTTTAAATAGGCCATTATAGTGCTGATATCAATCGTTCGGGAAATGCCTAATGTCGGTCGATAATATCGCATCGGGACCTTGTGAATTGGAATCCAATCAGTTTGGGAAATCATCGGCGACCCCCAGCCACTCCAACCCAGGGATGTCAGTGAGGGGCGAGTGGACTGGTTGGATTTAAGATAGCACTTGGACTTTGGTACGTGAAACCACAACACAAACACATGAATGCCTCCACCCTCACACACCCAGTAAGTCCCTCTTAGGCCCACATACACATGCACACATACACAAGAAATCCATAACTTCAGCCCAGTTATCAAATTCTACGCCACTACAGGAAACAGATTCCGAGAGGAAACGTGAATTTATTGCTAACAGCGTGTGGCTTCGTGTGTCTGTGTGTACAGGAAAACGCCGACATGCAGAAGTTCAGAGTCCGCTGACTATAATAAGCCTCTCCAGCTTAATGACTCAGCGAGAGACCGACACCGCTGAGTGACTGGATTGGCGCCAATCAACACATGATTGTTGTGACATTTCCAACTAGCCATTATCTGCAATTGGCCATAATTCGGTGGTGCTGCTGATGACTTATTTGAGCCCTCGCCACAACTAACAGACGGCGTGGCTCATCTCCTCCCAGATGGGGCGGAGGGCTTTGCTTCCCCTCCTAATTCTCTCTCCTCTCTCGCTCTCTCTCTAACGGCCTGTAGCCTGCGACAGAGAATGTCAAATGCCTTCTCCTCCTCCTCATTACAGAGTTTCCCGAGGCGCCCTTTTCCACCAAAAGACATTTATGTCTCATGCACTTCCAGAGCGTTGAACTCTGTTGCTACATACCAAAAACAAAGGAAAACATCACTGTCTCGGAGCAGTAACTCAGATTGACTCTCCTAGTTTTGTTTAGGAGCGATTCACCGGTGCAGATCATTCATCAGAAATCAAGTACAGCAACTGACAATGCTATTACAAAAGAAAATGGCCTTTGATTCCAGAGGATTGGCAAGGAAAGCTCAAAATAGACCAGGCAAAGCATCTTGAGGCAGGGTTAATATAGAAAAAAAAATATGAGAGAACACTGGATGTGAAGCAGATCAAAGAGATGCAGAAAGAATAAAATACTCTCAAGCTTGACGACTTTTCGCAAACAGAAAAATGGCAGAAAGCAGGGAGTTTTAGGATTGTATGGTTTGACAGAATATTACTTCATACTGCAGCAAGAGTGCATGTGTGTGCCCGTGTGTGCATGTGTCAAATGACACGCTCAGACCTTGGTCCCCAAAATTGGTGGGGGTCTGAGTCTGACAGGATTCAGTTTACCTGTCTTCAGGTGAGCAGGGGTTAAAGCGGATGTAGCACCTGTGTCATTTCAAACCCTGCACTATAAATCTTTAAAGTCAGAAAGAGAATATACTATATCCACATTCCCAGGGCTTGGATGTTGGCAGGTGTAATTGATACTTTTTGGTAGTTAGGCACCGTGACCCGATACTTCCATCCTCCGTACGGTCGTCAGTTACTGTGGTTGTCAAGGACAGCAACAGATGGAATGCACTAGATTACCTCCACCTGCAATCTGTTAGAGCGGCACAGCGGCTTACATGCATTGATAAATGTCACAATTCTTCAATCTGGAAAAACCAGATGGAAATACAATGCTGCTTAGAAACGCCCCCGAAACCAGCAAACAAGTGTGGCTAGTTTAACATCCATGGCTAATAGGCAAGCCTCCCTCTGGAGACAAAAGGGGAGGCACTGATGAGTTACAAGTTAAACTGATGAACCCCCGGGAGCCAAAGGATGTCCTTAACAGGGATGTTGCTCTGTGTTGTTGCAACTTGGGGGGGTCCCTTTAGTTACTTTCAAACCATCCAAAACCCCAGCCAAACTTGACCATGCGTCATCTAGTTCAGCCGGTGGCCCCATGTTCAGGTTTAATGAACATGACATCTTGTGATGTTTATTTAGATTTTCAATGGTCCTTTCCATCAGTGGACCAGCTGTTTTTCTTTGAGGAGAGCACTATAAGCCACAAAGACCGAGTGCATAAAGGCTGCTCTACTTTAGCCAGTCTCCCACATAAACCATCCATAGATGAGCAAGAGGAAAACAGAAGGACAAAAGAGATAAAAAGAGAAAGGAGGGAGGAGGGAAGTGCGGGGCCACTTATGCGCCCTGCCACCCTGCATCACCAAGCAGCCAATGATGGATGAATGGGAGCACATCCCAATAATAGAACCGACTTGGGCACCAAACATCAGCTGAGTAACAGCAGGAAGGGAAGAGGGAAGCATGAGGGACCGTGTGTGCTTCTACAGTATGCAGCGGCGGCAAATAAATAGTATGCATCGTCATTGTTTTTGATTTTTTGGTTGTTGTTGTTTAACCGATTGTTTTCCCCAGAATCAATGATTTTTACTGATTTATTTTTTCCAGTGATTTCCAGCAAAACAGAGCAGAAAATCCATTTCATGTTCTTCTCTACAAATTAAATAAATGTCTGACTGAGCGACTGACATTAGGGCTGTAACGATACATCCTTCAAGTACCCGGATGTCTCTCACAGTAAATTGAAATTGAATTTTGTGAATTGAATTTGAATAGTGGGAACTGAATGTGAAGATATTTCGAGAGTTGAATTTTCATTGATGATCATGTTTCAATAGATTCCAGTTCCAAACAAATAAATTCAATTCAGATCAGAGTCAGTTTTCCAACGCAGTGATTCAAATTAAACAATACAATTTCACACATTCAGGCACACATTCAGCAGCAAAGTCCGTCCCACAGCAGCTCTGCTAAGCCCTGGACCAGTCAAGAGGATGTCTGATATCATGAAAGCAATACATGATGTGATTCAAATTCAGTTTTTCAATGCAATTATTCAAGTTTAGCAATACAAATTCAAATATAAATGATTCAAATTCAGTTTCTGTTGGCACATATTTCAGCCCATAACATAAGATTACGACAACGTTCAACACGCTCCGTTATGTTAAGTATGGTTGTTTCGACCACGGTTAACAACTCTGGGCTAACCCACAAATTCATCGGTAACGTTAACTGTATAGATAGACGACTAATCTAATGGAAATTTACCAGACAAAACAGGGATAAGGCACCAAAAGGACTAATACTAATACTAGTTTAAAGATGTGGTAGCCTTGGATCTGGATGGGAAGAATAACTCTGGGAGTTGGAAGGGGTGTGTGCAATTCCGGGTTTATTTTGCATATTGTTACAGCCCTAATCTTCATATACTGTCTTTATTGTTTTTTTTAAAGAAGGAAAAGAAAATCCCAATACTCAATACTATCAAATCGCAATAAATGAAAATGGCAATACAAATCAAATCAGCACCCGTGTATCATGGAAGAACCGACTCGTCGCAGCCCTACTTCTATGTATGTGAATGTCAAAGTGTGGCTTCATTTGTCAAACTGCTCAGCAGCAAACCCACAGGGCCAAATGTGTTTCCTTATTCCAAGGCCTGAGGATTAAAGTGAAAACAGCATGTGAACAACCATTTGCAACTCAACCCGTTAACATCTTGCTCCGTCCACACCAGAGTCAAACAGAGGCCGCCGTGCTCTTTTCTCAGCCTCTTTATGACTGTCTGATATTAACGCAAAGTTGAGATCACGCCGTTATTTACTGGAGATGACGCAGGTCACAGATTTGCATATGGTAGAGGCGCCGCTCGCTGCAGCAAGGAGATAAAGGCAGACAATAAATCAGGGTAAACAAACAGATGGCTGGAACAAACAGAACCGAGAGAACAGAAGGGTTGAGATGGAAGACAAGACACAGGTATCAGGGACCTGCACCGCCTGACGCTCCCGCTGTTCCAACCCTCATCTGCATACGCCAGTTAGGGACTACACTGATGGTTTCCCTTGTTTTAGATCATTGATTTTTAACAAGTTGCATATATTTAAAATGTCTGCCTGCTGTTTTGCAAAAACACAGCCTGCTGTACATTTGCCGAATGAATCATTTAGAGAACATGAAGCTGTAAAGCAGCAATCATTCCATCACCTTTACTACTGAATATCCTTTTAATGGGGTGTCATTGTGCGCAAGAGAGTTGAGAGAAAAGCAGCCTATTTAATGCAAAATAAAAAACAAATTGACACCACAATTTTTCTAGGACATGGATGATTGCTTATCTTTTTAAACTTGGGATTTTCTGACGACATATTGTAGCTTGTGAATGCACGGTTTGCTTTGTTTTAGTTACTTTGTTTCTGGGTAGCTGACTTTAAAATCCAAGCTGTTGGCAGGTCATAAATGTATTAAATGGATTCAAACCAATGACAGCCTGCAATTCTGAAAAAATACATTCTACTGCCGCAAAAAATCCACTCAAGATCGATCTATGGTTGCTTCAGGCTGGGAGAGTGATTGCACTGAGGTGGAAAAGTATGGACGGCCCTACACCTGGAATGTGGTTACGAGAAATGGCGTCATGCTTGGCACTGGAGAAATGAACTTATGTCGCCACGGGAAACTAAATAAGTTCACAGAGACATGGGGCATACCCAGATAAACACTCAAGCAACAATGGTGCACACATGAACAAACTGACAGGATGTAGGACTGAAATGAATGATTCAATTTGAATGACGGCGCTTATGGAAGCTGACATGTCTCTCAGAAAATAAAACAGGATCACCACTGATTTTGTTTTATACATTTTCATCTTCCTTTGTTTTTTTTATGTTTATGCTGTTGAGGGAGGGGGGAGGAGGGATGTTCATAACATTGCTGACCATTTGACTGTATATTTTCTATGAGCAAAACAATAAGTATATTGTTTAAAAATGCACTAATAGTCGCAAAATCAACACATTTAAAAACACACATTTAAAAAGATAAAACTCACACATCTAACTATCAATTATTTTTCCCACCCCTATTATTTCAGCAGGGAAAGAGAAAGTGATGCTAGACGGTCACACAATGCCATAACATTTGTATTGAGTGCATTCCTGTTTGATTTTCATTTCTGACATTTCCAGGGTTTCCCCCCCAGTGTGGCCCACCATGTTTATTGAACTAGTTACACTAGGGCGGCTCGATCTCCAGGTAGCTTCCAGCACTGACTTAATGTAGGGCCTTATGTTATCTCTTTTATAGCTGTTTAGAAATTCTCCATTTTGCGATTCCATCCATGATTCTGTATGTCAGAGAAACTATTGGGCCCTACATTAATGCGGTCATCAGTCTGTGACTGGCCCCAGTCGGGCCCTCGTCAAAAAAAAGAGACACTTGCCACTGGGCTGCACAACTCTTCTGGGGGAAACCCTGACTTCCATTTTTGCAAAAATTCAGCTCTCTGTGTGTTGCCGTTTTCAAAATGCCTTTGGTACAGGAAACAACAACAAACTTCAAGCTACGCGCTGAAAATGGCCAGTTTAGAAGACTATTTGGACCATGCAATAAGGCCGGCCTGCTTAGTTCCTTCAGGGAATGATTGTAAAGATTTACACAGAATATGTTTAGGGCATTTCCTCTCTAACTGGGACCAATTGGTGGGAATGCTGTGGAGGAAGTACACACGGAGATACACTGGTAAGAGATAAGGAGGTTTAACCATGTATCAGCTGATTTAAATAGCTCACGTTACTCTATTGTGTGAACCGAACTTGATTTAATATTGTATGTGGCGTTTTCTTTTGCAGGGTGCAAATGTTCCACCAAAACAAGTTCCTTCCAAAGACTATTTAGCAGAGGCACCGTCGCTGCGTCCGGTGCTTACCCCACCTAAGACGATTGTGATTGGTTTAAAGAAATGCAAACAAGGCAGAGTGGTTTTTCTTCTTCACATATCTCAGAATGTATGCGCGGTGTAGAAGACTAGAAGAAGTATGAAGAGTAGTTTGATGAACCAACAATGCTGTTGCTAGTGACTAGATAAAGTAGGCATTAGATATCAAAGCTGAGATCTTTGATGGGGAAACAGATAAAAACAGAATCATCAAATGCCATTGTCCTACAAAAGGATCACAACATGCTCATTATGCAACATATTTCATGGCACAAATAACCTCAAAGAGACAGACAGTCTAGCAGATTATGCTGTGGAATAATTTAGCATGAGACAGTACAGATGATTTCCTGCCACATTTGAATATCACAGACACCGGTAATATTTGCAAAGCACGCACAGAGCCCAGCGTCAGCATAACACACACACACACACACACACACCACACACACACACACACACACACACCACACCACACACACACACACACACACACCACACACACACACAACACACCAAAACACACACCTGAAAACTAAACCCGTCTGCATGTTTCATGACAAGCGGATCTATTTCTTCTCACATATGTCCAGTCTGGAGCCGGCTTGCGTTAACCCACTGTGAGGGGTCATGCAGATCAACGGGCGGGTGAGGGGCTGTCGGGAAGAATCCCAAATTTATCCATCATTTGTGCGTGTTTGTTTATGTGCATGTGCCGTTGCCTAGGGCTGGGTACCAAATTGCCGCCTTAGTATCGAGTATTGAAAAATGCCTTGTCATTCAATACCAAATTTCAATACCTGAGGAGTAAGTCTCAATAGCATCAGTGAGCCAATAATCATGCTTCTACAAAGAGTAAATAATGCTGCTAATTGGGTGTGTAACATTACACGTCGTAGATGAATGCAGGAAAAACTCTACGTTACGCAGAAAGAAAGGGCTCACGTAGTAAAATAAATACTACATTAAATAATTGATTTTTGCCATAATGCTGCAATTTCTTCTTTGTTAAAGGTCCCATGACATGGTGCTCTTTGGATGCTTTTAAACCTCAGTGGTCCCCTAATACTGTATCTGAAGTTTCTTTTATATAGACCTTAGTGGTCCCCTAATACTGTATCTGAAGTCTCTTTATATAGACCTTAGTGGTCCCCTAATACTGTATCTGAAGTCTCTTTTATATAGACCTTAGTGGTCCCCTAATACTGTATCTGAAGTTTCTTTTATATAGACCTTAGTGGTCCCTAATACTGTATCTGAAGTCTCTTTTATGTAGACCTTAGTGGTCCCCTCATACTGTATCTGAAGTCTCTTTTATATAGACCTTAGTAGTCCCCTAATACTGTATCTGAAGTTTCTTTTATATAGACCTTAGTGGTCCCCTAATACTGTATCTGAAGTCTCTTATGTAGACCTTAGTGGTCCCCTAATACTTTATCTGAAGTCTCTTTTATATACCCCTTAGTGGTCCCCTAATACTGTTTCTGAAGTCTCTTTATATAGACCCTAGTGGTCCCCTAATTCCATATCTGAAGTCCGTTTACCAAATTCAGCCCATGTGCAGAATTACAGCCACTAGAGCCAATCCCACAATGAGCTTTTCTTAGTATGTGCCATTTCTGAGTCTGTACCCTTTAAGTGGGGGATAGCAGGATACCAAGGGCTCGGCTTGTACCTATCACCATTTATATCCACTGGGGGACCATAGGCAGACTGAGGGAATGCATATTAATGTTAAAAAATCATAAAATGCCATTTACATGCCATGGGATCTTTAAAATGGATTTTATAAAAAAAGTGTACTGGTATTGCAGTCACGTATTAGTATCAGAACCAGTATAGAAAATCTTTGAACGATACCCAACCCTACCCATTCACACGCCAGCGTCTGCATGTGCATTTACTTCTCAACCTAGCTGTGGCGCAAGTCAACACAAGTGTTGAAGCAGTGGGGGGGGGGGGCAGTGCTATTCTGCCAGCTCCTTAGAAACCCCCTGACACACAGGCTCTTAGGCAGCCTAGGCACACATTCAGTAGCAAAGTCTGTCCCACAGCAGCTCTGCTAATCCCTGGACCAGTCAAGAGGATGTCTGATATCATGAAAGCAAGCCGGACATGCCCATTGGCCCTTTGCTGGAAAAGCTCAAGGCAACTCCTTTTTCAAAAGCCAAGTTTTCGGACCTTTCAAGTCAACAGATTTGAGCCAATTCTTTTTCACTGTTTTCCTCAGCCAAGGCGAGCCATTTTGCCCAGTTTGCAACTCTAAGAGAGGGATTCATCAATCAGCTCTATAGTTAGTCCATAGTGTAAAAGCCACTTGAATTGAATCCAAATGGCTTGTTGACATCAGGTCATTCAGGACAGTTTATGATGTTTCAACATTTTTTACACATGAGAAGGAGAAAACAGGTTGCACATCTACAGTACGGTAACGCCAGTTGGACCACATTCCTCCTCGCTGAATGAGTCAGTGCATCCAATGAGTAAAACCACTGTGAGTTTTCTAGGGGAGAGGTTTCAGTGTGATCGCTTGACTGGAACCATGAATGGTTAGGAGATTTCCAGACCATGAAACCACTTTTCATTCACAAGATATGTGAATTACGGAGTGTGGTCTAGACCTACTCTATCTGTAAAGTGTCTCGAGATAACTCTTGTTATGAATTGATACCATAAATAAAATGTAATGAATGAATTGAATGAATGAGATGTTTCTCTACTCCCTCTTCACCTCCGACTGCAAGCCTGTGTACGAATCTAATTCCATCATCAAGTTTGCGGACGACACTACGGTGATTGGTCTCATCAGCAACAACGATGAGACTGCCTACAGGGAAGAGATCCAGCACCTGGCCACATGGTGCACTGAAAATAACCAGCTCCTCAACACCACCAAAACCAAGGAGCTCATCGTGGACTTCAGAAAGGAGCCAAGAGGCACGCACGCACCATCCACATCGATGGAATGGCTGTTGAGCGTGTCTCCAGTTTCAAGTTTCTGGGGATCCACATCTCGGCGGACATGTCCTGGTCAACCAACACCTCCTGCCTGGTCAGAAGGCTCACCAGCGCCTCTTCTTCCTGAGGACACTGAGGAAGAATCAGCTTTCCTCAACTATCCTGGTGAACTTCTATCGCTGTGCATAGAAAGCATCCTGACAAACTGTGCAACAGTGTGGTATGGGAGCTGTTCTGTTGCAGAGCGCAAGGCACTGCAGCGGGTGGTGAAAACCGCCCAGCGCATCACCGGGACTCCACTGCCCGCCATCGAGCACATCCAGAGAAACGCTGTCTGCATCGAGCTCGCAGCATCCTGAAGGACTCCTCTCACCCAGCCCACAGACTGTTTTCTCTCCTGCCCTCCGGCAGGCGGTTCAGGTGCCTCCGGACCAGGACCAGCAGACTAAAGAACAGTTTTTTTCCCCAGAGCTGTCTCTTTATTGAACTCTAATCCTCATTGATCCCACTCCCCTCATATACTGACAGACTCTCCTTCCCTCCTCACACCTGCCTCCATTTTGTTATCTGCAATATTATAATGTTCATCTGCACTGCTGACTGTTACTATAGTAACGACTGTTTACATCTGCATCTTTTGCACTACTTACCTTTTTGCACTACTTACATTTCATTTGCACTGCTGACTGTTTATTTATTTACAGTACCAATTGTTTACATTTACATCCGCACTACCGTACTTTAACTGTAATATGCAATTACTTTCCACCGCACTTTAATTCGGATAGTTTCTGCCCAAACTTTACCTTATTTCATTAGTATATTATGCTTTTTGCACATATCTGTAAAAAATTTGCAATTATAGTAATATCCACCAAATTCCTAGCTGTAAATCTTGCTCACAATACCTGTTATCTATATTTTGTATTCATAGGACAAACCCATCTGTAAAACTCTGTTTATAATAGTATTCTTTTCTATATTTATTCATTACATATCCATGTCTTGCACTTACGGAACCATTGTATATCCTGCACTTACTGCTATTGCACTTCTGGTTAGACCCAAACTGCATTTCGTTGCCTTGTACCTGTACATGTGTAATGACAATAAAGTTGAATCTAATCTAATCTAATCTAATCTAATATGAGGAATGACTGGCATACAAATTCTGCTTGAAAAGGCAGTCAAAATGAACCCGGCTCCTCCTACAGACAACGGCATGGAGCACACCGAACGGTGATTACACTTGCGGCTGGGGCTGAACTTCCAACACTTTTTAGGCACCTTGCCTCCTTATTAACGAGTATCAAAACATGCCTTGTCATTTAATTCAGTTTAAATACCTAAGGAGTAAATCTCATCAGCGTCAGTAAGCCAATAAGCCTTTTGCATGCTTGTACCAAGATCTAATGATGCTGCTGATTGGCTGTCTAACGTAACACGCCGTTGAGGCATGCAGGAAAACTCTACAGGGCTCACATGTGGGTGTGGTTTTGTTTTGAGAGGCTTGACTATAGGTGTAAAAGAGCTGAAAAATAAAAATAAAAGATTTGTACCATGTGTGTTGTCCTTTCTTTTTGTTAAAATGGATTTTGTAAAACTGGTATCGAAGTTACGGTGTTAGTATCAGCACCGATATGGAAATAAATTAAACACCCTACTTGTGGCATTGGTCCTCTTCAGTACCACCCTAATTGCTCAAATGTGGGTACTTAAGGAATTTAAACATGGTCCAGTGTGGTGCCTGTCATTAAAGGGCAACAATATAACCTGAAGGCCTGAGATTTGATGACAGAAGCAACTTTATTTTTTAAGATTATTTTTTGGGGACTTCTCTCTTTATGAGTGACAGTTGGTAGACAGAAAAGTGGGAGAGAGATGGAGGGAGGACATGCAGCAAAGGGCCGCAGGTCAGATCCGATCCCGGGCTGCTGGAGGACTCATTCAACATGGGGCGAACGCTCTTACTGGGTGAGCTAGAGGCCGCCCCAGCAACGGTCTTCTTGCAGTAGAAGTTTTCCTAACAATCTCCTCACAGGGAGGGGGGACATGGAAACAATGCAAAATGTCTGCAGGAACTTGCACCTGTTGGTAACAATAACAACAACTGGTGGAACTTCATAGCCGTTCTCATCGTGGGGCGGCGTGTGGGCGGCTGTGGCTCAGTGGTAGAGCGGTTGCCTGCCAATTGGAAGGTTGGTGGTTTGATCCCTGCCCCTGCAGTCATTGTCGAAGTGTCCTTGGGCAAGACACTGAACCCCGAGTTGCCCCCGGTGCTGCGCATCGGAGTGTGAATGTGTGTGAATGTTTATCTGATGAGCAGGTGGCACCTTGTACGGCAGCCCCGGCCACAGTGTATGAATGTGTGTGAATGGTGAATGTTCCCTGTAGATGTAAAAGCGCTTTGAGCAGTTGCTAAGACTGGAAAAGCGCTATATAAATACAGCACATTACATCGTGCTCAATAAAACCAAAATAACTGCATTCCACGCATGATCACCATACCCAGATAAACACTCAAGCAACAATGGTGCACACATGAACAAACTGACAGGATGTAGGACTAAACAAACTGTGTGTTTTTTTAATGAACCCTGGAAAAATGACAGACAACAGCGGGTGGCGCCAAAACCGATAACAAGCACACATCAGAAAACAGTGAAGCTATCTGCACGAAGCTAAAGGTTATAACTGCAATATTTTCAAAACTGTATCGATGAGCAGACTCCAAGTATGGATCTTTTATTATATATGTGTTGGTCAGTTTGTCTGCTTGACAATCCCATTTTGCGGCAATAAAATACCAGTGATATGAACAAACAGGAAAATGTATCTTTTTAGCAGAGGTGTCTAAAGTATTCCCACTCATTACTCAGTTAGAAGTATGGATACTAGGGTATAAAAACCCTGTAGACAAAGTATCAACTCAAGCTTTTTACTCAAGTGTAAAAGTATTGGTTTCAAAACTACTTAAGTATAATAAAAATGTAATGTAAAAGTAAATGTATTGTAAGGAAAACTAAATACTATCAATATGCTTTTTCAAATTAGACTATACGGCGAGTTTTGGAATCAATTAGCTCGTGGTACTTGGGTACGCAGGGCTTCCATCCAACCATTTCAAAAAATTCTTCCAGGTACGGCCAGGGATGTAGAAGGGTTGGCTGGTCTTCCTGGTTATCAACCTCCTGGTCCGGGTACGGCCAGGGATGTAGAAGGGTTGGCTGGTCTTTTTGGCTACCAACCCCCTGGTCCAGGTACGGCCAGGGATTGTAAGGTTGGTCGTCTTCCTGCTACAAACCTCTGATACGGGTACGACCAGGATGTAAAGGGTGGCTGGTCTTTTGGCTACCAACCTCCGTGTCCAGGTACGGCCAGGGATGGTAGGGATTGGCTGGTCCAGGTAAGGCCAGGGATTGTGACGAGCTTGGCAGGTCTCCGGCTACCAACTCCTGGTCCAGGTAACGGCCAGGGTTGTTAGAGATTGGCTGGTCCAGGTAAGGCCAGGGATGTAGAAGGGTTGGCTGGTCTTCCTGGCTACCAACCTCCTGGTCCAGGTACGGCCAGGGATGTAGAAGGATTGGCTGGTCCAGGTAAGGCCAGGGATGTAGAAGGGTTGGCTTGTCTTCCTGGCTACCAACCTCCTGGTCCAGGTACGGCCAGGGATGTAGAAGGGTTGGCTGGTCTTCCTGGTTACCAACCTCCTTGCTAGTGCTTGGTTGGGACATTCCGCTCAAGTTCTCGAGTCTCTGCCATTGACATCTTCGTACTAGGCTACATACGTCTGCTGTTTCCTTGCTGGAGTTTGACATGATTTGTGTCATATGCAGGTGTTATGGATTGTGTACAAACCAATAGGTGTGTTGAAATGGTATAATCTAATACTTCTCATCCAACCACAATCAAAGTCACTCTATCCGGAAGGCGCCATTTATCTGGATAGGTTTTTGAACGATGGCAAGCCGGAATGAAAACAAGCCGAACTGAAATAAGAATTTCGAGGCTGTTTTTGAAATGTAAGGAGTAGAACATACCAATTACTGCATGAAAATGTAAGGAGTAGAAGTAAAAACTCTGCTGTAAAATAATTACTCCAGTAAAGTGTAGATACCCAAAATTTCTACTTAATTAACAAAGTACAAATACTTTGTTACCTTACTTGACACCTCTGCTTTTTAGATAAAACAGATGTTGACACAGTTTCCTTTTGGGGACATAATTTGACATTTGAAGTTGGAAAAAAGGTAATACATTGCAATATATTGCAAAATATTGCAATGTTTTCAAATTGCAACAATATTGTATTGTGACATAAGCATCGTGATGATATTGTATTGTGAGGCCTCTGGTGATTCTCACCCCTAGTTATCACGGGCACAGTACATATGAATTTATTCTGAAGGACTGCAGAGCTTATTCGTGCACTCCTTTGAACCCCAGGGGGCGTTAGGGTCAGAAGGTGATACATACATACGTACATTTATTCAAGTACTTCAGTCTAAATTTGAGGTACTTGTACTTTGCTCGAGTCTTTCCTTTTAATGCCGATTTCTACTTTTTACTCCACTGCATTAATCTGACAGTTGTATGTACTAGTTACTTTACAAATTAAGATTTTTGCAGACAAAACACATGTAGTTTTTGTAATATGATGTTTTATTATAAATTAAACTAGCCGATAATAAAAACCGCCTATAAATCCAGCTGAAAGGATGAGAACATTAAACACTTGAGTGACAGAACAGTTTGGATCATTTCCAGTTTTAAAATGTGAGGGGTTTTCTGCATTGAGTACTTTTTCTTTTAACACATACATTTTAGTACATTTTCCTGATGATACTTACATACTTTTACTTCAATATAATTTTCAAATCAGGACTTTTACTTATAAAAGAGTATTTTTACAGTGTTGTATTGGTACTTTTACTTAAGTAAAGGATCTGAATAATTCTTCCACCGCCGGATGGGAAATATACAAGAAGTGCTGCCCTAGATGAATATGACATAACCTGTTTATCACCTGTAAAGCGGGTGAACATACTCTACAAACCAGGACAGACAGAAAACAGATTCTCTTTAAGGGCTGCATTTGTTTGTCCAGTAGCAACACATCATATCTGAAAGCTGTTCAAATATTCTGCTGCAGTATGTCAAGCTTGAGTTCAGTGACTGATACCAGTGGATACTCCGAAGATTGCATCACTGCAACGTCAGGATTGCAGAGAGACACGTCCTACTGCTTACTTCAAAACGGTGAGTAATGTGCATGTGATCTCTTGAGTCAATTTGCTACAGGACCACAGAGAGCTGGCGACTGGCAGGCTGCTGCCAAAGCCTCGCAAGTGTGTGTGTTTAGGCCATTAAAAAAACAAAACAAAAAAAACAAGCCAACCACCGGACAACCAAAACACACACTCACAAGTCCTTGTCTCATTTCATGGGCGGAGAGATTCTGCTATTTTTGTCCCAGGATTGGCGTATTAGAAGAAAAATAAGCAACCGGCATCAGGAGCAAAATACTGAGAAGGCGGTCTGTCAAAACAGATACAATCCCCGGTAACTGTGTGCTCACTAGCAGCCGCCGCAAAGGCAAAACATCGTGAAGATGACTCCTGTGAGTCAAACACAACGTAAGCGAGACATCGTCCTCCTGGAGTCCCTCAACTTTTCGCTGGGTACACACAGCTGCTCCGGACGCCTGAACAGGGATGAGATTGGACCCGATCAATAACCTGTTAGAGAAGCTAACAGACACCCATGAATTTGAATGAGGACACTCAGGGAACCTCATCTCCACAGAGCATGACATCCCACCACAGAGGGAGGACAGAGGACAACCAATGCATTAATAAACACTGGGAGAAAATGGCTCCCATGTCCAAATCAAGACAAAACGTTTACTCAGAGGAGAGCTGCAAAGATGAATGAATTAAAAGATTAGTTGTCAACTCTGAAATCAATCGCCAACTATTTTTAATAATCAGTCTCCTGATTCCTGCTCCTTAAATGTGAATAGTTTCTAGTTTCCTCTCTCCTCAGTAACAGTAAACTGAATATCTTCGAGTTGTGGACAAAACAAGACATTTGAGTACGTCGTCTTGGGCTATGATTGACATTCCCCCCCCCCATTTTCTGACATTTTACAGACCAAACAACTAATCGATTAATCAAGAATAATTCAAAAACGTAAATAATTGTTGGTTGCAGGTCTACTTCCGAGTGACTTTGTGTCAATCCTAGCAGCCATTTGTCTGGATGGGATTTCACTGGTTTGTCTATCCATATCTAAACAGCATTAAACAACCCCGCCTACTGTATGTCTAGTCAAACTAATGACACAAGCTCAATTTAGCCAGTGATAACATCTCCAGCTTAGCCTGATCATCAATAGCAGAATTTTTTATTTGACTTTTTACTCTACAAAAAGGACAGAGGAAGAGATTTGAAAGAAGGAATGAGGTCAGACATGAAATACTCTCACTCCCCTCATCGCTCATGCAGAGGTTTGGCAGAAACAACAGCAGTGCTGCAGCCCAGAAAGCAGAAGGGGCCTCAGCAGCAGCTGGCTGAGTATGTGCTTACCGTGAAGCTGCGTTGGTATGAGATGGTGTCATGGGCACAAGCAGAGTGGGCCGAAATCGATTCTTTGAGGTGGAGTACCACGACTAAACAGCTGAGTGGACAGCCCTTGCAAAATGAGTATTGACGAAGGCCCATCGGCGCGGGCACAGGGCCAAGTCGGAAGTACCACAGCCAACCAGGAGATTGAACTCTGAGATTGAGTCCTCTCGGCTGATTTATCACCCAGCGTGTAAAGAAAGATCCCAACAGAGGAAGTGCAAATTACATGACAGGCACTTTGTCTTAGTCCTTTCATTACCCTCTACACACTCTACATACTCTTTCAGTGTCACAGAAAAGAGATACAATAAGGAATATGAGCAAAATAACAGAAAAGGTAGCCTGATGGAATTCAAAAGTAGGGCAATAGGTTTAAAAAATCTAATTTCTGGTTTCAAATTAATTGATCCAATATTAATTCATAAAATACTGAGATTTATCTTTAAAGGGGCTCTGTTTTAAAGCTAGAGTGAACATATTGGTATCATATATGGCAGCCCGGTGGGTTCAGTGGTTAGCACTTCTGTCTCACAGCAGGTCGCCACTGCAGAGTCCGATCCCCGGTCCGGGCAGGGCCGTTCTGTGTGGAGTTTGCATGTTCTCCCCGTGTTTGTGTGGGTTTCCTCCAGGTGCTCCGGTTTCCTCCCACCATAGAGACATGCATGCCACTTGAAAATTAGCCGACTGGCTAACACTGGCGCATTTACAGAAATCTTGATTAATGTGCATTGCCCTAATCAAATGAAATAATCATAAAACTGGACGATCTAAGGAATCCATGTTATGCTAAATAACGCTGCAAAGTTGGGCTTAAATGTGGCCCTTTCACAGCTGTATTGGTTAGGGTTGCACTTTACTGTGTTGATTGCTGTAGTGTAGTATAAAAAGTACATTAATGTAACTGCTTTGGAGGTCCTAATGTCCCCATTCATATTTTTAATAATGCACCAGGTTAGAGGGTTACCTGTACATTTTGACATCATTAGTTCTCTGAGAATCGCTTTCATATACAAGCAAAATTGGTATGGTAACTGAAATATCTTTGATCCAATGGATACTGAATTGACTCGAATCAAAACGTAAATCAAATCAAATTGGGACCTTGTGAACCAAAATTGAATTGATTCAGGAAATCAGTGCTACCCAGCTCTGTCCAAAAGTATGGCAAAGGCTGTTCTCCTCAGTAATTGTGTTTGGCCTCAAACCGGAAGTGGAAACTGATTCACATGTGCCTTAATTTTGCATTATCATGCATGCTTGCACACACACATATGCAGGCAGCTCACACAGACTGGTTACTTGCAGACATGATTGGAAATACTGACTGTTGCGGCATGTCTAGAATAGTAAATGTTGGCCTAATGAAGAGGGGGTAGAATCATTTCAGACAGTCACAACAGGAGAGAGAGAATCAATACTATTATCATGATTATTGGGACCATAATCATTTTCAGCTCTGAGATTATTAATGCTCTTTCTCATCTTCTTTGTCCTTTCCAATCCCCTGGTTCTTCTCCTGCTATTCTAGCTCCTTTTTACTCTTTTCCTTCCCTCCAATCTGCACTTTGCCCTCTTTAACCCCATTTTCTTTTCTCTAAACCTGTTCATTTCCTTTTTTTTTTTAATCCTCATAGTTTAAATCCAATACATCCTTCAAAAGAGAATCCTTCTCAGGAAGATTTCCAAAGCAGCAATGAGCCAGCTGCCTCCTCTCTGTCCCTGTTATTGCCTCTGCTGCAACACCACAGGGATGTTTCATACAGAACCAGCCAGAAACACAGTCCCCAAATAGGCTCTCCGCGGAGGGCAGAGAGTGTGCATCTGGAGGAAACTCGGTCCAATCAACTAGCAGATAACCTGTCGCCTTTGTCCCTCTATGCACATCTGCACCTCGGTATTGATTCATAACAGTCCATTTCTATCTCGATTTCCTATACTGAACCAAGTTGCAGTCTGCTGCTCACAGCTACACAGAAGGGACAATTTATTAGTTAATCAGATCGTGGACAATCTGTCCTAAAATACAACAGGGTCAGGTGGTGGTGCATTTCCGTTAAAAGCCCATCTTCTTCACGACCACTTATTGTGTGATAACGGCTCACTCCAGCCCAGCTGCCATTTGTGTCACACCTTATCAGCAGTGACAATGTAAGTGGACAACAAGAGGGGAAACAAGCCAGGCAACAGTTACCAAAACAACTGCATCACTATCGCTGTGCCACTGGTTTACTTTCTCATACTGTACATGGCTTAATGCAACCACAAAACACTGATTCTAGCTCCATACGCAGTAGAGGGACGATCATCAACGTTTTTATGCTTCTTCTTTTTTGGGGCATTTTTTTAACCTTTAATAGACACAACAGCTGAATACAGGGAAGGGGGGAGAGGGGGGGGGGGGAGACATGCAGCAAATGGCCGCAGGTCGGACCTGAACCCTGAGCAGCCGCGTCGAGGACTAAGCTATTGCATATGGGTGCCCGCTCCACCAAGTGAGCCTCCCAGGTGCCCGCTATTTCCGGTAGGTTTTCAGATTTTAATTGGTATCCCGATTCTCTGCCATGATTTTTTTCTCACAAAGTGTAATGTTTATTGCACACATGAACCATGACAAAACAAAACAAGATGACAGTACCAAACATAGATTCTCTTTTTTTGCCACAAGCCTGTAAACATAGAGGCTTCAATGAGGAGAAGGGAGAGCAATAAAACCTATTTCCTACAGTCTATGTTTAAAACTCACAGAAAAAAAGCATTAGTGATGCAGTCGGCTCATAAAATCAAACGAGAAGCAAAGTTATAAAAAAAAAATCTAAGTCACTTAAAAATTAAATTATGAACAGTGTGAATCGCGATTTTATAATGATCAATCGTGCAGACCTACCTACCCGTAATTTATATTTTTAATTCAAACTGCAAAAAAAAGGTTTGAAAGCTGGCTGGTGCACAGACTGCCACT
Organism: Etheostoma spectabile; assembly: GCF_008692095.1. Classification (NCBI taxonomy): domain Eukaryota; kingdom Metazoa; phylum Chordata; class Actinopteri; order Perciformes; family Percidae; genus Etheostoma; species Etheostoma spectabile. Next base: position 27,250,310 of record NC_045739.1, on the reverse strand, counting down.
ACGTTTTACTTTCTCTCCATTTTCTCCTCACTATCTTGCATTAGCAGAAGCAATGTGGCAAAAATGCCTTGTTTGCCTAACTCTGGGGATCAGTGTCCTTTTGCAGCAAGAAGCGTAACATTTTGGTACACGGAAACATTAAAACACTGTGAAGGTTAGCTTAAACAATACACAGCTTTTCAGAAAAAAAAGAAAGAAATGGGCGTAAAACAAAAAGGATAAGATGTGCTCTGGTCTCAGTTATGTATGTGCACTGTTTAATCTTAACTCAAAAAGAACAGCTGCAGGGATGACTCGCTGTTACAGGGAGACCAATTAGGAGTCAAGAAAAGGAAAGGAGGGCAGGAGTCTCTGAGGAAGAGTGTGTGTGAGTTTGTGTGTGTGAGTTTGTGTGTGTGTGCGTCTTCCTAAACTACATTGTCCATTTCCACCAGCAGCAACCTGGAGACACTGGTGCTGACATCGCAGCACGACCGGTCGGCGAGTAGAAAGAGGCAGTCTTGGTGAATCAGCACGCGCCCATCTCCACTGCTTTTCCACATGCCTGCCAAGTCCCCGTGCCTGCCAGTGAGAGGCACGGCTCATTTGAAAGTGCTATCTTTGTTGCCGGCCTGTTCGTTACCGCAATGCGGCTCTATGGACAGTGTCGGCAAGGTAGAAGAGGGATGTCCATGTCACTAAACATCTGTGTCTGATTTGGACAGCTCTGCTTTTCGCTGATGGTTCCAAAACTGTAAAAAGGATGCAGGGAGCCTTGGATGAGCAATAATACCGGGCACACCTTCATTCTCCTTCATCCTTCATTTCTTTCCTGTGAGACTGACTTGTCTGTCACGCACAGCAGAAGAAGGAAAGAAACGCAAGTCAGGCGAAAACAGAGGTTTATACCGCTGTAGGAGTGGACTAGGCCAGTGGTTCCCAACATTTTGGTCTGATGTGGAGGGTTTTCACGACCCGTCATCACACCGGAAGTCGCCATATTGGAGATTTTACGCATCACAACAAAGCACAGGCACTAAAAGTAGATCCTGATTTTTGCTATTCATTTCTACCATTTATACTGTATACTTATTACTTCAAGCTGCCTGTTTAAAAGAACATCAGCTGTAACATCTGAATACAGGAACTTCAATCAAATCATAATTTATATATATATTTTTAATTAGCTGAGCTGCTTTACAATCTTTCTAAGTACCCCCTGGCACTATTAGGCCCTGTTTACACGTACATGGTTATTTTAAAAAACAAAGTAATTTCCCTTCGTTTGTGCCCTTCGTTTACACGCAAACGGAGAATTTGCCTCTGAAAACAAGTCTTTCTAAAAACTTAGGCCAGAGTGGAGATTTTGGAAATCTTTGTTTGCATGTGAACTGAGACAAACAAAGGTTTAGGTAGCCGAGGAAGTGAAGAAGAGAAGAGAAAGGAAGTGATTGGTTGCTGTTGTTGCTATTTTTTAGGATTCTGATTGGCTATCATGGGCTTGAGCTTCTTGTTACACTGCCACCTACAGGTTTGGCAGGCTCTTGATGGCATTGACGGCGTATATAAACGGGTACGTTTAACCGAACACTTTTTTAAAAAATGACAGCGGCGCACAATGTTATTTTTGAAACTGGAGAGGTTGAAATGTCCGTTTCTGAAAATAGCCGGCCACGTGTAAACATAGTCTTAGGAATCACTGGACTAGGCGATTGTGAGGCGGTGCAGGGCTGTGAGTTGCAGAAGGAGAGGGCTGCTCCACAGAGAAACGGAGGGATGAAAAGGAGTGTCAGAGGCGTGCTTTGTTATTCACAGCAGCCGCTGCCGTATGAGGGCTTCAGCCCATCCGCTCGCACCGTTGTCCCTCGCCGCTGACGAGCTGGCAGGGCGGAGGGCGGAGAAGTGTGACAGGTTTGGGGAATGAGCCGGGAGAGCAGCCAGTGGGAGGGGATGATGGGTGGATGTCACATCAGGTGTACAGCTGCGATACGCGCGCGCACACACGCACACGCACACACACACACACACACACACACACACACACACACACACACACACACCACACACACACACACACACCACACACACACACACACACACACACCACACACACACACACACACACACACACACACACACACACACACACACACACACACACCACACACACACACACACACACACACACACACACACACACACACACACACACACACACACACACACGCAGCAGAGAGAGGACAGAGAAGGGTGCCAGTAATGTTTTGCACTTGGAATACTGATGGCCTCCATGTTTAGAGCTGCAGGAAGAGTGTGAGGTGAGAAGAAGTGGATTCAAGATAATTTTGCAACCAAAGACTTTGTCTAGAGTGTTGTCCAATTGTTGCAACTATTAATCTATTTCTATTATTAATTACTATTTTGATACTCGATTAACCAGTTTGAGTCATAAAAGTAAAACTTCTCCAATTCCAGCTTCTTAAATGTGAATATTTTCCAGTTTCTTCACTCCTCTTTGACAGTAAACTGAATATCTTTAAGTTGTGGACAAAACAAGACATTTGAGGACGTCTTCTTGGGCTATGGGGAACACTGATCAACATTTTTCACCATTTTCTGACATTTATTGGACCAATCAACAGATTAACCCACAATGAAAATATTCGCGAGTTGCAACCCTACGCTTGATTGCAGCAATGTTGTATTTCATTTAGAAATGCTTGACTGTTTTCACGGTCTCTACAACTGTCAAATACTGTTCATGGATCTTGTTGGGTCTTTTGTGCCCTTAAAAGCATAAAGAGACTGTACTCTGGTACCTCAGTTGTCTGGGTAAAGTGAAGTTTTTTACCTTCTTTGCGAGGCTTACGAATTCTGAGACCAGCCTGCGCTGCACTGTAGTCTCAAATATGACAAAGGCAGTGACTGGAACAGAAGTTACATTTTCCGCAGGGAGAAGCAGCCAGAGAACCTGAGAGATCCTGACAGCCTCCCCTCAGCTGGTTTAGAGCGGCTTAGTCATGGAGGCAATGACTGCAACGTGGGGGGAACCACATTAACACAGGCGGTGCGCTTACTGCTCCGCTGCGCTGCTGAGCCGAACGTATGAAGTGTTAACCTCAATATGACAACACCAGCGAGACCAAAAGAAACTGACATTGCCTATTTTGGAGAGAGAAAAGTAGCAAAATTACTACGTGAGGAGTAAAAAAATGTAATGTAGCAGAGTAAAAAAAAGAAAGAAAAAGTTTGATTCCCATTCTTCAGGATAAAATAAGACCTGCATGCAAAATGCATCAGCAATGGATTCTGAAAGCAGGAACATTTTCAATAAGCATTCTGCCTTGTAGGTTTCAAACTGAGGATGGCTTTAGAATGCATCGTTGTTGACCATGTAACAAAATGGGGTTGCAGTGTGAAGAGAACGGCACTGTATTCTATTTATTTACAAAGCACTTCTTGGCAAACTACTATCCTAAACGTCTTTTTAACTTCCCATTGCACCAGGTCCAAAGAATATTTGGTCCTAAAAGATAATTATCAAGTTAATACTGAGATTGGTAAGTCAAGTGGCTCTTCAGTTCTATACTCCACATAAGTGGAACAATCTGCAGAAGCAAGATTGTCCATTCTAATTAATTTACAGTAAGTTCCTTTTGATTGACATACAGCCATGTGGATGCACGTGTTTTTTTATTTTAATCAGTGTTGTCCCTTAAAAACCTGTGTCTGTTTGTTGTATAATTTGTTACTGTAACTATGTGCTTTGATTATTTAATAGCAGTAGTAGTACACAGTGTTGTCACTCCCTGATGTGAGTCGAGTGCAGATGTGAGTCGAGTGCAGATGTGAGTCACACATGCTCAGATTTAAGCGGTTTACGACATAAACCACCATGTCATACTGAAATTTGTGAAATCCATAAAATAATAAACTTTTTGCATTACAAACAATAACAGAAGATGGAAATCATTTCAAAAAACATTTTAGCTATCTATAACGGGCAGCTGTGGAAAAGTGGTAGAGTGGTTGCCTGCCAATTGGAAGGTTTGTGGTTCAATCCCTGGCTCTGCAGTCCCATGTTGAAGCGTCCTTGAGCAAGACACTGAACCCTGAGTTGCCCCCGATGCTGCGCCATCAGAGTTTAAATGTGTGTGAGTGTGTATCTGATGAGCAGGTGGCACCTTGTACGGCAGCCTCGGTCACAATGTATGAATGTGTGTGAATGGTGAATAGTTCCTGCACTATGTGAAAGCGCTTTGATTATTTGTTAAGACTGGAAAAGCGCTATATAAATACATCCCATTTACATATTGCAATTAATTAGTGTGGCTGGTATAGTTTAGAGCTGAACCTTCTTTTGGAGAAGGTAATGTTAAACCTTCCTGTGTCGAAGAACCGTCTGTGTACAACAAACTGCATGCACAAAAGCAGGTCAGATAACTCAACTTGCAATTGTTGTTGTGCAAGTTTTTTAACCCTCATGTTGTCCTTGTAAAAAGCGCTTTGAGTGTTTTTAAGACTAGAATAGCGCTATATAAATACAGCCCATTTACATTTAACTGTCTGATTGCTTTCTTCAGGTAGGGAGTGAGTCCTTACCCCAAGTGAAGGAGTTTAAGTACCTTGGGGTCTTGTTCGCGAGTGAGGGGACTATGGAGCGTGAGATTGGTCGGAGAATCGGAGCAGCCGGTGCGGTATTACATTCTGTTTATCGCACCGTTGTGACAAAAAGAGAGCTGAGCCAGAAGGCAAAGCTCTCGATCTACCGGGCAATTTTTGTTCCTACCCTCACCTATGGGCATGAAGGTTGGGTCATGACCGAAAGAACGAGATCCAGGGTACAAGCGGCCAAAATGGGTTTCCTCAGGAGGGTGGCTGGCGTCTCCCTTAGAGATAGGGTGAGAAGCTCAGTCATCCGAGAGGAGCTCGGAGTGAGCCGCTGCTCCTTCCCGTCGAAAGGAGCCAGTTGAGGTGGTTTTGGACATCTGGTAAGGATGCCTCCTGGGCGCCTCCTTAGGGAGGTGTTCCAGGCACGTCCAACTGGGAGGAGACCTCGGGGAAGACCCAGGACTAGGTGGAGAGATTATATCTCCAACCTGGCCTGGGAACGCCTCGGGATCCCCCAGTTGGAGCTGGTTGATGTGGCTCGGGAAAGGGAAGTTTGGGGTCCCCTACTGGAGCTGCTGCCCCCGCGACCCGATACCGGATGAGCGGATGAAGATGGATGGATGGATGGATGTCTGATTGCTAACGTTAGCTCAAAACCCCATTCAAGTGACAACATTTGTTGTGTTTGATGCTAACTTGTAGCCAGCAATGAATGAACTTGGTTAAGTAGGTCCATTTTTACTGTACTGACATTACAGAAGTCTCTCGTTAGCATCTTTTAGGCTACTTGTCGCAAAGGGTTGCATGTGCGACTCAATTACATACATCGGGGGAGTGACAGCCTCAACTGGCCAAACGGCAACATTAATACAAGTAGAGCTGCAACGATTAGTTGATAAATCAAAACAGTCAAGTGACAGAAAATAATCTTCAAATCGTTTTTGTCTCTTTGTTTTATTTTTAAAAAGGAAAATGCAGCCAAAGTTAGGTTGAGCACACAGCAAAACTCACACTTTACGCAACTGCTCGACCCAGCCACATATAAACCATCACTGAATGCCGCAATTTCAATTTTTGAACATTGTCAGGTGGTTATACAAAGGCATTATGGGAGACTGTAATTTTTTAAGTTATTTTGAGACACAAAAGGGGAGAAAGAGGGGAATGAATGCAGCAAAGGGCCAAAGGGCAGAGTCGAACCTGCGGCCGCTGCGTCGAGGCATAAACCACTGTATGTGGGCGCCTGCTCTACCAGGTGAGCTACCCAGGCGCACGGGGGGATTGTTATTTAATCTGAGTAGAAACGCCGTAGAAACCGACAAAGCAGGTTGGAGGGAGAGTAGAAACATTGAGAAGGTTCATTAAAAGACTTCATTGAAAAAGTAACTCCTGGGACGCACCCAACGGCACAGGCTGGCGATGTATTACGGTGTAAGAGGAAGTGTTGATGAAAGCCCAAAAGGTGGAATTAAAACCCACTGCAATCATCTCTCACTCAATTACTCAAGCTTATTGTTACCTGGATTCCTTATGGCATCGTTTGTCCCCAGGATTCTTTTTTTCTGGTCTCTTGAGTAAAAAATAAAAGGACTGCACACTTAAAAAGAATCTTTTAGATCCAAAACAATGACTAAAAATGGAATTCTTCATAACTTAGTGTGCATATATCAGGCTAAAGTGAGTGACATCAAGTTTAGTTATCCATAGCTCTCTTTTCTACGTGGTAGATAAAACACTGGAAGCAGCTCGTTTTTATCACCTTTCCTTGAGTATTAGGTCTAAGGGGAGTGTGATTTTATTAAAGTACACATTTCTGCAGTTCATTTCTCCCCGGATACTGTAGCAAGATATATATTTATATAAAAAAGTGCTGTGTTCTTGAATACATTCAAATAAAAATGCTGCTCGTATCAAAAAGACTCCAGGGAATCTCATTCATGTTTTGACTATTAACAATGAATGTTACTAAACATAAAAGTACTGATAAAGTACTATTAACGTTTTCCTTTAGTCGACATCAGCTGCAACTTTAGAAAGAAAAACAGCTATCTTACTGATCTTACTAATCCCTGCCCTACTTTAACGCACACTGGCATTGAGTGTGTGTATTAACAATAACATATTGTGTTTCACGTTGAAATGTATAGTCCTGTTACATAAACCATAATAGCTCATACTGTCCAGCCTTAGAGTGCATGTATCCACCAAAGTTACCTTAACAAATGTTGACATATTATAGGTTTTTGTTTTAGTAATTAGATGATTTTTTTTCAGTCTATAACTTAAGAACACCATGGTAAACACTTTGACCTGGAAGTGTTTGTCCATCTGTATCTTGCCTTCAGAATTGGGTTTACATACTGTGTTCAGATATAATGGAGTAGCGCTGTGAAATGTAGGCCGTTGTCATCTCAGCATATTGTTCTCATTATTTAACTTTTTTTAGTGTTTTGAAAACCCTTTACCCAGTTGACCAATGTGTGAAACAAGGCTGCTCCAGGACCTGACAGCTAAATGCTCCATCCATTTAGCTCCATGAGGCAAAAACAAGCAGACCTAAGTCCGTTTACAGCATTAATCAATGAGCTGCCCACTCACATGTCTCTAAGCTGCAATAGGTATCTGTATCACTACGCCTCTACTCTCAATCGCCCCCTCAAGGTTACTGCCTATTGCTTTGCTCCTCTCTATGGATGGGAGCTGCATACTGAGTGCGTTGGCTGGTCTGGCGCCAGAGGACCACTCCAGCAAAACTTCTGTTTTCTGTCCTGACAGTGCAGCGGAAGTCTCGAGCACTCTCCGCTGCAGTGGAGGCACATGTCATGTTTGATTTAGAAGCAACGATTGACACTGGCGGGTAAGTAAAATGACGAAGGAATGTAAAATTCTGAAGAAAGGTTGTGCAATTCTTTTAAAGATTTGTAGATTTACTGAGAGGATTAGGTGGCCTGTGCAAAAGCACAAACTATGTAGTATGCTGGTGATAGAGTCAGGTTGGGGGGAAGGGTACTACCAAGGCAAAGTAAGAATCAGAGTGAAATATAGAATAATGTAGCAATGGGAAGAAAATACCAGAGACGAGCGGGAATGGGAAAATGTGATGATAAGGCATAATCTGCTTAGGGGAGAAGATAAAGTAAAGACAAACTAGGCAGAAAAGAGGGAGAGTGAAAGAATTCCAACAGGGCAGGTCAGACACACTGAAAATATGCAACTTTTTTTGTTGCTGTGTTATGTAAACACAAGGCACACTGTGCTGTTTCTTTGGAAATGGACTCAAACGAATTCTCTAGAATTTACACCACTACTCAGTCATAGCCTTTTTCCTCACTCCCAAAATTTCCAATCTCACGAGAACACAAGTTCACATTCACACTGGCCGGTTAGCATATGATCCATCGGCCACCTCATCGTGGCGAGGAGCAGCCATCAATGATGGATGATGCTTAAATTAACCATGAGCGAGGAGACAGAGACACAAACACACAGTGGTAAGCAGCCCGCACATGTCGACGTGTGGCTCAGCATCACTTTACATACACCTTACAATACAGAACACAACACAAAGAAAATATTAAAACACACACTAGTCGATTAATCTGCCAGTCATTTTTTCTCAATTAATCGATTGCAGTTGTTTTGTTTATAAAATGTGGGAAATGTGGATCAGTGTTTCCCTAAGATGACGTCCTCAAATGTCTTGTTTTCTTTACAACTTAAAGATATTGCGTTTACTGTCACAGAGGAGTGGAGAAACTAGGAAATGTGAAGCTGGTAGCAGAATTTGATTCTAATCGATTATCAAAAATAGTTGGCGATTACTTTAATAGTGGGCAATTAATCCATTAATCTTTGCAGCTCTAGAACTGCTACAATTAGTCATTGCATTGAACACTGTTTCAACTACATCCACCAGTGCGCTTCACAGAAAACCATAACAAATGCCTGACAGTTATGGTTTCAAAGCGTGCCGTGTCGCCAGGCTGGAACAGAATACTGGGGATGTAGGGATATGGGCCTGGTTAATTCAATTAGGACTCACCTTAACACAAACAGACCAACACCGTCTAAGCTGGCAAGACATAACAAATCCCAGATAAGTGTTTGCAAAGTACCACACTCAGCAGTGCCTCAATCAAACACACACACACACACACACACACCACACCACACATATACACACACACACCTAGTAAAGTTTGACTGTATATTTTTGCACATTTAACACACCCATTAGGCATGCCTGTGAGCCATAAAGGAGCACAAACTAATTGCTAGTAAGTCAGGTAATAACACACACATAAATCCAACCTGTAGCTTTTAGCCGAGCTTGCAGACAGGAAATTAAAATGACATCAGGGCAGTGTGTTGTACCTTTAATGCCTGCATGTCTGAGAGTGTTTTACATAGTGTACACAACCAAGAAGCTGGACAGGCACACAACATTACACACTGAGTTTAGAAAAAAGTGCTGCAAGCTTAATAACTAAGGTTGTTCTGGGCACTACGGACAAGCACCCTTAAACACAACACAGCAGGTCTCTCACTTATGTTGTTTGGCAGGAGTGTTCAACAGCAGAAAAAGAGCAGCACTGTGGGAAATGTTACGTCTCCACAGGAATGAATAGGAAGCAGCACGCAGATGGACAATTTAGATATGCTTAGGCAAGCTGAAAACACACATTTGACCTGCAGAGTCTGGTAATGACCCATCAAACTGGCAAACAGTGGCGTTCGCGTGAGGCTACTGTACCCCCAGCACCCCGTGCTTGTCTCCCCTGTCCTAAGCTTGTTAATCTTTATGCTGTAACCATTTTAAAGCTCTTCACACAACATGGCAGGTTTGTTGGGGAGAGAGAGAGGGGTGTGTGTGTGTGAGTCAAATACACACCTGGTTTCACGGTCTTAAGGCGGATGGGCTCCCGAAAGTGGCGGATGACAGCCAGTGTGTCTCGGTTGGTGAGTCCGCTCACTGGCGTGCCGTTCACCTCCAGCAGCACGTCGCCGCTGCAGGGAAACCTCCCGGCGTGACAAACCATCGCCTCCGAAACTGTGTGTCCGACGTGGGGGAACTCTCCCAGCTCAGCGCCGCCTCGCACCTCAACTACCGTGGACAACTCCCCGGAACCACTCCACGACACGGTGCACTCCTGTACTTTAGTGGACCAGTGCTTCTTCTTCTTCAGTGTCTTGGACATTGTTAGTAGCTCTTGTGAACCTGGGGAGGGGGGGGTCCAAGAACGATTGTCCTTCAACGCAAAGACCCGCGCTTCTGCTCCTAAAACGCAATGACGCATGGGAAAATCATTGCAGATCAAGAGAAGTTGAGGCTAATTCCTTGTGTTGTATTCCATTCCAGGGAAAACAAATGTTTCGGGGTTTTTTTTTTTTTTAGATTAAACTCCCTCTGTTGATGAACAATTCTTCCATTGAATTACTCGAGCATCACCTAGTCTGCGACTGGGATGCAAGAGGAGCTGCGTCAGTGTCGCATTGAAGCGGAAAGTGCTGGTTCTGATGCTGAGGCGTCTCGAGCCCACACACCCAGTCCGCAGCAATGTGCACTTCCAATACAATTAGCAGCTTCCTCCACGCAGTCAACCCCCGGTATTACAGCGCGGGACGGACCGTGTGAGCGAACCTTCCAGTTAAAAAAGCGTGCTAGGCTACACGTATTCCACTCAAGACTTCAGAAAATGCCAAACCGACTGCACAGAAAAGATAACTTCTTAAAAAGAATACGGAAAAACTTCAAAAACAGTTGAGTAGTTCTCGGCTCAGTGACAGCTCTTCGTCCGAGTCTACCGGAGCCAACTTTCCTCTGCGCACCTGTCCGCCTCTCCTGCCCTCCTCCGCGGTGACATCAGCAAAGGCAGTCCCTGGAAACGGAAAAACATACCTGGCCCTCCTCTGAACCGGGCGGTTATCCGAGCCTTCCCACACAGAAGCCCTGCTTCTTCTTCTCCGCTACACGCTCTGGGCTCTCCCTCGCCTTTCCAGAGCCACTGTGGGGATTTATTCTATAAAAAAAAAATACTACGCAGCACCATACAACAGACGTGATCCGATTAGGCTGCACTCCATAACTTTTTGATCTTTTTCCGTGTTGCTTTCCCGATGGCAGGCGCTTCTGTCCAATCAGAGGTTAGGGGGCGGTCCTAAAGCCTCTCCGTTGAAGTGAATGGCAAGGGCCGGGGCTTCTGTGATGGGGAAGCGCTGGATATGGTTTCCAATGGTGTGTTTAGCTAACCATTTCTTTAACTGTCTATGAGTTATGTATATGGTGTTTAGCCAGGCGGAGCTCCCGCACCGGGACACATCTTTTCACGTGGGAAATGTTTATTGTAATAGTCGACCTATAGTTTGTGTGTAATTGGTCTAATGTGTTCATTGTATAGTGGGCTGCAAGTTCTACGTGATTTTTGGGCTTTATTGTGTAGTTTTGGGTCCATGAATTTCTTGCTCTCAATACTGAGGACTCTGCTACTCGTTGGAGGCCCCTTCTCATCGCTTTCTTGCACAAGTCTGCCCTCTGGTGGTTTTACAAGAGTCTGGCACCTCATTCCAAACACCTAGGCCTATGTGAGCAACACTGTGCTCCTATAAAATAACATTTCCTAAAATACACAGAAGTATTGTGCTTTAGAGGTATTTGTGCTGAATTACACAACAGAATATCCTAACCAGCATGCACTGTTACACACACAGTTTCCTTGTTTTTAATGGTTTTTACTTATACTTCTAATGTATGGTATTGTAGTCTGTTTTATTGTCTGATGAGCCAAATTGCCCACATGGAATAAAAAAAACCTGAAAGACACATTTTTGTATGCATATTAATCTTTTAATCAGTTCAACTGTCAGTAGGTGTGAGCACAACACCTGTTCATGTTTTCATTTCTGGGGATTTGTTAATGATTAACATTCAGTCAACTTTCAGACTGACCTCTACGGTCAGCGCCCTCGCAGGCACAGACAAAGCAAAGCCCATTTTCTGAACGCAGCTGATAACACCCTTTTGATTGAGATTATACAACTTGCTGCAGGTCATTTTCATAAGGTTGGAAAGTAATTGTGTTGCTTCGAACACTGTGGCATGAGCTGTAAGGTAGGACAACTTCAGAGTAGTTTGTAGCAATTAGTCATACCTCGTTTTATATTTTTCCATTTCCAGTTACTTCCTAGTTTTACTTTCTACATGCCATTTGTCTCATGTGAGAAATGCCAGCTGCTCACTGTGGATGTAGCAACAACACCTTGCTCCCCCTGTGCTGTTAGTTGTACACATGGCGATTATTGCACACTCATGTTATTACCTACTCCTTTTTATTCTAAACCTGCTTTATTTTTCACTTGTTCAGATGAGTCTGCAGGTCCACTTGCTGTAACTATCACCCCTTGTCTGTTGGCTCTGAGCACAGTTTCAGTGGTGGCTCGGATTTTCTACAGACTCCACAAGAACAGAGAGGACAGAGCACATTAGCTCATTTTACAAATGGTACGAGAATAGGGTATAAGAGATGACAATAATTGCCCCAAATGTGGTGCTATAAGGAACCTTAAAGCATATGTTGTTGGGCCTGCAAAAAAGTTTTTTGTTTTTTCTTTGGTTTGGTATAGTGTAACAAAGCAAACAGTGATACACACCAATCTAACCATTCCACTAACATCACAAACATGTATCTGCATGACCGCTGTAATGTATCATCCAACAGTGTAAATATATTTATTTCACTATGGTCACAATTATGAACAACTGGATTGCTGTTAATACACCTAAGAAAGATCACTGAAGCAAATGAAACGATTAATTAAAAACAGTTAAGGTTGTTCATAGCCTGGGTTAAAATAATCGATTTGTGTTGGTGATCTGATGTTAATAAAATTTGAATCAATCTTCTAACGTATGCCTTTTTCACCATGGATGTACAAGGTACAGTAAAAATACTCATTTTTGGGGTTCAATTCTTAATGTAAACATTAACCTAGTGCATTATTTAATACATTTGAAGGTTGGTTCCTGATTGTACACGTTACAGCATTAGTTCTGAGAATCTCTTGCAAGCAGAATTGGTATTGCAACTAAAATTTCCCTAACCTAAATCGATATTGAATCGAAAATGTAATCGGGACTTTGTGAATTGAGAAGTTGTTGGATACTCAGCCCTAGCTGTTCACTAACCCTCCGTTTTTCACAACATATAGATAGCCCCGACCAGCCTGAAACTAACAAGTTTGTGGAGTTGGTCCTCTTCCACGCCACAGTGTGTAAACCTGAGAACGTGGTGCGGATGTTGTACTGTCAGACCAAGCGTCCACCCATGTATCTGGTCTTAGATACCTACAGACCAGGGAATCTCCTTCACTTCCTCTGGACACTCCAAAATGTAACGTGGCACACAGCTTTGGTTTGACCCTGAACTTATGTTTAATGACAATGCAATTCCTAAATTAAGCACAATTGTAATTGCTTTTTCTTCCCTCTAGAATTCAACCACTGCAGATCCATCGCTGAACTTCTGAGGGGGTCAGTGTTTCTGGTGGCAAAGCAGGTTGCAGCTGGCTCTGTGAGTCAATTGTTCATGTATTCCAACAAACTAGTAAATTTATGGTTTTGCTCTGCTTACGATGTCAGTCTGTCCCGCAGCCGGTCATGATGAACCACATACCAATGTTCCTCCCACCCATGTTTCTCTTGAGTTCTGAATGAATATTTCAACCAAAGATTGATAAGTTTGCCTGTAATCCCCCCCCTCCCTCAGGATTACCTGATATCAGAGCACAGGCTGGTGCATGGTGATGTTGCAGCCATGAACATCTTAAGTGGCCCAGGCTTCTTAGCCAGGTGCCTGGGCTGGGTGTAGCATTTGGAGGACACAGAATGGGTCCACCAAGTAGGCAGAGGGCAGCAGAGGTGCCTCTGAAATAGCAGGCTTCAGAGAGGATCATGATGCAGCTCAGCATTGACAGGAGCGGTGTGTAATTGCAGAGTTAGGGCTAGGAAAACGAGAATTAATGAGTCCAAAACATTAACATTTTCTTCTCCCTAGGTGGTCATTTGGAATCTTACTGTATGAACTGATAACATTAGGTAAAGCTGCACATTCTGTTATCTGGAAGTAAATTATTTAAGCCATCATTTCATCCTTTGCACATCCTAGCAACTTTTAAATGTACCGCATTTTTACATGTATAGTATTGAATCGTGTCACCAAATTTTCACGGCATATTAACCATTAATTTACCCACAGCTGTGGCTCAGTGGTAGAGCGGTGGCCTGCCAATTGGAAGGTTGGTGGTTTAATCCCTGGCCCTGCGGTCGAATGCATGTTGAAGTGTCCTTGGGCAAGACACTGAACCCTGAGTTGCCCCCCGATTCTGCGCCATGGGAGTGTAAATGTGTGTGAGTGTGCATCTGATGAGCAGGTGGCACCTTGTACGGCAGCCTTGGCCACAGTGTATGAATGTGTGTGTGAATGGTTCCTGTGCTTTGAGTAGTTAAGACTAGAAAAGTTCTATATAAATACCGCACATTTATTCATTCAAGAACTCTTGTCTTTGCTTTTTATCTCTCCTCCATACCCTGAGCTGGAGCCTCTGTCTGTGCTTCCAAAGCTACAGTGTTCTTATCGTATGAAGAGACCAGAGAATTGTCAAGGACCTTTGTAAGTAAACTTTTAACAAACAGGCCGACTTAACATGGGAGTAACAATGGGAGTGACTGAAACACTGGAGAGTTGACTCAGTTGGTGTCAACAAGGAAGGAGTCAGCAGATTGACAGTTAAAGCAGAGCGTTTATTTCCAGAAGGCACATTCAACGTGTGCACATGCGTTTTCTCTCTGCAACAAGATGAAAAAACTCATTAACAATAAATCTAAACATACATAGTGTGCATTAAGGACAACCAAAGGATTTCACAAGGACATTTACTTACTGGATGCAGACAACATGGCTCAGGTGAGATCAACAGGAGAGAATGAAGGGAGGAAGGCTGTGTCCATAGCCTCTAATGAAGTGGATTGATTGCACCTGAAGAGGGGTCCTTCTCCATACAAGAGTGTTTGATTTATCCTCCCTGCCTAAGGTGTGGTCGCATGGCCTATACTTGAAGATTGAAGATTGAAGATTTCTTTATTGTCATACCACTGTACACTGCAGTACGAAATTTCGTGCAAAGTTCACAGCTTACAGAATACAGCACAGAAACAATTTAAAACACAGTTGAGTTATTAAAATAAATATATGCTTAAATGCCTATATGGGTTTGCAGAGCATGTAGGGTGATAAATATAAATATAAATATATATAGCGTCTAAAAAAAATTGGAAAATATAGATATCTAGATACTAGATACATACAGCTAAAAAGAGTATAAAGTATAAATGTCCGTATTTAAAGTGAAATAGTATAGAATAAGCAGAGAATAAGGTGCATTCCAAACCGCTTATTTTGTACATAAGTAGTCAGATTGGACTGTTTAGTGTTCATTGTTCAACAGTCTGACAGCAGTGGGGAAGAAGCTGTTGTTGAACCTTGCAGTCCTTGTCTTCAGACTGCGGTACCTCCTGCCAGAGGGGAGGTGGGCAAACAGTCTGTGGCCAGGGTGAGTCAAGGGGTCCTTGATGACGCTCTTTGCATTTGACAGGCATCTTTTCTGGGCCGGCTCCTGAATGGTGGACAGAGTATTCCCAATAGTCCGCTCAGCCATCGTCACTACTCTGCTCAGCGCCTTTCTCTCTGTAGCATTACAATTCCCAAACCAGAGAGAAATGTGGTTGGTCAGAACACTTTCAGTGCTAGAAAGTGGTCAGGATGGATGGACTGAGGTGGGCCCTCTTCAACCGCCGCAGGAAGTGCAGACGCTTGTGTGCCTTTTTGATGAGGGAGGAGGTGTGCAGGTCCCAGGACTGGTTGTGAGCCACGAGAACCCTCAGGAACTTTGTGTGTTTTAAAATCTCCACAGCGGTCCCATTGATGTGGATCGGGGCGTGCACAGGCCAATTTCTCAGAGGAAACTTATGCCCAGGGCGTCTGAGCTCATCTTGTTGACCAGATGTTGAGGGATTATAGTGTTGAACACATCCGCACAAGAGAGTTCTTGTTCTCCAGGTGTTCCAGGCTAAAGTGCAGTGTAGTGGATATGGCATCCCCAGTAAAGTGGTGTGGGCAGTAGGCGAACTGAAATGGGTCCAGTGAAGGAGAGAGGGCAGATGAGATGTGGTCCTTTACTAGTCTCTCAAAGCACTTCATTATGATGGAAGTGAGAGCTACAGGCCGATAGTCATTCAGACTAGGGATGGTAGGTTTTTTTGAAACAGGGATGATGGCTGAGGATTTATAGCATGAAGGCACAGCAGCCTGACTCAGGGAGCTGTTGAATATGTCTGTGAAGACATGAGACAGTTGGGCTGTACACTCCCTAAGCAAGCATGCAGGTATCATATCTGGACCAGCAGCTTTCCGTGGGTCGACTTGAGAACTTTTAACATCGTCACTTGGTGCAGTGTTAGCAATTGAATCAAATTAAAATACTCCTCATGAGCTGTTACAACAAAAAGTAACTGCATGTACATGGTTAAAGAAATAGGCCTATTGGGAAATATAAGCTTTCACTTTCTTGTGAAGATTTAGATGAGAAGATTGATGCTACTCTAACGACTGTCTGTAAATATGAAGCTACTACCTTCTGGTTAGCATAGCTTAGCACAAAGACTGAAAATGCATGGAACAGCTAGCCTGCCTCTGTCCAAAGGTATAGCACATCTAAAGTTAACTAATTAAAACACTATGTCATTTGTTTGATCAAATACAAACACCAAAGTGTAAACAAAGGAGGATAAGGTGCTGGTAGGCTGTGCTAAGCTAACTGGCTACTAGCTATAGCTGCCCGGACCAGTGTGTAGGATTTATGGGGGTCTATAAGCAGAAAACATAATTCTAACTATTTTATTCCATGTCAAACCAGTATTAATAATCTGAAACTAAGTCTTGTTGTGCTTTCGTTATAGCTTAGAATCCTCCTCAAGCTCGGGTCCTCTACCAGAGGCCTGGAAGTTTGAGGGTTCTGCGCAGTATCTTAGCTGTTCCTAGGACTGCACTCTTCTGGACAGAGACCTCTGATGTTTCACCTGGAATCTGCTGGAGCCACTCTCCCAGTTTGGGGGTCACAGCCCCCAGTGCTCCGATTACCACTGGCACCACTGTTGCTCTTACTTTCCACATCTTTTCTAGCTCCTCTTTCAGCCCTTGGTATTTCTCAAGCTTCTCGTGTTCCTTCTTCTTGATGTTGCTGTCGCTTGGGATCGCCACATCTATCACTACTGCCTTCTTCTGCTGTTTGCCCCTCAACACAATGTCTGGTTGGTAAGCCATCACCAGTTTGTCAGTCTGGATCTTGAAGTCCCACAGGATTTTAGCTCGGCCATTCTCGACTACCTTAGAAGGTGTCTTCCTTTTTGACCTTGGGAAGTCCAGCCCTTACTGGTGGCAGATGTTCCTGTGACTATGACAGCTACCTGGTTATGGCGTTCCATGTACGCTCTTCCTTCCTGCATCTTACACCCTGCTGTTATGTGCTGTACTGTCTCAAGGGCATCCTTGCACAGTCTGCACCTGGGGTCCTGCCTGGTGTGGTAGACCCCTGCCTCTATCGATCTTGTATAATATATATATATTATATATATATATATATAATATATATATATAATATGTATATAATATTATTGTACATAGACAAGGGGCAGGCAGAAGATGCGTAGTCTTTCAGTTGTCCTGATGTCAAAATGGAGCTTATTCCACCATTTAGGAGCCAGGACAACAAGCAGTCCTCTTTAGAATGAACCCTTCATATCCACATAGGGAGCCGGTCCTCTTCCCGAATGCTTTAAGGTCCTCCTGCAAACACTGGCTCCAGGGAAGGTCTTCCTCGTTTTCACCTTACCTGAAGGCTAGTCTGGCTCATTGGATGTACATTGCTGGTGTAAAGCCTGACATCTGTCCAAGACGGTTGTGATTACTTTAAAGAAATATAAACAAGCCAATGCGTTTTTTCCCCTATCCCTCACCTTCCGCTCTCTGTGTTGCCATTCTCAAAGTACTCTACGCTACAGGAAATGACAACAACCTTCGAGCTAGCAATCTTCACTCTGAAAATGGCAAGTTTTCTAGGAAATTTGAATCATGCAAGAAGGCCAGATTTCTCTTGGGGGATGATTGCAAAGATTTACAAAGAATATGTTTATGGCATTTACTCTCTAACTGGAATGCTTTGGGACCGATTTTTGGGATTACTATGGACTGTATTGTGTCAACAGCTGACTTCATTTAATATTGCATGTGGCGTTTTCATTTGCGAGGTGCAAATGTTCCACCAAAACAAGTTCATTCCTGAGACTATTTTGCAGAGCCCCCAAAACCTCGTCTCCAAAAGACCATTTTGATTGGTTTAAAGAAATGTAAACAGCCCAGTGATTATGCTAGAATGTATCTGTGGTGTAGCCAGACCTCTCGGAGAGGTTACTGCAAGATTACTAAAGCCACCTTAGGTTCCACTCAAAGACACTTGGACAGTTTGTGAGAGCACGTGACGGTGTGTCTGACCGTCTCATGTGTAGTACGGGTGCCCCCCGGAGAACTGTCCTGGTCCCCTTCTTCTTCACCCTCCACACGGCAGACTTCAGACACAACATGGACAGCTGTGTTCTGCAGGAGTTCTCTGATGACTCTGCCATTGTCGGCCTAATGGCTGATGACGACAACGCAGAGTACAGAGGACTGACACAGAACTTTGTGGACTGGTGTAAGCGAAATCACCTCCTGATCAACGCAAGAAGACCAAGGAGATGGTGGTCAATTTTCACAGACGGCGGTTTGCACTCTCCCCTCCGGTGAACATCCAGGGAATGGACTTTGAGAGAGTGGACACTTGCAAGTACCTGGGTGTTCACCTGAACGACAAACTGGACTGGACTCACAACACAGATGTAGAAGAGGGGTCAGAGCAGGCTGTACTTCCTGAGGAGACTGAGGTCCTTTGGAGTGACAGGGCCCTTCCTAAAAACTTTCTATGACTCTGTGGTGGCATCAGCCATCCTCCACGCTGTGGTCTGCTGGAGCAGCAGCATCACTGAGAGGGACAAAAAAAAAGTTGGACAAGGTGTTTAAGAGATCCAGCTCTGTCCTGGGCTGTCCTCTGGACTCAGTGAGGGAGGTGGGAGACAGAAGGGTCCTGGCTAAATTGACAGCTATTCTGGTCCATGAGTCCCACCCCCTGCACCACAGCCTGTCAGCCCTGGAGAGCAGTTTCAGTGACAGGCTGCTCCACCCCCGCTGTGTGAAGGAGGGATACCGCAGATCTTTCCTTCCAGCGGCCGTCACACTGTACAATGACTCTGTGCTATATATCCCATGTGCCATTATTATCACATCTGTGCATCATTTTTCATTTAGGCAATTTTCATAGTGTAATTTACTAATTCATGTGTAATTATTGTATAATACAGTTTGCTATATCATATACACTTATCTATCTCTGCTCTTATCTTTGCTGTTGCAAACCGCAATTTCCCCACTGTGGGACAAATAAAGGTTTTCTTATCTTATCTTATCTTATCTTATAGGGAGGGGTAAGGGAAGTGGTATTCAGTTGGTTGCAATCTGCAACCTCACCCCCACACTGGTTCTTTACCAATCAGACATGAGAGTGCTATTATCTCATCTGACATTTGTCAAGAAAGCAACTGTGGGTATTTCCAGAAATGTCAAACTATTCCTTTAACACAGATCTGTTTTAAATCTCTTTTGTATGCTTTTAGCAGTGGTAGAATTTAACTACAGTAAGTACATTTACTCAAGTACTGTACTTGAGTACAAATGTTGAGGTACTTTGAGAGTTTTCTTTTCGTGCCCCTTTCTAATTTTACTCCACTACATTTCAGAGAGAAATATTATACTTTTTCCCACACTCCACTACATTATTCTGAAAGGTTTAGTTATTTACTTTACAAATTAGGATTTTTGAACACAGAACTGTAGTTTATAAAATGACTTATTATAAACTACCCAACAATATAATTATATAACGGCCTACAAGTCCAGCTGAAATGATTAGCCGATTAAAAACAGAACAGTTTTGATTGTTTCCCCCAGTCGGAGCTGGTTGATGTGGCTCGGGAAAGGGAAGTTTGGGGTCCCCTACTGGAGCTGCTGCCCCCGCAACCCGACACCGAATAAGTGGTTGAAGATGGATGGATGGAGGGTGCACAAACTTTTGCAGATGCCATTTTTTTGTTTTCAGTTATTTTTAAAGTGTAAATGATGGAAATAAAAATCTAACTTTTTGTGACATATTTTACGAATGTCTAATCTGTCATTTGATGCCTTTAGGAGATGTTTCCATCTTGTCTTGTCTTATGCACATTAATACTAGTTTTTACCTAGGGTAACCAACCTTTTGAGCCCCACTGTATAATGTGATTATCTCTAAGATTGCAATTTAACATCCACTGAGTACTGTCAAATGTCTATCATTGATTTGGAATTTTCACATGTATTTAAAAAAAAACTTTAATGATATGATAAACTAATGACACTGAAAACATAAATCATTTCATTATTACCTCTTTATTGTCAAAAATGTACAGACAGTAAAAGTAAAAGCACAGATCTTATTATTCATTAAGATCTTTTTGTTTTTTATTGGGCAAAGTACAGTTTTTGTATCTGTAATGCTCTAGGCATGCATACATCACTGTGACTTCACAGTTTGAAAACCAAAACACGCACACAGGAAAGCTGAATGTACTAGAGTAGATTTGTGTTTAGTCTTGTGTATGCACTTTTACCTGTAGATTTTCTTTACAACATTGGTTATTGTAACCATGTCAACAACAGTGGGATTAGACTAATATCAGAACCCAAAGACAGACACCCTTCGTCTTAATGTTCTCTAAGTTCTGCTTTAGTTTTTCCTTCTTCATTTTCTTATATTGCTTATAAGAGGGTTCCAATCACTACAATTAACATTAAAATCACTGAACTAAAATTTTGAGTGATGTCATACCATACCATTTATTTTGACACCTCCGATTACAAGCTCAAGGTCCAGAGTCCAAATTTAAATATGGGCATACTGTATAATCTCCCCATTTTCCACACACGATGCAGAGAGGTGCAAATACACACAATGTGAATCACAATCTACAAAAAAATAAGGATGTCCCCCAAACTGAATACAGGCCAAGTTAAAGATTAACAACACACTTAAACTCTCCTTCCTTGTGGGTTTAATGTTTCTATGCTGCTTCACCACTAGTAGTGGTTGGGTGCATTTGTGAGCACAGCCAACATGGACTGTAGTGCAATGTTACAACACCTTTAAGGTGGAGGCCAAACTTACAGTGTGGTGAGGAAAAAGCAGGATTCGCAGCCTGTGTGTTGTTGCTTTTTAAGGGTAAATTCACACTGAATCACAAGGCAGAAACCTGCTGCTGCGTTGCCATTTATGGGCGGCGACGCCCACTCATGTTGCATTCCTGACCCCCCCTAAATCACTGATGTTACTGATCAAACTGTGGTCAGAGCAGTACTATGAGATGTATGTGATCCAGTTTGGATGTACTATTAAAACAGCAATGCCTCTTAAAACAGAGGTAAACACGTACAATTAGCAAGTACCAACACACTTAGAAGAAATATGGAAATCTAACACATCATTTATTGGACACAGCCACAACTTTGTAAAAAGTCTGACAGTCCCACATTCACAGATGCCAGAGTTGTGGTCAGCTGACTTTCAAGTGAACTTATTTATAGACAGCAAATCCAATAATGGAAATGAAAGCTTCTTACAATCATTCACTGGATTTGTGACACCTACAAAAAAAAAGTAAATTTCCCACTCTGAACTCTATGAAAGTGAAGTGACCTCAACCCGGCTGCAAACATTAACAGACAGTCAGTTAACACAAGACATTGTCATAGTGCCTTACCAATTCCCATTACTTTGTTATAGATAAACCCTAAAGAACTTGGACTTTGAACCACAAAAATGCTGCTCAGAAAATATGTTGTATAGTCATTGATTAAAAAGGAGTTTCCTACATACTGTAGCACTAAAACTGTTACTCATTAGGCTAACACTGTGGAAATTATAATAAGAGTTATGATCTTGAGTGATTACACAATTAAACATATTTTAAAAATCCAAATTTGAGGCCAAAGTATATTAGAAATTTGTGTGCTTGATAAATCATGTATTTTTATATTGCCCAGCTGCTGCGCATTTACAACATGATGAAAGATTAATATTGAAGGATTGGGATTACACAGGACATAAACCTGATAATAAAAAAAACAAATCATGAAACAAGCCATCCCACTCCCGGCTTCAGTGAAAATGCAACAAAGACACAAGACAGCATGAAGGTTAGTCCTTACCAGCAACATTAAAATCTCATTCTTATCCCTCACGCTAACTCTCTTCAATCTGGGTTTTGTTTTAGAGGTGTTGCGTTAAAATAAAAGGTCAAATAGAGATTTGCCTGTGGAGCTTGAGCATGTTCAGCTTGGATCCTCCATGGCAGTAGGGAGCAGCAGCAGTCTGGAAGCCTCATGTCACCCGGATGGGCCAGACGTAAACCTAAATGGGAGTTTTGGATAAAGCCAGCACCCATTTTACACTTTACTGCTCCAAAGGGATGTTGGGAACAAAATGTAGGAGACTGACCACAGCAGGTAGTAGACACATGCAGGGGGGAAGGAAGAGCAAAACACCATGATGACTCCTGGAAATAAAAACAAACAAAAAAATAGAAGTTGAGTGAGATGCGTTGAGTGAAAAGCACACAAAAAAAACCTCCACAGCAGCATGTATTAGAACAAAACAAATGTCCTGATTACTGAACTATCTGCCTGGCTGGATGTCATTACCACATGCAGATTCTAAATGTTGTACATGATCCTGAAATTGAAATCGAAGCATTAAGAAGCATTTTTTGTCATACGCAGTAATCACGCTTGATAGATGCTCTTGTCCAAGAGAGATTTGAATCATACTTTGAGCCAGGTGGCATGTTGCTGGGGGAGGGGGGGTGATCAGGCCAGCATGCACTATGCTTAACTCCCTAATGCCCCCCTTTGGTACATCAAATGGCGCTGCCCGACTGGCTCTACCATATACGTTGTCATCATCGTCACTGACTGTTGACACGCGTTTCACTTTTAACTAAACTAGCTAGCAAACTTTAAAGCTTCTGAACACCCACACGTTCAGGTTGTAGGTGGGCCAGAGCTTAGATGGGAATTTTGTACGTCACAAATTTCATCTTACAATAAGATGTCCTGCATTAACAGGTGCAACAAAAATAACGAGAGACACAGGAAGATGTCAGTCAATCAGTGTTTGCCAGGTTAATGAAAACACCTGTGTGGGTGTTCAGGACTTAAGGGAAATGGCTAAACCCCCCATCTTCACCAAGCACACCAAAATCTACTACAGGATCTACTCCTTTGAACTCAGAACCACCATCGGATCCTAATCCCAGGCGACTTCTCCAAGCGCGATCAGTAATGTTGCTCTCCCTGCTGCCCAGCAAGCTAGTCTGGCTAACGTTAGCCCCGACTCCACTGCAGCAAGCGCACACGTTAGCAGTTTAACATTTGGACCGGAGTTCCACCACCACCAACTCTACCTGTGGATCTCAGTTGTGAAAAGCCAAATCAGTTGTATTGCGACCAGTATCCAAGCCGCATTTATAATGGGGAAAGAAACATTTGATTGTTTGTTAGTAACTGGTTTCATGGGAGAGAGTGGTTGGAGTACCCAGTAAAGGCAGATGCAGCTTTCTGTGTCCCTTTTAAGAAGTTTTGTTCAGCATGAGCTAATGGTGATTCAACTTCCAGTATAAATAGATATTGCAATTGGACTTCCAAAGAGCATCTAACGTGTAAGGCCTTTTGGAGTTAGAGAAATGTGGCACTACTGACACCGAGATTAGAGTAACTGTGTAGCAATGGATACCGATTGTGAATATTTTGGTATTTTTGGCGACAAATCAGTTGGCTTTAAGTAAGCTGGATGCATTTGAAAGTATGTCAGAGGGGGGGGGAGTGGACTTTCCCATTCCATCTAAAAAAAGAAAAGTATCTAGCCAAAGTCGTAAAAGCCATTCCTCCCAATGCAACTTATACCAGTCATGAAATAGAAAACAAACTGATTGCAGCAATGAGCCTTGTTGTTGCCTAACTAACTAAACTGTGATAACAAAAAAATGTCAAATGTTCAATCTATGACCATTTAAAAAGGACTGCCTACCCATGAAAACTCCCTTGCTATTAATTAACTAGCGCCGGTGCGGATCATACGGTGTTAAAAAAATAAATTTAAAAAATCTGCTTTACCTCCAGCATAGACAACTTTCTTCCAGGCCTGGGACTCCAGCACTTTGTCGTGGGGGTAGAAGCTCTGGCTGATCATGAAGAAGATCATGGCTGCCGCAATGATCCGCAGCACGACCAGGTTTCCCCCGGACAGCAGAGAGACACTGGCCAGGATGCCTGAGGAGTAGATGCAGGGCAGGCCGCGGTACATGAATGGGATCCCTGGAGCCAAGAAAGAACAAATCTACAGTAAGTCCTTTGAATAATAAACCACATACAATAAAACTACATTTTGGAACTTACCGCTCGTGAAGAAACAGAGGCGGACAAACACAGACAAGACGTAACACACGCACAGGATGTTGTCCAGCAGGTCAGTGGTCCTTAGGAGCAGTGACGTGGCAATCCCGAATGTTGTGAAGTCAGCAAAATCATCAAGCTTTGCACCTGAACACGAAAAAGGAATATGTGAATACCAGATGTGGCTATGTGAAGTTCCCAATAAATATGAATTGTATTGGCCTCGCTGACGGACACTACCCAAACTAAACCCAATGTATTCTGAATAATTGGCTTTAGAAAAGCTACTAGTGAGAGCTAACTGTTCTATCATTAAATTTCTTTCAATCCGACAGAGCCTCGGTCACAAGATTACATTCTATAAAAGTCAGTTTAGATATGGTCTCATCTCTCACTCTCTCTGGTACTACTGCATGACAGCGGGTTGTGTACGTGCAGAAATCTCAAAGGGGAAATTTCAGTGTCAGCCTGACAGGCGGATATTCTGTAAACAACATTCTCTACTCTCTTGTCTCTTTATCCCTCAGGAGCACCGAGCATGTTTTCAGTAGATGAGGTGAGTCAGGCCATTGGTCAAATGACCAAGGTGGAATTCCAAAGCCCAGGGACAACAATTTTAGAAATTTCAGATATGCAGAGAACCCAAAGCAACGGGATAAAATAGACAATTGGAGCGTGATCCCATGGAATTAGGCTGCTTAATGAGAATGTGATTGTTCATGTCACAAAATACGTGGGGTGGGGCAGGGGGGTGGGGGGGGGGGGGGGGGGGGGGGTCACAACAACATCCACCTGCAAAGTCATGCAGAAAAACCCTGTCAGGACACAAAGCCTAAAAATGTGCAGCCAATGATGTACGTATTGTGATGCACCTGAGAGTTATTCTGGACTTTGGAGTACATTTTCTCACTGTAAGCTTTAAAAACAGCTATTTGTGCCTCTTGGTTTACTATGTATGGTGCTGTGATCTTTTGAAACAGGCCACAGTCCTGTTTTTGTGCGTTGGGTTTTAAATGTAAAAGGCATGACAAGCCCCTCCCCCATTAAATAACAAGTTTAATGGGGGAGGGGGGGTTGTCATGTCTTTTACATTTAAACCTCAACTCTGGAAATGTATAACTTGTAGTACTTTAGAAACGTAGAAAAAGCTAAAAAGTAAAAAGATTCTAATTTTAAAAAGCTCAAATTACAACCCAATTATGTACAGTACGATTCTTCCATTGGAGATTTTGTAAGACTATCCAGACTATTTCAGTGGCAGAGCAGTGTGCGGCGAGCCCTGCCAACACCCCAGTTAGTTAAGTGCCATTGACCACAACACTCCACTTACCCAGTGCAGAGCAGGCGCCGAGTCGCCTGGCAACTGCTCCATCTGCCAAATCCAGCAGGTAGCCAATCAGGACCAGCCAACATGCAGCATGATGGTGCCTGAACAAAAAAATATATATTTGAAGGTTTTTCAACAGTGAGAAAAGGGCTGAAACTAGCGCTGGTTACAGATTTCAAATATATTTCAGTAATTGTTTTTCTTCTATAGAGAATGATTGTCTTTAGGTTGGGTTTTTTGACATTGGCCTTATATTTTATTACCTGCATTTGCCTGTGCCTCTTTACATTAAGCTTAGAATAGCTTATCATCTGTCTATGATCTGTCATCATTACAAGCATTACTTAAACTGTATGGCGGTCCTGAAGGGAAAAAACATAACACTGGATGAAATAACATCCACTGGTCATAATCATTGCTCTCACAAAGTGTAACATCACTGGGCTTTATGTTTGTTAATATCCATTGTGAAATGTTGCTTTTTCTATTTTGTTAGTTTTTTGCTCCTCTTGGCCACCAAAGTTACAATAATGTGGTTTTAAAACCTCTAGCCGAATCCTTATTCGTTGTTTTGAAAACAACCCGAGAGAAAATCAAAAATCCAAACGCTACAGTGATTGCGACCAAGCTATAGATTTGGTCCATCCTGCAACTGAGGCTGACTAATGTTTCAGATAGGGAAATCCAATCATTGTGTGTTCACTTACCCATTTAGACTGCTGAGAATGGAGGCCATGCCCATGACCATGTTGCAAACTGACAGAGCGTTAGCTGCATTTTTACGTGCAAACTCCTTGATCTGAAGTCCGGTGGCTTCATCACAAAGAAAGAGCTTGTTGGTACACCGGAAGAGACCTAAGACCACACATCAACAGCAGTTAGTAGCTGCCTGTGATTGGTCAATAACCTATGCTCTGCTAAAGCTAAAAGCTAAATCCCTATCCCTACTGTGATCTGTCGGCCACTCCAGCTGACCGTTTGGTGAATGGTTTAATCATTATGTCCCAGTTTGAGTCAACTTCAGTGGAAGTGAAAAGAAAATGTGTAAAACTTCTGAAAATAATCTTAATGCCAGTCATAACTGAATAATAATGTGTACACCATGTAGTGGAAATCCATATTGCAGGATATTGTAGCATATGTGTTTCTTTCTCTTTCTTTCTTTCTAAATTTACTACAAAAAAAAATATTACTTTAAAATTGATTCTCCTGTCTTATGTAAAAGAAGCATCACTTACCAAGACGTACGTTTATTGGACGGAGACGGACCTTACGATACATTCATCCACTTTCAGATAACTAAAACGCATTTGTTACTGTACATTCGTTCATTCACTGCCTACAGCATGCAACATTACAGTGTCTCATCATCTACTCATTACATTATCACTTACATCTATGCAATAAACACTTTACAATTTAATTCAAGACAGCATGCAGTTAACTTTAATATCAATAGATAATATTGATTGGATTAGATAATTGCAAAGCAAAAACATCAAAATGATACATGTCTGAACAGGATGCATGTGCAAGTGTTAGCGCTCAGTTGGAATCTTAGGGGTCAAATACACATACTACTGGTGTAGGGAACAAGCTATGCACATTTAGGGGATTACCACATACACCATCATACACCACTGGCTATAGTGAGAGTGAGTTGGACTACTGCATTGACACATAGCACATGTGAGATCAGTTTAGCCTGATCAAACGTAGTGACCAGAGACAAGGACATGGCAGCAGCCCTCACATAGCTCATTGTTTCTATCTAATAATACCACTGTAGCCTAGGCTTTAAATGGCATAAAGATAGATCTACAACCTCTCCTTGTTTCCTTGTTTTCATAACACGCATTTTATCCTCAATTGCTAAACTGCACGGGGTTATTACGCCAATTGGAATTGTTTTATTAGTGGTAGGGTTTTTTTAAAGTGCAGTTACTAAAACTCATAATGACGTGATATCTCTAGTTGTTTTGAAGACAAATTATGCAGTGTGAACGGTAGTGAACGCTACATCTTAGTCAGCAAGATGGAATGACTGCTGACACTGCCTCGCTCCAGCCAACAATCTGCCTCCGCCCCCACAAAGCTCTGATGGTTTTTAATGAAGTCCAACAAAGAAGTCTTTGTTTTCTGTCTGCCTCCTCTCTTCTGAGTGCTTTACTTCTCGTCTCAAGTCATAGTACTTAGCCTAGCCTATTCTTCGAGGCAGAATGCACAGACCTGCAAAATTAAATATATATTAAATAGTTTTAAATGTTGCAGTAGCAACCCTTCAAGTGTTTTTCACCCTGAACTTCCTGTGATTCCAAAGCCAGGCGAGTTCAAGAGACTCTTCATCTGAAAGAAAACAGCGTATGAGATACAGCAAAAAGCCAACAATTACACTTTTACTTGACAGCATGCTTTTTTACTTCTCATTTTGGACTTATGAAACAAATTGGCATGTTTACTATTATTATTATCTGAAAACGTTTTGAAAACACAGCACATCAGGTAAAGCTGGTGTAGGCAGTTTTCCCCCCTCTTGCAGCTCTCCCTTCTCCGTCCTAAGCCCCTCCCACCGGACCAATTGGCCAATTACAGGTCATATCAAATGAATGACTCATCCAGATTACTTTATGAGTCATTCATTTGATATGACCTGTAACTGGCCAAAGTCTCCCATTGCAGGCTAAATTTTCTAAAGCCAACAGAGCCAAGAGGAGGTGCACAAGTCCAGTATTCCAGAATAACAACAAGCCAAAAGATTCCCCAATGATGCAAAAAACAAACAAAAAAAAACTGCCTACCCCAGTTTTATTGCAGATAACACTCTGCATTTTTCTGAAAAAAATCATTTAATTGCCAGGTTTGCTAAATGAATAATCAGGTCAATTCACTTTAGTCACAGTAAATACCATTGGAGAGCCACACGTGCAGCTCCACGTGCCTACAAGTCAGTGAGGTTGCAGATCTTACGGTCAAGTTTTACTCTAACCACTTAATACACTGTCTCGGTCACTAATAAAAAGAGGACAAAGCCAGAGAGAGACACACGGTCATTTTCAAGCAGGTCTCTTATTTCTGGATTGCTGCCTAATGACTGCAAAGCATGATGGGAAGTCCCTTGTTAATGCAACAAATAACAAGGAAAAACATTCTTAACAGGAAGCACCTAAAGTGACCTAACTGAACAAAATAAGCGTTTATATTTTAACTGAGTTAACTGTGTTTTGGGATATAAGATATAGTAAAAAAGGGCAATAAAATTGCAATTAATTAGAAATAACATACACCAGTCATACAACATTTACTCCTATACATTCTATTGGTTGTGGTTTGTTAATGTGTAAAAGGAACAATAAACTAGCCTCAAACTGTATGAGTTATGTAAAGTAATGTCTGTGTACTGTAATGATAGACTATTTCTTTCACATCAAGTAATGGTCTTGTGTAGTGTATTGTGATTTTGCACATAATTGATAATTACATGTTGTCACTTCATTTTATGTGCTATATGCTAAACATCTATACATCTCCTACATATTTTGTGCTCAATTTCACAGAATGAATTATTTATTTGTATTCAGTTCAAGCAGCTTTAAAGTTCCCTCAGTACATTTTGGTTGTTTTCCTGTTGTGTTTGATCCAATCAGACCTAGACTTTAATCTCTGGCACCCATTTATAGTCCCTGACAAAAGTCTTGTCGCTTATCTATTTTGTAGAAACACCTGCTATTAACCTGACTTTTAATTAATCAATTGGTGTAAGAAATAGCTCATATGAAAAGCTAAAACCCTCCCAAATGATGTTCAATGCACTGAAATAAATTAGTTTTACTGAAAAAAGATTTATCATTTAAACAAGACAGAAAGGTCAAATTTTGGCAAGACAAAAGTTTTGTCGCCTATACAGAAATTGAACAAATTTAATGCAAATACTCAAATATGTCAGCAAGTTAAATAGTGGTGCTGTGAGATCCAAATTTAATATCTTGTATGACTTCCATGAGCTTGAAGGACTGCATCCATGCAGTTTGGCAAGGATTCATACAATGTGTTGATGAAGTCATCAGGAATAGCTAGGAAAGCAGTCTTGCATGCCTCCCAGAGTTCATCAATATTCTTTGGTTTGGTCTTCCATGCTTCCTCTTTCATCCTACCCCACATATGCTCAATGATGTTCATGTCTGGTGACTGGGCCGGCCAA
This sequence comes from Etheostoma spectabile, assembly GCF_008692095.1. Taxonomy (NCBI): domain Eukaryota; kingdom Metazoa; phylum Chordata; class Actinopteri; order Perciformes; family Percidae; genus Etheostoma; species Etheostoma spectabile. The sequence goes on along the minus strand of NC_045739.1, from coordinate 27,220,516 downwards.
TCCTGGAGCATCTTGATCTTCTTCGCCTTGAGGAACTTTGAAGTGGAGATGGAAGTATGCCATGGAGCATCATCCTGCTGCAGAATTTGGCCTCTTTTATGGTTGGGAATATAAGAGGTAGCTAAGATTTCTTGGTATTTGAGACTATTGATGTTGCCTTCCACCCTGCAGATCTCTCGCACACCCCCATACTGGATGTAACCCCAGATCATGATTTTTCCACCACCAAACTTCACTGTTTTCTTGGTGAATCTTGGATCCATGTGGGCTCCAGTAGGTCTTCTGCAATATTTGCAGCGACTGTGGTGTAATTCAACAGAAGATTCATCTGAAAAATCCACTTTCTTCCACTTCTCCAGCGTCCATCCTTTTAGCAGGCTGTGGGCCTTGGCAAATGCCACACAGTTTTTCAATTGTCTTTTGTTTAGTGCTGGCTTCTGGGCACTGATTCGACCATGGAGGCCATTTCGAGACAGAATCCGATAAACTGTTCTGGTTGACACAGGGACTTCAGGGTACCAGGTCTGGTGGAGCTCTGCTGCAGTAGAAAATGGGCTGGTCTTGGATTTTTGAGCCAAAAAACGGTCCTCTCGAGCAGTTGTCTTGCGGGGTCTGCCTGACCTGGGCTTGTCAAAAACATCTCCAGTGTCTTCAAATGTTTTTTTAATCCTCTGTACTTGACGCTGAGACACATTGAAGGTGTCTGCCACATCAGCAGTGGATCTGGTCTTCAGCGCCTTGATCATCAAAACTTTAGTCTCAGGGTGAATCTTAGGCATGTTTGCAGAGGTCTAGTTGCAGTTGATGTGAAGGTCTAGTGTACTGGGGTTGTTTTTATACACACCTGAGACCTGATTGATCCATTATTAGTCACAGGTGAAGCTCATATGACAAGGCAACGACACTTATGTCTTTGCAAAAATTGACTCAATGGGCTTTACCAAGATGTGAATATTAGAATACTTTTTGACAGTCTAGTTTCGCACTGAAACATTATTACAAAAGCTGTTGGGATTAAAATGAGCCATTTCTTGTAAATAAATCTTGATTAGAAATATATTTCAGCGGCACTTCAGGTCAATTTGTACACAAGCGACAAGACTTTTGTCAGGGACTGTACAGTAATCCAGATTATCAGGTAAAATGGAGAAACAAGCACCTACCAGAAGAGGGAGTCAGGAGGATCATGATTGTCTCTGGGTCAAAGAACATCAGCTGTAAAATAAGAAATTAAAAGTGCTTACTTATAGATGTATTACATACATGACATTGAACCAGTGGCAGGCTCAGGCTGTTTGAGTGGCAGGGGTGGAAAAAAAATAAATAAAGGCCACCAGGTGCATGTGTGCATGTGCACCAGTGCGCACAGTTTTCTATAGCATATAGGGCACTGCAAAGCGTTTTTCTCTCATTTAAGGGCGGCCTATCACGTTTTCTGCCGTTGGTCGTCACCAAAGAATATTAAACAATAAATGAAATGACGCACATGATAAGGAACTTTATTTATACAGAGAAAAAAAAAAGTATTCCAGTTGTGTGAATAATGAATCAAACTCAACCATAAAGAATAGGTTTCCAATGACCAAAATGACAGATATCCACCTCAGAAAGTGATTCAGAAACATCCCACAGACCGGTTCCACAGCCATCTCAGATCTCATTTATGAACTATGTTGCTTTTCTAAATTTAGATTGATAGCCTAATAAAAGGCGCCGACCTGTTGCCTCAGACTCATTTCACTTCAGACTTATAGCAGTGTGTTGTTTTCTCACAATTGGAATACAGTTTTTCCTCAGTTTTCATGCTGTATTTATTATGTGTTATTATCATTTATTTAAATTGTCTACATTTTGTTATTGTTTATTTAGTAATTTTCTGTATGTTTTCATGTATTTATGACTGACTGATTGATCCACTTGTTCACCGGAACATGGATTTAATTTTATAATCAGGGTCCCGCAAAAGTTGTATTACTGTGTATTCACAACATTGTGATGTTTATAGTGAGTTCAAATAAAACATACAAATCTGTGAAGGTGCGGGATTTATGGCACCCCACACGTCGCTGCTGATTGGCTAGCACCTCGGACTCAGAGGACACACCCACAATACAAGTTCTAGAATAAAGGAGGAACACACACGTCGAACGTCGTTGCGCAACGTGTTCAGAATGAACGAGCCCGTTAGCTTCACCTGCCCTGGGACCTAGCCAACACCTATCACAGAACAAGTGCGCACTTATGTGGGGTTCCTGTCTCCATCTATCTGACTTCCATTTCTTAAAAGCACACTGGTCAAATTTCGAAACCCCCCCCCCCACAAATGTCTGGCTTTTTGCCGCATATTTCCGCCATGAGCAATGCTTCGAAAAAAATGATGATTCTGCTTCTGCAACCACCTGCTGGTTACTTATCAGGTGCTCAGCTGAGTCATATATGTACATGTATATGTATAAAACGTAAGTGCGCAACACTCCATCCCCAGCACAACGTTACTGCAACGCGAACATCACCACACGCATTCAAATAAAACCACTTCTAAAACAGCAGGGGGATATTGCGCTCTGTCTAACATCCCAGTATAAAAAGATGGACAAAGTGGTGTAACTGCGTCACATCCACAACGACACCATGCATGCACAGCAGGACTATACAGTTATTTATTTTTGTTCTTGACAACGTTTACGCCATAGATGTAGAAGATACAGGTACAACACATACATGAAGTGCGTCTCTTCTTACCTGAAAGGACCTCCAAAAGACTAAAAAGTCTAGACAAAGCCAGTGACGCAGACGTCTAAAGATGCACGTACTGGACCTTAATGTCTTTCTTTCCTTTTCTTTTTTCGCACGCGGATTGATCTGTTTCTGTTTGCCGGCTGGTGTATGTGAAGCGACCACGCTATTGACTGCATACACAGAACATATAGCGGTTTACCTGTCAATTTCCCAGCAGCGTTTTCAGCGCGTCCTTTTAAAGAGCAAGGAGAGATCCGCTGGAATATTCCACCGGAGATGACGTTGCCATTGGTAACTGGTGACAAAGCTATGGAAGCTCATTTCCGCCAATGTGATGGATTTGGTTTAAAAAAAAGTCATTACGATGAGAACCCTTCTCAAAATACCAGAAAGATGAGAAACTTTCTCAAAATAGTGACCTAGCATTTAATAATAATAATAATAATAATAATAAATTGAATTTGTATAGCGCTTTTCCCGAGCTCAAAGTCGCTTAACAGAGCAGAAACAGTGTTAAAAAAAAACAACTAAGGCTAGTCAGAAGAGAAAAGATGGGTCTTCAGACGGGACTGATGAAAAATGGTGAGGGACTCAGAGGTGCGGATCTCATGGGGGAGGGAGTTCCAGAGCCTGGGAGCTGCCCTGGAAAAGGCTCTGTCCCCAAAACTGCGGAGCTTTGACTTGGGGACATAGAGGAGACCGGCTGAGGTGGATCTGAGGGACCGTGAAGGTTGGTAGGGGGAGAGGAGGACAGTGAGGTATGACGGGGCAAGGTGGTGTATGGCTTTGTAGGTGAGGACCAGGATTTTGTATGTGAGCCGGTGAGAAATGGGAAGCCAGTGTAGCTGAATTTCAAAATAATGATTTATAATCTCAAAATAAGGAGAAACGTTCTCAGAATAATCACTTAGTACTTTAAAATAATGACTTAGTATCTCAAAATAATGAGGAACCTCTACATTTTACATAATTTTGAGAATGCATTCTGCGGTCGGGTATTTTCTTGATAACGGACCGTTGCTAAGTATAACACACCGTAGCCAAGCATAGCAGAGGTCATATCACATATGGACCTAGTTCTGTTCACTCTGGAGGACAGTGGCTGTCAATCCACTAAAAGAAGTCCAGATAATATCACTTGGGAAACATGGATCAACTACTGTGGGACATTCTAAAACGCTTAACGTGAAAAAAGCTTAACGTAGTTTAATGTACAGCACCTAAACCACAATCAAAAATCTGCATATGTCTCATGCCGATATCTTGTCATGAACACTTAAACCTGTCAAAAAATCTAAACTGAAAATCAACAATTATAGAAGTTATCTCACACTAACGTTTTCTTCTTCATTGGTGTCTATGACGAGGAAAAAGCTTCATGTGGTTTTGTGTACCTAAGCAATGATCAATGATTACCAAATTTTGCTCTCACATTGCTCCTCATAACCAGTGAAAACCATCAAAACTAAACTGACTTTATCATTAGTCTTTTGAAAGTTTCTTTTTTTGTGTGCAAATTTTACATTATTTTGAGATGCTTGAAACTAAGTCATGCTTTAGAAACGATAAGTCACTATTTTGAGTCTTCATTTTCTTTGAAGGTTTGACATCATTTGGAGATACTAGGTCATTATTTTGAGAAGGTTTTGTCACATTTGAGATACTGAGTTATTTCTTTGAGATACTAAGTCATTTTTTAGAAACCCACAAATTCTAATAACCTACAGGATCGTGTTTTCTACCACATGGGCGAAAATGGGCTTCCATACTTTTCTTTGATGCTACCAAAAGTACAGTATATCAAAGAAAAGTATATGATTGTGTGTGTACTGAAGAAGTAGGGTGGGCAGGGTGGAGCATTGGCGTCGCCAGGTCACTTTGTATAATATCTGATATTATTCTGTCCAAAATCATGTCATGTTAAATAAATAAAGGTTAAATAAAGGAAAAATAATAAAAAAAATCTTTACTAAAGCCCCCACCCTGAGTCTGGACCTCCCCACCCATACACACCACTGACCTGGACACATTCCAAACACTAATCAAAACACACCTCTTCATATTAGCTTTCCACGTACAATAGTCTTCCATTTCTCACCTGATAGTGATGGTTTTATTGTTTTTAATGTGCTTGTTTTATGTGTTGGCTTTATTGCTTATCTGTTTTTAATGTGCTATATGTGCTGGTTTACCATGTAAAGCGCTCTATAACTAAAATGTGTCATTATTTTTATTATGTGAATCTGTAAATTTCACTGGAACCACTTTACATATAGATCCAGTTCTGAGATGATGCGTAATCAACCAGTTATTAAAAGTTAAAGGTGTGCATGTTAGTATTAAGAAGTGTTTTTCTTCAGTTATGGTTAACTAATATTCTGATTGATGTGTAACTTTAACTGTTGTTGTTGCATATCCTGACGATTAACAATTAAGCTTCACTTGTCTTGGCATTTTTTATTTTATTTTTATTTTACTTCATTAATTCCACAAGGGGAAACTACACTTTTCACTCCGTTGTTATTACACACATTACACACAGGCCTGAATTACACACACATGCACTAATGGAGAGATGTCAGAGTGGGGGGGCTGTCCATGGAAAGGCGCCCCGAGCGGTTGGGGGTTCGGTGCCTTGCTCAAGATCACCTTGGCAGTGCCCAGGAGGTGAACTGGAACCTCTCCAGCTACCAGTCCCACCTGTACGGGGATTTGAACCAGCAACCCTCCGGTTCCCAACCCAAATCCCTATGGACTGAGCTACTACCACCCCCTATTTTGCAATTGGGTCAGCCTTCACGGGGTTGGCAGATTGGTTTTGACACCCATCTTTGAGACTCAAACTCTTATCTTTGACCTAAAGGTCCCAGTTCTGGGGAGCAGGCAGTGGAATGGCAACCCTTCACATTATAGTTCACCTATTAACTCTTAACTGTGTAACTAATCATGGTGATTATTATTAACAGACTAACCCCTTGTGAGAGATGATAGAAATATTTCAATGCTGATGCTTTATGAGTCTTTGTTTATATGTATCTACAGAGTATTACCAATTTTAATGTACTGCAACAAAAAGCTAAATGCTCCCTTAGTGTTATAGCTACTGACTTATGGCAGCATATTGCAATATTATTTTGCTGAATGTTACCACATGATTTCATAAACTCCCAGGTGAGACTGTCAGCTGACTCTCATCTGACAATCTTCCATCTCACACACATAAAATCTTAGGTTTCACCAAAATCAATGCATTAAATACCAAATCTACTCCACTTCTTACTGTAAGACTACCATGCTAAGAGTCAATCTTAGAACTATATGTGAAGTGGTTCCAGTTAAATGTACAGAATCACATTAGTACAGATTAATGGACACATATGTGTGAATGAGCAAATTACAGTTAAAATACAATATACTTTGTTGTCCCCATAGGGAAACTAGTTTTGGACTCCAAGCTGCACACATAAACAACGCCTTGACAAATGTAACCAAAACAATACAGCACCAGTATCAGTCACAGCAATACATTTCCCATAATGTATTGTGGTAAAAAACGTATTGCACAAAACACATATTTCCCTAGACCCCGAGAAAAACACCATGCAACTTTTGCACAATCTCTACAGCCTCATTCAAGCATTGTTTAAAAGTTAGGAACAAATGAGCTGGCTCGAGGTTTGATTTCACCGGTCCGGTCTGGAGTACCACGCTGACTCAGGACTTCTGGGGCCAGCTGTTCAAAGGTAAGCTGATCGGATGTTGGTTGTCGGATTGGATCAAATCTTAAAATGGGTTGTGGAACATCAAGTGGAACATCATGTATATAGACAAAAAAAATTGCCAACATGAAAACTTCTTCAAAAAACAAAATCTGCAATATTGATAATATTGTAGGCTATTTCAATGTGATGCACAACTGTGGCTTTACTGTCCCTAGGTAACTGACAGCAGTAGCCGACTGTATCTGATTGGATGCTGGCATTGGACCAGTGGGTTGACCCTTCATTAGAACTTGTAATTATTTATTTATCTTACTCCTCTGACCGATAATACTGACCGGAATACTGCTTTATGTTCATTTATAGAAATTGTTGCTGTTGCTAGTGTTTTGCCCAGTAAACAGTCCTCTATGGATGGGTCATCACCCGGTGCTTACAGTAAACACACGATTCCTCGTTTTTACCACAACGCTGGATGTTAACTTGTTGACTGTTGAAACTTAGATGTGATTCAGCAAGAATTCTGCTCTCTATTCTATCTGGAAAGTTAGTAGTTTCCATGTGCACAGACATGAATATACTGTACATGACGCAACCGTAACTAGAACTAACCCACAGACATCCTGTTTCCAAGGAAGTGGCCTTCTCATTCAAAAAGATGTGTGAAGGCTGAACCAGACGTAACCCCACGAGTAACTATAACTACATAATCATACTTTAATTTTAAAGCTACAGACACACTATGAAGCAAGTTTTTGTTTCTGTCAACACTTTCAACATTGTTTTTCTGTCCTACAACTCAGACTTGAAAGACAACACCCGTTTTGTGCTGTCATGGCTTTAATGGCCACAGGCTGGGAGCAGATCTGACTGGGGTATGGCATCTTTGGCTGGACGAGGGTCTTACCACCCCCACCCCGCTTTGTGGGATTGTCCACGTCGAACCAACGTGTCCTGCAACCTGACAAACAGTGAAACAGTTTGGCATGTGGAAACATTGACATCAGATTCAGAGATTTTAATTTGGATTCACAGGTTGTGATATTTGTGAGATAAAGGCTCACATACTGTATGTGTATTACAGTTGTTCTCAATTGCTTTAGCACATTTACTGAACCAAACTTACAATTGTCAAAACTCTAAGTACAATCCTCACACTACATGTTACATTCAGCACATCTCTCTTCGTGGCTTGCAAAAGGTGATTACTCCGATACAATAATGAATTCATGTTTCAAATTTGAAAAATTCCTCCATGAATAAATCTGTCATCAAAACAAGACGTTCCTTTATCATTGCTTAGACCAAGACAGTCCAAATGCAAAGACATGTTGTCAAATGACGGCGTACTCTGAAAGTGTGATAGCTGTAATCGCTATGTAACGTTGTCCAGTTGTTAACATTGTATAGTGCAAGGTCTTACTGTAATCCACATTTTTCTTTCTTGCGTTCTCAAAACTCGACAGCTGTAGAAGATAAAATCCTAAGACACAATGATGCAAAATGAATACTACCCGCTTTAAAACTAACTCTGACAGAAATCTGAGGGACAGGTCTGCATCTCTTGATAAACCTCACATTGTTTACTCCTGTTTTTCATTGCTGCATGCATGGAATTTATAATAAAGAACAAAGCACCCATTATGATGCAGAGACAACAGCAGTGTTGCATTCAAAGATTTAATAAATGAAAGGGTTAGAACAACAAAAAAGTAAGCAGGCAAAAATAGTTCCAAAACATGCACACACACACACACACACACACACCACACACGGCAAGGAGGGACACAGTTACAAGAACTGTGTCCCTCCTTGTCAGTGCTCTCGCCTGGCACTCACGCCAACACACACAAGGTAACAAGGGTGAAACAACGGACGGGTGACACGAGGGCTCAGGAACAGGTGGAACACAGGGTGGGGCAGGAAAACAAGGCAGGAAGTAAAAGAAGAGATGACAGGAAGGATGACAAGACATGACATGAGAAAACAGACTACAAAGTAGGTATAAAACACACACAATGAAGACAGGGTGAACACAACAGAGAACACAAGAGATAGTAAACCAGCAGGAAACAAGGAAGATATAAACACAATAAATAAAATAAACGTGCTTATGAGACAAACGGGTCTCCAGTGTATTTGCAGATAACCCACGTGTTATCTTGGCCCCAATGCTGATTGGGTTTCTACAGACTTGACCAGGGAAAGTTTTCAGGAGCCGGAGTGTGGACTCCACAGCCCCCCTCCTCAGACTGCACTGTTTCGCCACTGAGTTTATCACTGTTCTGACACTGAGTCTAAGGGAGAGGCTAAGGGAGAGTTCATCACACCTCTCCAGGCAGGGGAGCTTGGAAGCCCCTCCAGGCCCAGGCAGGCAGCAGACTGCTGCAAAATACACAACTCAGTACTTGAGAACACCTTGAACGTATAGCAGACTTAACACAATTACCTACCTAAAAGTCACAGAGATGGTCCATGTGGCAACCAACAGGCAGAGACAAAGCCAAGAGGCAGCCATGAGGAAGCACAATAGGAAGGGGTCTCTTAGTGAACAGCATGTAAAAGAGGAATGATTGCAATGGCCAAAAACTGCTCGTGTGAACCAGTCCTGCTAGCTGCTCTGATATGAAGGCAGACCTTCCAGTGCTTCGAAAACCGTCTCTAATTGGAAACTTAGTCCCTGTGTGGACTAAGTAGATGATTACGCTTCCTTCTGCGCGGTGATACGGTCAATAGAAAGAAAACACGGTGGTGCTCATAAGTTTACATGCCCATGCTTAAGTTGACTAAAAAGAGGAATAAAAAAAATCTGGTTTTGGAAATTGATCTTAATGCCTTAATTAAAAAATGAGATATAATCAAACCTTTATGGACACCAATTTTCTTTGTAAAAGGATATTGTATTGTAAATAAATAAATGTTCTTCCTTAAAATAGAAGGGGCATAAGTATACACCCCCCTATGTTAAATTCCCATAGAGGCAGGCAGATTTTTATTATTAAAGGCCAGTTATTTCATGGATCAGGATACTATGCATCCTGATAAAGTTCCCTTGGCCTTTGGAATTAAAACAGCCCCATATCATCACATACCCTTCACCATACATAGAGATTGGTATGGGATGCTTTCCATAAAATCATCTCTCAATGCAAATCAAACCGGCTATTAGTCTAACTGAAATAAAAGCATGCCAATCTCTATGTCTGGTGAAGGGTATGTGATGATATAGGGATATTTTAATTTCAAAGGCCAAGCATTGTATCCTGGATCCATATAATAACCGGCCTTTAATAATTAAAATCTGCCTGCCTCTATGGGACTTTAACATAGGGGTGTGTATACTTATGCTCCCTCTATTATAAGGAAGAACATTTATTTATTTACAATACATTATTCATTCACAAAGAAAATTGGTGTCCTTAAAGGTTGGATTTTACCTCATTTTTTAATTAAGGCATTTTTTATTCCTCTTTTTAGTCAACTTTAGCATGGGCATGTAAACTTATGAGCACAACTGTAGTTCCCACATGAAACTACTCCCAACCAGGTATGTGAATTATCTTAAGAAACCGGGACTCGATTTCTGGAAAGAGACATTGCTATTGAGTTTTTTTAAATGTATTTTTTTGCCCCACAAGCCGAGTACCACCTAGTTCCATATGGGAAAGAAGGCAGACATGTCTACAGCCGATATCTCCAACACTGGGCAACTCACAACAAAACTATCTGGATTCATAAATAGCACTACATGTAAGAGGAAAAATATGTATTTTTGATTTTGGGGTGAACTGTACCTGTTTAATCAGTTTTTGCCAGCTCATCCTTTGCCATAGTCATCCATTGTTAAGGTAATATCACAAATAAATGCAGGAGACTCTGTCAGAATAGTTGACTGCTCCACAGGGAAAGGTTTATTTTAGAAACCTAGGGTGTAACCTCTAATAGGGAACACTGGAGCTGAACGTTCCTAAGCCGGTGTAATTGGCATTGACTGGCTAACCTTTATTCTTACCTGTAAAATGGATATTTGGGAACAATTAAGTGATTTCAAGCAAGAATGCTTAATCTAAAGAAACCACCCAGCTAAAAGCGGAACACAACGATGCAGAGGTGAAAAAAAGACAACTCGCAAGATTACAAATAGCACATGAATTTTGTTTTTAATTAAGAAACACCAAGGGCAAGGGGAGCGCCTTTTCAACATTGGAAATGGAGCAGTCAGGTTGTCCTGACATGGACAATATTTCATCTGTTACACTTTCAGTCATTTAAGCGAGTTATCCCCGTTTTTCTGCTACTCAGGAGTGAAACAAATTTCAGAAAAAATATTCCATCATTACCAAAAGTGCACCTTTTATATTTTGAAATGGCCTAAAAACAACCAAAAAGCAGTGGAAGTTTGGCAGCGAGAGTGTACAGTATATAAATGAAATCCAGTTTAAGAGCAGATACACAAAAGGCACCCAACAAGGGCCACACACACACCATCATTCTCTGCTTCAGTGTCCTAAACCTGGACCACAGCAGTGGCTCTTTACAAAGTTCATATCTGAACAAACATGATGACAACTTTCTGTGGAGATCAATAATCATTGGTTCCATTTGGAGCCTAAGACTTTTTTTTTTTGAGTGAATAATAACACCAGAGTCCAACCATTTGACCAGGCAGTTACAGTCAGGTACATACAATCCCTTTATGGAAATATTTTTGGGGATTTGTGAAGAATGTCCCGGAGGGGCTATATTTAAAACTCAAACATAAGGGGAAAAACAGGGGGATGTGGGAAGCAATACACAATAACCAGAGGAAAGAAAGTAGCAAGTTGTGATGGCCCTAAAAACAGCAGAATAAAGCCATAAAACAAAAGCGATGAAAAAGAGAAGAAAAACAAAAAACATGACATAAATAAAAATGAGTCAACTCTAAGTAAAAGGATAGTGCTCATTTTTACAATATTACTATATATATATTAAGCTTACAAATAGGAGGAAACAGGTTTGTGAACCCCCAAAGGGATCATGCCGTTGTGGTTTTGTGGTGTGGTCGACTAAAGGCAGGCAAGCATGCTTTAATAGAGCTACACAACTGGTCGCAGCACCTGAAGGAGGCTTCCACTGCTTTCCCACACGACCAAACACTATCCCAACTGTGTCCTACTGCTGTTTGCTGCACAGAAATCTCTTTCTGCAGAGAAAACCACAGATTCGTAGCTCACTGAATTGTCGCTAAAGCTACCAAATCTGAAAGTTGAGTAACATCGTGAGGCAGTTCTGGGTTGACCCTCCTCCTCAGGATATGGATAATCACACCGGTGTGTACACACACACACACACACACACACACACACACACACACACACACCACACACACACACACACACACACACACACACACACACACACACACACCACTACTGGGGCTTAAAGTAGAGTGACCTGTGATAAATGGAAGTGGGCTGAGACATACATAACCAACTAATTTACTAGCATACACACTCATTCTCTATATATATATCTACCTGTCTGGCAGATATATTTACATATAAAACAATATCTTCAACAACCACACATTAAAAAATACACCCTTTTCAGCTTTTAAAAACTGCTTTTATGAGATCTACTCAATCAAATAAGGCTGCGGAGGCCACAAACCATGCCATAATCTTTAAAAAATTAACCCCAAATGCCATGCATATCAACAAATGTGACACTAGTGTATACTCTTTAACATCGTTTTCTTAATCTAAGTACCAAAGCACTAAAAAAAGACACCTCTCTACATGTGACAGACAGATAACCATGCGACGATGTGATGTATGTTTATGTCTGACGTTAGCACCAATATTTCTTTCTTTTTCATAAAAACAAAACAAATACAGACACAGAAGACACAACAGCACTTGCGAAGCAAAAACAATCAGCCACGTTAAAGCGGCAGTACATGTAACACCTGCGGTTATTAATTTGTATTTGACAACCTGAGCTGTGTACTGACGCCGCATGTGACCGTGGGCGCTCCTCTCCCAACAATTTGCAAAAGACCGTAAGCATGCTCGCGAGCGGAAAAGAAAAATAGGTTCCTCTACAGAAGTGAAGAAAGAAGGCCTAAACATCTTCAAGTATTAATACAGTTAGGCCTATAAAAAGCCATGGACACACAGTATTAGAACCCAGAATAAACTCTAGGAAAGTTGAAGAGCAGTTATGGTTAGTTTGCATGTTTTCCCCCACAAATATAATATATATGTATATATACATATACATATATATATATTCATATCTATATAAATAAAAATTCAGTGCTGTAAAAACATCTCCAACTCCATAGGATCTGACCAATCGTAGAAGGCCTAATATGTTTTACTCTTACTCTTCTCATGGCTAAAACTACTGCTGGAAGTATGTCAACTGTACTGGTTCTCCTGTGCTAATAGTCCTTCATTGACATTACAACACAGAGAAAGAGAAGACTTTTTAATATTGTTTCATTTTTTTCTCTTTTTTGGTTTAACTGCACACAGAGAAACATATCCTGTTGTGTCATCTTGTTGTTCTTTTTGGTAGCAGCAAAGCACCGAGTCTCTCTGTGTGAATCTGCTGTGTGTGTAGGACATCACTCCATAGTCTCTGTGTGTGTACGTGTGTGTTTGTGTGTTTAATGTGTGTGCTGCGGTCTATGAAGAGCACGGCTGCACGTTGATGCCGTGGGCTGCGTAGGTTTGCAGGTCGATGGCCTGGGCTGGCTGCTGTCCCGGCCGGGCGTTTATTAGTGCCAAGTTCCTCACGCAGCCCGTCATTCCAGACAAAAACTTCCCACCTGTCATAGCAGACATTTCTGGGGCTCCGCCTGTCACATGAGAACACACACATAGTAAGCAACCAGTGTTAAAGTTCCTCTTTCCCCTTTAAAGCTCAACAGTGATCGCCCACTTTTTTAATGGCTCTGGTTCCGGCAGTGATTTTAATCATTTAATATCTCCATTGACGTTTAATTAAATTCTTATATAAAGAGTTTTAAGCCTAAGACCCAGCCAACCAGCTCCAAGTTGAATCGTGACCATAAAACATCTGATTTGGCGCAAAAGAACGTTTTGAAAATGGCAAAATTGCAAGGGTACAAGAATATGACAGAAACTACCATAGACACCAATGGTAGCAGCTAGCGCTAGCTGTTTGCAGGTCCCTTAATCAACATTTCAATTGTAACCACTAGTTCCACCAATCAGAGATGCCACTGTTGCCTTTAGGATTGTGGGTAGTGTAGTATTTCTCAATAACATCGCTAATAGAACATGTTTTTCTTAAGACAATGTTGATTTCATATATGGACTTCTAGCTTCTACAGGAGCATAAACCTTCGTTTCACATCCTCGTAGCTCATGGTCAGTTTACCTTGGATTGTTAAGAAAATTGGAGAAAATCCTTGTTGAGACAAAACTGTTGCGCTCTATTTGGATCCACAAAGCAGCTATACAGCTAAGGCTAACTGACCCCAAATGACCCAGATTACTAAAGTACTACAGAAAATTAAGTAAAGGATTACATTTTAAAATTTTGCAACTCTTTTAAATGGAGCAACAAAACAGACAAAATATAGTGACGTGTTATTAATTAGTCGAGCAATCGGAAGCATAGCTAGCTTAATTGTGTGGATAGCTGGCCTAACTAAAAACACTGGAAGCTAAACTCACTAATGCTACAGTATTTCCATTGGGATTGTTGATGAAGACAAAAGACATGCGCTTGATGCTAAAAATAATGCTAATAATATAATAATATGTTACTAAAGAGAGAGAAATGAGGTGTCTCTGACCAGTCAAGTAGCATTAGCTAGCTAACGTTGTGTTAGCTTGCAGGCCAAAATGTTTTAGCTGTAACAAGAGGTTACACGGTGAGCAGTGTGCAGCAGTAGTTTTATGAAGAACGCTAGCTTCAGCTAGCTGAAAAGCCTGGCTCGGTGTGTTTACCCCCCAGTGTTTTCATTTAAGTTAGCTAGCCACACAATTTTCTTTTATAAACTATTAAAAGAAAAAGTATAATGCTTAAAACATGTTCACACTCCAGTTTAATTCTTTATTAACAAAAAATATGATTTACTAATGTTTTCAGCTATATGACGTGTCTGTTAATCTTTAACTAGATTTTGTCAGTTCCAGGCCTCCATACTTCCAAGCCACTCACCGAGGTATAAATTGCCTTTAGTGTTGACCATGAGGCTTTTGCCTTTAGACTGTCCATGTAGCGCGGCTCCTCCATCAATCTGGATGTATCCATCTTTTCCAGATCTGCATGAAAAGAAGAACATTAAGAATCAAACACAACTCAATTCAGCACTGCAGATGCACAGACAAATCAGTTGATATATTGATAATAGCTAATAAAGCTGGTACATTATCATTAACTAAAAGTGAGGTCCAATTTATTGGGCTATTTATATGACAAGAGAACATGGGTAAGCCATTACATAGCATGGGTAAACATTTTTCAAAAGCTTTTAAATGTTTGGATTTGGTTTGTGCTTTTAACTACTGTTAGGTACATCAGTTTGAACAAACTTTCTTTGGTTCCAGTAATTGGTTCCAGTGAAAATCATGTCTTTGTTGTGATTATGTATAATTATATAAGATGTTAAAGAAGCTCATTGGAGGGTGAAAGCATGAAGAAAACGCCGCTAAATCTGATTACTTCCTGAGAAAGTTATTTATTTTTCTGGTGGATGCAGGAGCCTCATTCAAGCAGAATGCACACACACACACACACACACACACACACACACACACACACACACACACCACACACACACACACACACATACACACACACACATATATATACACATACATACATACATACTGTACATACACACACACACACATATACACATACATACATACATACTGTACATACACACACACACACACACACACACATATATATATATATACACATACATACATACATACTGTATATACACACACACACATATATATACACATACATACATACATACTGTACATACACACACACACACACACACACATATATATACATACATACATACTGTACATTTATTCATACATACATACATACATGCATACATCTATAAGCCTTTAAAGTTGGTGCCCACATGCTTTATCGTTTGTGGTTTGTTTACATAACTCACAGGGAATGCAAAATGTTGCCATACTTCAGGGAAGCATGGGGGTTTAGCAGTTGTTTCTCCATGGTGTCTGGAAAAGTGAATCTGCAGGCAACCGCAAAGCTAAGCTGTGTCTTTATCTAACGTTATTGAATGATTTTTAACCGTGTTTAAGTAAACTAGTAGCCAAAGGTTAACGCTGTCTGCTGCCAAGTGTAGGGCTAACTAGTGTCACAAGCAGTGATGCATGATGTTGTATCTGGTGCGGCATCAGAGTAGTTTTATGAGTATAACTAGGAGTACATGAGCCCAGTTTCAGACCCGATACCCAATAATGGTGTTGGTATATGTGCATCCCTATTAATATGCAAACATACCTGACTGCTGTGACCTTATGCCATCCCCCATCATTAATGGACCTCTGGGACAAGATTTCTGCCTCTCCGCTGCCCAACTGGTATCTGGATTTCATACAAATTGTCAGCATTACTACAATATTTATATGAGCTGAAAATAAAACTCGTCAAGATGTCAACAGAAGTACAGGGTTACAGGGCTGAGTCACCTGAAAACAACATGTCCATTCTGCAGCCCAAGGCTAATGAAGTCCTTGCCTTTGCCGTTTTCTCCGGGTTCCTGAAAATAAGTGTGTTTAGTCAGCAGAGGAAGAGGGTGCTGTGTGATTGAATACTGAGAACCACTGAGCAGCTGCCCTGTAGTAATTTTCCACACCAACAGTTTTAACGGCAAACATGAGGCAATGCAGACAGATTGCTCCCAACAGTATTTGTAGAAGTGTGATAAAAACCTTCCGTGCAAAATAAACAATTACAATAGAAGCCATCACGCACACTGTGCAAACCAAACACAGACACTCAAATAGCATTTCAAATGATGTGTTTCTCCACAAGTATCTCATATATCATCAGCATCAACTGTACATATTTGAATGTAAAGCACATGTTATGAAACATGCAAACATAAATCAGGAGTGTCTTGTGTTTGAGTGGATACCTTTTTACTAGCATGCACCTTTCGCAAATTGCGTGCGCCTTTGGTCTCCTGAGGAAAATGGAGGGTGAGTTAGAGAAGCAACATGCATTTATTTAGTGGTGTGAGATAGAGCCAGGCTCGCAGCCAACATGCCCAACAATGTCACAGCCGCAATGGCACAGTATGATTAAGACGGTGAACACTGAAATGAAAGAAAAAATGCCGTACTGTGTAAGGGACATACTATTGTGGGCACGTCAGTAAAAACAGAAATTACTGAATGCTAGGAGAACATTAATGAACATCACTGCTTTACAGATGAGGTAGTGGTGATGATAAAGAATGCTCAATTACAACAGCAATGTTAGGGTGAGGGTGAGAGGGTGGAGGGGAAGGATGTGAGATTTGGATTAAACCATGGGTCAGTCCTACAGTATAAATAAGTCTCAAGATGGGAGCAGGACTTACCACTCCCTGCCATAAGATCAGCCCCTCAGAGGAGCTTGTGTTGATCTCCAGTTCGATGGTCTCTGGCAAGTCATGGGCACTAAAATAAAAATAAAAAATACTATAATTTTACCCACACTCACTCGGTATTTCACAATGTAGTGCTGGGCAATATATCAATATTGTATGTATTAATATAAAGTAAAGTGATGTCCTTTCCTGAACTTACCAGACTGTCCTAGCTGTTCTATTTTGTCCCTTTACCCACTTAGTCACTGTATCCACATTAGGGTTAATTGTTTATGGGGTCTGTAGCTTACTGTGTTTAGCGTGCTATCTTGTCTTATTAATGCGGTCCTCCTTTTGTGTAATTTCTTTTTTTATATTATTGTAGGTTGATAGCATCTTTCATGTATTAGGATTCTCTTTTTGTTTTGTTTTGTTTGTTCGTTCTTTGTCTTCTACACTCCAACTAATCTTTATATACTGTTTTGTTTGTTTTAAATATAAATAGCATCCGAAAAAAATAACAATTTTACCCATGATGCATTGCAACATCAATTCCTATAATACAAGTGTGAAATAGTGTAGAAAAGCACACTACAGTTACCTTCTAGTAAATATGGATCTAGGAAGGGCAACATATCCATCACCGTGGAAATGAGCTGCATACTGATAGGGTGAATCTAGAAATAATACAGTAAATACACATCAAAATGATATTCAAATAACATCAATGCTGCTGTGAACTTTCATTCTCACTGTTATGGTGCCCCCCAGTGGCGAGAGCATGTGAAGAAACCCTGGTAAGACCGGCTCGGTTAGATCCACCAGTTATTCCCAAAAAGGTATCTTCATTGAAATCACTTAGCAAAGTATTTTATTTGTTGGTGGTGTTTAAAGCAACTTCTAAAAGCAGGAAATACATAGTCTTTCCTATTGAAAAGTTGAACTCACAAGCAATAAAACGCACCCATTCTCAGTTAAATAATCATTGCTGCTACAGCCTGACTAATGTTAGCTAATGTAAGCACATTTTACATTGAAATTGTACAGCTGCGTAGCTGACATTACTGAATTAGTTACTCTATGTTTTAACAAGTCAGAGATACTCAGTTGAAAAAACATATATTTTTAAAGTTTGCTACAGTTAGCTAACAATAGCCACCTAAGGGGCATTCTCTGGGTGTATAGAAACGAGAAATTGGGTGTTTTAATGCTTATGAATTCACCTTTTCATGTGTAAGGGGAAGATAATGTTAATTCTTCTCTCAAATGCCACATTGTCTCACCTAATGCGGCCCAAATCTATATGCAAATACTGCAATTTCAAAACCAAAAAACAACAACAATCTTCAGCATGACTACACCACCCTCCATGATGATGCGCACTCATCACAGTCCATGACAACGCCTCACCAACACATGAGCAAGCTATTCGCCATTCCTCACACTCTTCACCATCTCTGACCTTTCACAGAAATCAAACCAAACTCACCACGGGTCCATGCACAAACACCACATCAAGCACAGAATATGTTAGCAATGCCGTACATCTCATCTCACCCACACACCATCGCACTGTGCTTTCAACAGACATGTTTGGAGTTGTTAGTAACAAATTTGTAGAGCAGATTTAAGGTTCTGACTTAGACCGTTTTAGAGAGAAAAACAAGTATTCTTGTGTATTTTCTTGTTGTACAGACAGGCATTCTTGAAGTAGACAAAAGGAGACGAGTGTTTATGTTGTGAGTAACCCTCTTGCAGGCATTTACATGATGATAGGGAAAAAAGAAAAACAAGGGGAATTCCACATTTCCATTTGGGTCCAAAAAACAGGCAGCACAAACCAGTTGATCTCCCAACTACAGTCTACCATCCTGTTACCTTTTAGTATAGATGCAGAATTCCCCTCTCCCAACTGTCCAATAGGGATGAGAGCCTCAGTTGCCAGCTGAGTACAGACGCGAGTTTGGTATGCGTGAAACACGTGTTAGGCAATAGACAGTTCGGGTTGAGCTTGGAAGGGACACGGGGCCCCTCAGGCTCAGATGGGCCCCTGTTAGTCACATTGGTTTCAGGCAGACTGAATATTGAGATACTGTACCATTTGACTCGCTACTTTCCAAATTCCTCAGGGCCTTGGGGAAGCTGGAGACCTGGCCTGTGTGTGCAGGATATAGCCATGAGAGTGCAGGGGTAAGACATACGTAATCAGTAAGGGAGTGAGCTGTCTGATGTTAGAAGGGCTTCATACTGTGAAGAATGTGAGTCAGATGGACTCATTACTGGTTGTATGTCTAGTCTTTCGGCTTTGATGACCAATCCCTTTGTCTATGTGATGCAGGGGTATGCAGTAAGTAACATACTGGGGCCAATGCTTTGGACATTTGTTTTCAGAACTGTTTTTAGAAAGATTCTGCTACTGAAATTGTAGAAACATACATTAACAATACAATTAATACATTTTTCCTCACATGTACTGCTATTTCTGGCTTTGATTTGAATGTCATATTTGGATGACATGATTGTGTAGCTGGTCAACACTTACTTTCTTCGCAGCTCAGGCCTGTGTGGCCGGGTGCACACACACACTGGCCGGCGACGCAGCTGCCGCCATTGTGGCATTGTAGGTTGCTCTGGCACACGTCTTTTACCACCTCACAACGCTCACCTGCGGGGTCACACACCGGTTATGCGTCAGGGGCAAAAGGTTGTTGGTTCACACCATAGGCAGGGTTTGGAGATAAAAAATGGATGTGGGGGGGGGTTCACCCAACTAGTATTTACTTAGACACAGGACAAGATGAAATAATAATTGTAATATCCATTACAATACAATAAAAAAATAACAAAATAGACAGATGTAATCCAAATAAACATATAAGCACATAGTACATGAACCCATACAGTACATGGCTTCTTAGGAGCCCTCCAGAAAAATTAATCGCTTTCTCCATTCACTATTGTAAACATTAGATTGTTTATTGACATTTTTTCAAACGCTGTCTCTCTAGCCAGCTCACAGGTCCACTTCTGGATTGACAGCACCCCGTCATTCCTCCATCCTCTTAGAATAATCTGTCTGGCTATCACTGAACTAGTCTGCAGCCAGCTTCTTATGTGCTTATCTATTCCGCTTAGGATTGACCCATTTCCTAGAACAAATGGTCTTGGCCTGAACTGAACCTGCGTCCCTGCAATTAGACAGAGGTGGGTTTGACCAATTTGAACTATTCAGAGATTTTTCAAGGAGCAGAGCTGTTTAAATTGCTTTTTACCCAGATTTCATATCCTGATGCACCCACAAGTTGGATTTCTTAGAGGCTGATGAGCATAGTTTAAAGGTAAGGAGGTCGCCTTAGACAAAGAACGGGCAGAAAATACAAATGCAGTGCAGATTGTGGAACAGAATCCAGAACTGTGACGCAAAAAACAACAACAATTTGCCTGGAATTCTGGGCAGATCTGACACATGCTATTCCAATGTTACGCAAATTGTGAGCATGAGCACTAACCTTCAAATCCATCCTTACAGAGGCATTGGTACTCATATTCAACACTCGACATGCAGTGACCACCATTCAGGCAGGGCCGGCGGTCACAAGGGCTGTTGTCCACACACTTGCGGATAGATCTGCTTTCTGTAAAGCTGTAGGACAGATCCACCTTCTTGTTGTTGATGGCAACCTAAGCAGGGAGCGGAGACACATTTTGGCT